>NC_090934.1:1453501082-1453818136 GCF_040938575.1 Ambystoma mexicanum
AGAGAAGCCGCATTACTCTGAGGCAGAAGGAAGAGGAACCCCGGGGAAGCTGGATCAGTGCTTCCTACCAACAACATCAGCCCTAGATCCCAGGGATGAAATTAAAGCAATTAATGAAAGTGGGGAATTAATGGAAATTGAATTAGTGTTCATTGCCGTCCATTAGCCGGAGTGCGGCAGCTGTGGGGCCTGGTTCTACTGGTGTGTGCAACTCTCCCAGGCCTTTCCACATGACAGGAGCCCACGGTAATCCGAAGATGGTCGCTGCACTGATGCCTTCTGACACAGCTCAAGCAGAGGGGCCATGAATGGCCCCGATGCATTATGGGGCAGACCAGCAGCAGGAGACAGAATGAGTACACAGGAGATGTCACAGCTGCTTCCTGATCCTCTCATACAAATCAAGCTTTGCTGACTCCATGAGTTTGTCAGTGAGAGTGAGTATGTGGGTGTGTGGGTGTGTGGGTGGGTGTGTGTGTGGGCATGTGCTGGTGTGTATGTTTGTGTGTGGGTGTGTGCGTGGGTGTTGTTTGTGTGTCTGGCTAGCTGTGCTCTGAGTCTGTAATTTTCAAAAGTGTGTTCACCTCTGTATTCATGTATCTTTCCCCATGCACTTTCTCCCTTCCCCCTACCCATGCACTTGCGCGATCTGAATGACACCTGGCCTAGTAGGATTGTTGTCTGTCTTCCCCTTGTTCCCCCCTCCCTGCCTCTTCGCGCCTTGAAACACTTGTGTATAGGCGCGTTACAAATGCCATATCATATCATGTCATCATATCATATCATATCATATCATATCATATCATGTGATTAAATGCATGTATGTTTGCCCGGGAACATCACAGTGTGTGCATGCGTGCGTGCGTGTGTGTGTGTGTGTGAATGAATGTGCATCTATCGCTTGCTCCTTGAGAACCAGGTAGGTTTTAGAGCATCCTTGCACATAAGTCTGATCTTTTATTTATGAGAGGAGGAATCCTCGAGGCGTTACAATTAATGCCAGAATGATGCGAATTCTGCTGGATATGACGGTAGCGTGAGGCACTGTAGAGGGCGTACAACCCAGAGAGCTTTGAGATCATACCAATGGTATATAAGGCGCTATGCAAATGGCCAATAACATAACATATCACTCCAACAATCAATATGGGGATCATGGGGAGGGCTGCGTCATGGCTGTGCTCATCATTCACTCAGTGGTCAGCTCGGGCTAGCATAGGAGACTTCCGCCTGCCTTCTCCTGCACTGAGTTGGGGAGCATCACTGGGCTCCACTCTTTCCCCCTGGGTCTGCATCACCTGCACCAAACCCCTACTAGTCTCGTTTATCGAGCCTTCCTTTCAAGCCAGATGCTTATCATGTTACTAACTTTACTACGGCAGACTGCCTTGCGACAGTTCGCGAGTGGATGTTCTGACAATAATCTCTGCCTCAATTCTGGTGACACAGAAATAATACCCTTCGGAGACTGTCTTCATGAACCCTAGCATTGGAATGGCCGGACTCTGCCTACTCTGCATGGAAGAGTACATGCCCTGGGAATTAATGTTGCCCCAGAAACGTCGTTCACGCCTCACATGAATGATGTTAGCCTATAAGTCCACTTCCAGGTCCTTACTATAACCATCAGTATCGAGGTTTGAACAAGATTTTGTTCCCGCAAATCAAATTAATTCAGAACAGACTGTTTCTCTGCCTAATATTACAGCAGTATGTCCCAACATACCTCAAAGCTCTGCACTGGCTTCAAGTGCATTATAATTGGGGATCTCTTTCAAATAGCTTTTCATCATACAAGAAATCATCATTCTATCTTAGCACCCTGCCGTGGAAGCCAACCAATGAGGAGGATAGGAATGCAGGATGAAACTGGAGATGTCAGCCCACGTTCCAAGCTGCATGATGGCTGGTTCGCCCACCATCTTCCCCCACAGAATCCATTCCATTTTTTAAAAATCCCCCCTCCCCACTTACCCGATTGTGCCGATGGCAAGTGCTGCTGCTGCTGCGCCTTCCGCTCAGCTTCTGTTTGACCGCCATGGAAATGGAAGATGGGCTCCATAAGGAGTCCGGCTTTCCCATTCCATGGTGGCCATCTTAAAACAGTAGTTTCGTTCCACGAATGGGACTTCACAAGGAGATCCATTCATGGAAAGAAAATACTTTAAATTAGCCCCATCTTAGCCTATGGGACAGGTGCTAATAGTGTTAAGAAGCAGTTCCAGCCCTTGGAACGGGTGCTTAACGCCATAATGTGTTATGTTATCTTGTGTTTGTATAGCACCTCCCACCATTTGTAATGAAAGGAACTTAAACATCTCTCCTCCTACCCAAAGGTATGTCCACCCAGGAGAAAGATCAGCAAATAAACCCATGTCTGCCAAGAACAAGGATGAAGTTGCTATAGCACCAAACATTCGAAATAACTTGACTTAAGAACTGAAAGGAATTATGAAATAACCTCAAGTCTTTTTTGTACATGATAGCCATCTCAGACATATACAAAGATAGACGCGATCCAACCACCTCAGAGGGTCCAAAGAATTGAGAACCATAATTATTGAGATGTTTGAGTGTATGTCTAACGATCTCCTGCCCATACACGGTTATTGGGCTCTGCTTGGGTGACCTTTTTGGCAAAGATGTCCTCACACATGTATATAACATATGAATGTTTAGTAACCAGGAATGTACAATGTGCCGGCAGTGACTGCTTATAGCACTTTCCCCCACCAATTCCCCAATCTCCCTCCTCACTTTACTTGCAGGTGCTTTGAAGTGCCTTTGGTGCAAAAAGGCACATTATTCTTAAATATCGGAATTACCACTGATCGCTTCCAGGAATGGGACGTAGGTCCCTGTGAATTATTAATGGTCATTGAAAAGGCTAAACGCATCAGATGGAATGAGAGTTATGCGTGGTATAAGAACAGTATCAAAGTTCCATCGATCACACAGGCCTCTATGATGTGTCTTTGTAGACACGTAATTGTCAACCTTGTTGCATTGCAGAGTCCCTGTGATGGCATAAGATTGCACAGTAGCATAATTACAGCACCTACTTTCGGTTTTAGCTTGTGAGGAGGCATTTGTCCTACAGCGTTTTGCTCTTTAGAGACTGAAACTTTGAGCCTGTACTTAACTGTTCATTGACACTGGAACCACTGTGCCCTGTGTGAAGAGAAGTGGGGGTGGAAAGAAGTAACTTGAAATTCTTCCGAATGTTTGTGATAGTGGAAGGTGAAGGTGACTGCGCAGAACCGTGCTCATTCTGTTTGTTAAAATGATACCTGTTGTTGAAGTGGAAGGGCACACAGAGTTGCACTTTGCCATTTGGACAGCAACCTAACACTGATGAAGTGCATCAGGTGAGTACGGAAACATACCTATGCATTCTATATATATAGATGGCTGCCGGCTTGGACCAGACTTGCAGTGTCTGCTTGTCTCAGTGTGTGTGGCTGCTTGTGTCAGTGTGTGAAATGGAATCTACACAACTTTTCCGAAGAAATTCAACCCCCGACCTCTCCATCCTCCACCACTCCTTCTCTCTGTTTCACCACTCTGACCTCTGCTTCAGCTCTCCTTCAACTGGTTCTCTGCTTGCTCTACAACCATCTCCTAATTCTCACACCTCCCTGCTGATTTGCTCCTGTTATGTACTTTCTTCACTCACTGACAAAGTATCATGCTCTCATCATCCCCCATGGCAGGGGTCTGCAACCTTTGGCTCGCCACATCTTTTGGACTACAATTCCTACCAGCCCTGGCCAACATAATTAATAGTGATGGAGCATGGGAGTCGTAGTCCAAACCATCTGGAGAGCCACAGGTTGCAGACCCCAGCCCTATGTTATGCCAGTACACTAGGACTACACATCTCTTATGTGCACTCCCTTGGCTGAGCAATTACAGTACTGGGCTACCATATATTTTGCCCAGGTGCCCCATTCTTGATTATCAATGTTCCCTGCCACTTAGTTTTGGGGCACAGATGAATCATAATATATGTAGCTGCTTCTTAGAGTCCATGGCACCACCGAAAACTCATTCAACCCCTGAGACCCAAACTGAAGCCGTACTGGACCCCCTGACAATGATACCGGTGTATCAGAACTACCGTGACACGAATCCCTGATTCTGTGCCTCCTCGCCTGCTCCAAGAGTCCTTCACCCACTGTGAGCCTCAACGCAATATGTGCCCCCACACTGTGCCATCCCCCCTTAGTGATCCACTCTCATACCCTTGTGGCCAAAGGCCACTCTGCCCCCTCACCAGCTGTCTGCTGTATGACCCATTCTGTCAAAATCAAAGCAAGTGTTTGAGGCTGTTACAATAGTCCAACCTAGAGAGAACCAGGGCTTGGGAGACAATGAGCTTTTAGGGAAAGGAGAGGAAAGGCAGATTACCTTTGAGGAGGTGCAGTAGGAAGTTTGACTTTTTAGAGACATCAGAGATGTGGGCGGAGAAGGGAAGTGTGGAGTCTAAGATGACCCTGAGGTTCTTATCCTCGCAGGTGGGGGTAGGAGAAGGGCCAAGGAAGGCCGGCCAGAGAGTGAGGGGAAAGGAAGGTAAAGGTGAGCCGATAAGGAGGATCTCCGTCTTGCTGGCATTCAGACAAACATCATTGGCAGCACACCAATCTTGAATGGCAGTTAGGCAATCAGAGATGAGAGAAGGAGAGGAGGTGGCCAAGGGCAGCCTGAAAATGAGTTGAGTGTCGTCAGCATAGCACTGGATTTTAAAGCAGAATATGGCAATGTGGTGGGAGAGAGTTGCCAGGTATTGGTTGAAAAGACAGGGAGAGAGGTTAGAACCCTGGGGAACACCACAAGTAGAGTAAGAAGAAGAGAGAGAGAGAGACAGAGAGAGAGAAAGAGAGAGAGAGAGAGAGAGAGAGAGAGAGAGAGAGAGAGAGAGAAGGAGAAAGAGGGAGAGAAAGAGCAAGGGAGAAAGAGAAAGAGAAAGAGAGAGAAAGAGAAAGAGAAAGAGAAAGAGAAAGAAAGAGAAAGAGAAAGAGAAAGAGAGAGAAAGAGAAAGAGAAAGAGAAAGAGAAAGAAAGAGAAAGAGAAAGAGAAAGAGAGAGAAAGAGAAAGAGAAAGAGAAAGAGAAAGAAAGAGAAAGAGAAAGAGAAAGAGAAAGAGAAAGAGGGAGAGAAAGAGTGTGGGAGGAAAGAAGAGAGGAGGGAGGAAGGGAGGAAATGGTAGGCAGAGAAAGAACGAGAGAGAGAGAAAAAGAGAGGGAAGCAGAGTGAGAAAGAGAAAGAGGGGGAGAGAGAAAGAGGGAAAGAGAGAGAAGAGAGAGAGAGAGAGAGAGAGAGAGAGAGAGAGAGAGAGAGAGAGAGAGAGAGAGAGAAATGACAAGTGGGGAGTGGGAAAGTGGATCCGACGCTCTTCCTGACGTGGGCTAGAAGAATATTCCAAAACTAGTGGAGAGGAACCAGAGCAATGCCCAAAGCTAAACCAATGACCGGAGCTTAGGGTAGAGAGACCTAGGGAAAGCAGAGTACAGCAGACTCATCTATGAGGGTAGGCCATGCCTCACCCTCCTCACAACCCTCCCAAGACGGGGCGAGGGGGTGAATATTCACACCTGTTATTGTTCTTCAGCTTGATGTGCTCAGTGGGGTCCAGTGTTTGACCGTTCTTTAGCCACGTGATCTGGGGGGCCGGCTCCCCCTGGGCCAGGCAAGTGAAGATGGCGGTGGTCCCAACAGGCCGGGATATGGACTGCGGGTGCTGCACAAACTCTGCAGGTGCTGTAGGAAAAGGACATGACAGGGTTAAAAAAAAAAGTGCAACTACACATCAAACCTACTTTTTATTTTATTATCATTATTATTATTATTAGTAGTTTTTTTTCAAACCTACTTTTTTCAAATGTACTTAACGATTTTTGTATTACTATTTAGGGACATGTGTGTATTATATCAGATGAATTAATTTTCTGTATTATATCAGATGAATTAATTTGTTTCATGAATTGTATCTAAACGTTGGACTATATAGGGTTAACTTTAAACCAAAGCACATTAATAATAATGCACAAAGTGGAGAAAAACCTTTTACAAATAATCTATAACAAAGAAAAAGTACCCCAAGCAAACGCTTGCACAAACCCCACCAGAGCCCACTTCCATACCAGCAGACCCCTCGCCCATCTCAGAGCCTTAGTTAATGTCCAGCAGGTGGCAAATGAATGAATGTGCATACTTGCCCACCACCCCACAATGCCACAACCTGCACATCCCGTGTTCATTCCATAAAATCAGACAACTAGTCAGAAAAAAAAGGGGGGAGGCTATTGGCAGGTGTCTGACTCTTGTTGCCACCTGAACTGTTGTGTTGAGACAAGCGGCAGCTGCAGCACAAACCCCATCACCCCCAATCTGGAGAGGACTTACAAGATACATTTTATGCATAGCAATTATTGATCACAAAAAAAGCACGTGTTAGATCAAAACCACCTGATAGAATAGCCAGTTGACCAAGACAACTAATTTGTTTACTCCCTGAAGAGACCTTTCACCACCAAACTTCCAAAAGAGGGGAGTAAAATACTCCCAGCTCAAAATCTTATCTGCCCACAACCCCATTATGCACTTTAGTCTTCTTAAATCTTTGCGGATCCCTGCCCTCACATTACGTCCAGCTATCTGCTCGGTGTGGGTGCGCATCGCTTGTGTAGACCGCACCAGACTGCTTGAAGACACTGCTTGTCTTCGTTTGACCCTTCGGAATATCCTCACAAGCTTCAGAGGTCCATGAAGGAATACCTTTTAGATGGTAACAGTAGCACTAATTATCAGTGGCAACAGCAAATTCACTTTGTGGGGTGCCTTGCATGAATAGTAAATATTATTATAGCCTTCTAATCCCCTGGCCCCCCACTCAGTGTAGATGAGCGGGTTGGCCTTATCCCTTCTGTCTGGATGGTCCAGGGAACAGAAAACAAGTTCATTGAAGGTCATCACAGAAGTCCCGCCACTGACCGGATTCTCTGTCCCCAGAATAGGATTTTATTTATTTATTTATTACATTTATTATACGCCCAGACCCGGAGGTATCGTGGCGTAGTTACAGACAGTGGGTAAGTACAATCTTTACATTATAGCAGAAGAACACGATAGAACAAAGGCAATGTTACATACAGTGTATATATATGTATATATACAAGTGGAGGGTGGGGTCCGGTCAGGATGGATAGGTGATATTAGTTCAGTTTAATATTGGTTGAATAACCAAGTTTTCAATGATTTTTTGAATTGTGGGTAGGATGGGGTGTAAATGGAAAGAGTTGGGACCTCTTTAGTCTGCTGCTCTGTATGTGCAGGGGGATAGGAAGAGAGAGTAATCTGAGCTGGGGCTGTAAGTTAGTTCTGGGTGTCTCTTAAAATAAGACTTTCAGACTCCTATGACTCCAGACAGAAGCCCCCAGTCCTGAAAACATTCTCCCTGTCTCTCTCTCTGACCCTTTCTCTCTCTCTCTGTTTGTCCCCCCGCTACCCCGCCACTAACTCACAGTAGCTGATGTGTGTACAACCTCCTGGTACGTCTGAAGAGAATGGCACCCAGAAAGCAAGTACTGCTACTGGTTCTGGGGCAAATCGACTAGAGGGTCTGGTCCCTTCCAAAGACTATACACCTGCCTCACTCCCCCCACGCATCCCTCCCCCCATGGGCTCAGCTCTGTCAGTCCCAGGCACAATATGTAGCACAACGTTGTGCATCACCTGGGCAATGCATGGGGACTCCTCGATCAACTAGCACCTCGCCAGGGGCCACCCTGGCTTCTATGTTTACATTCCAGAAACTTGGTGAGCACGTTCTTTCAATCCCCCAAATGTCACTTCTTCTAGAAAGCCCAATTGTGAGGGGATTTTAGAGTACAATGGGTGTGCCTTTGCTTCTGGGGGCTTGCTCTGTGACGTGTATAGTGCATCATTAGGGGAGAAAGAGAGATAGAGAGAAAGAGCAGGCAGTGGAGGTGTCTGCAGAGGCCTCAGGCTTTGCCGGGAAGTGAACAGAGATTGGGAGAACATAGTCACCAGACTCCCCCGGGCATTAGTTGCAACTATGCAGTTCAGTTTGGACTCCAATAGCTCATTTGCTGCCATTGGATGGTAAACAAATGCATTGGTAGCAGAGGCTTCTGCCATGGTCTGAACTAGGCACCATAAAAGGAACGCTTTGGTTTTCTTTGCTCTATTTGTGTGCAATTGATTGCCAAACACTAGACCAAACAGTGGTCCTCAGCAAAGAAACACCCACACAATACTTCTAACCTCATGAACCATGCCATTCGTTGGATACAGGAACCGTCCATTGGAGCTTCAAATCTGCCAACATCAATCCTCTTCTGATGGATCCCACGGGAAGGATAGACCACCCTGCAAACTACCGCCCAATATCAAACATGGCCAAACTGCTAGAAATACAAAAACATTTACAATCCTGACATGTGGAAACCAACCGCCACTGGACCAGGCACAAGTCAGTTTCAAGCCTGTGAGCGGAACTGAATCGGCTCTACTCTCCATTTGGGACGACCTGTAAATGAATTAGGACTCCAGCGCCACTTCCGTCATGATACTTATAGGCCTTTCATCGGCTTTTGACACAGTCAACCATGCAACCCTCAACAACAGAAAAGAATGAACCGGGTTAAGCAACATCGCACTACCATGGGTGAAAACCTTCCAGACGGAGAGAATGGAAACCACCTCAGTACCCCCTTTTAGATCAACCTCACCCATACTCACTTGAGAGGTTCCCCAAGGCTCATCTCTCTGACTACTGCTCTTCAACATTTACCTGGCTGCGCTCATGAAGCTCAAGCGACAAGGAATGACATGCGATAACTATGCAGATAATACTCACATCGTCGGTAAAATCATCATCAGTGATGAAATTGACCAAACCCTCGTCAACTGCATCTACAAGTCAGTGCATAAGCAACAACCTTAAGCTCAAACCAGATAAAACCGAAATCATCATCATATCCAATAAGCGCTCCATGCAATGCCTATACTGTGGTCTACGGAAATGGGAGCAAGACCGGAAGCCGCCAATGTGACCTAACACTGGAATCTCAAGTAAATGCTCTTTCCACTACATTCTGTCACACAGATATTAGTCTTTCTCACTTTCCCACATAACACTCAGCATCCTCTCACTCGTCATGTCAAGGATAGATTACGCCAACAAAATTTGCCTTGGCATGCCGGACTACCTCCCCAAAAAACTACAACGCATCCAGAACGCAGGGAGACTCCTTCTAAGACTCAGCAAGAGAGAAGACATTATGCCAGCACTTAGATCTTCAAACTGGCTACTAGTTAAGAAAAAGATTTACTTCAAAGCGCTTTGCATTGTTCACAGAGCAATTCATGCCCAATGGTGCGAATTCCTGCAACAAATGCATTTTTCCATCTATCAGCCAAAAAGAACCTTGAAGTCTAGCAATGACATACGCCTTGAATGTAAACGTTATTCGTAAATAAAATACAGTGGATCAGCTTTTTTCAGATATCTCAAACAAACACTGGAACTCACTCCCCAAGGAAATACGCACAATAGAAGAACACCTTACCTTCGCAAAAGCAGTAAAATCATGGCTCTTTGACTTGCCAAGCTAACTCGCAATCCATAGGCCAAAGGGGAGAGGTGGGGGGGGGGGCAAACATAGCTGATCACAGCACAATAAGTTCCAGTTACTCAACAAACTACCAGCGTAACAGTAATGTAACCCTCAACCCTCAGCCATGAGGATTGTCCTCTTTCCCCACACGAACCCATACTACTGCAAACACACCACATGCTAACCAAGTATACCACACTCCATCTATAACACACCATCGCATAATGACACCAAACAGCAAACCTACACACCTCCTCTAATAACTCACAAAATCACAACATGGGCAATGCATGTCTGTGGCACTGGCATACACGGCCTCTTGCATGCACTCAAGCACCCATACACCCACCAACCCACACCACCTAGAAAGAAACCCAAACTGTGGCCGGTTTTGTTCCGAATTGAAACTAGCAACATAACTGGAAAAGTACTTGTGCGCTTTCCCTCTCCTCCCGCCTTCAAACCCATCCCATCCCCTCTTATTTTCAGATCCTCCAGTGTGCCCGAGGACCATGCAAACGGCTAAGATGCATAGTATAAATCCCATGTCTCGAGAGGATAGCTCAGCGGCAACGTGCTCGCCTTGGAAGCAAAACGACAGGAGCAACACAGGTTCGATCCCTGAGCCCACGCTTAGAAACCTCTGGGTTTATTAAGCGCGTTATAAATAATCTATCGTATCATGAACATCACATATTTGGATACAGGTTATTATCGCTTCATCGAGGCCCCGCTGAGAGAAGCCTTGACAGATCATTGCTTGAAAAAGAGTGATCAGGTTTAAGCACATCTGCCAGAAATTCAATAAAAAACGATAAAGAGGGGGGCAGGAGCAAGAGATAGAGTGGGGTATGCATTGTTAAAATGTATGTGCACTAAAATGTTATTGGCTGCTTGTTTCCATCTTCATTTTGGTTTCCTGTGCAGTGGTTCATCTCATCCACGTGCCCGGCCACTTGGGCCTAATACTTATTAGTCATGTGACCCGCGTGATGCTTCGATAATGATATGACACAGCGTTATCTCAGGTTGTCAGCAAGCCACAATGACAAACCACAGTCAGTTGCTGGGAAAGGGGGCTACTTCCCACACTCTAATGATGCAACGGGGACAGGGCCACACAAACGCAATCCCTTTGGTGTGTGAGGTTACACAAAAAGCAAGTGCCGACAAGTCACTGAGAAGCCACAGTTCTGCGTTGGGCTGCCCACCGCAGATGGATGCCAGCGTCAGCACTAAGAGGATACGCAGGTGGCGAAGGTTCTGCGTTACTAATTCCTCCTAGCTCGCCCCACATCAAGGGTGCCCACGAAACCGGAATTTCAGGAGGGGGGGGGGGGGGGCTAACTGGTGATGGGAGGGGCCACTTCAGAAACTGCGCGGGGCTAACTAGGAGGCTCGGCCCCCCTCTCTTTCATCCCCTTAGGGCTGTCTGGCATGAGGCCCAAGTAAGAGCAATATGCCAGTAAGAATACCCAAGTGATTGGATTTAAGGAGAACATACACATTTGGTTGCTTTGATAATATTTATATATAAAGCCCAGGTATCGGATCAGGCATCACCATTTAAGCAAAATTGACCACCACGGGACCAGACAGTAGTACAGTGTGCCACCACCCTTCCCTCTCCCACTCACCCCAACACCCCTATTCCTACCCTCTTCCCGCCAAAATCAGCTCCTCTGCCCAGCATTACACATAAGTGTGCACACACACATTTACACAACATTCACTCACTCATTTTAACATACCATTCACTCGCACTCCTATTTACTGTGCACGCGCTCATTCACATGTGCACCTAGTCCCCATTCATCATGCACTCCTTCACTCACTCTAACACGCACACACACACACTACATAATATATACACATTCCTTGCACACATGCATGCATGCATAATTCACTAACATACAACAAGGCTTCCCTCACCTCTCTGCAAGTGTACCCCTCAGGAGGCCCCTCCCCATGGATGCAAGTCAACCTATAACAATGCTAAGTATTCTTTCACATCCGAGGGGAGGGGGTGCATGTGCGCACTTGCTTTTTGTTAAGCAGAGAGGTGGGGGAAGCCTTTTTATGCTGTAAGTTTCAGGAAAGGCTTCCCTCCCTTCTCTGCATAACAAAATGAAAGTGTGGAAGCCCCGCCCCAGAAACTGGAGCTCAATTAGAGGACAGATACCACGCAGGAGGAGGTACAACCAATAGGTAGGAACGGATCTATGAGATTACTACGACCCCCAGAATTCCGACGGCTGAAAATGCTGCCTTTCCTTTTTTTTTAAAAGAAAAAAACCTTTACACTACAAACATATGTGGGGAAGACCCCCGCACCCCCATAATACTATTATGTACCACCCCCCCACATATATATGTGGTGTAAGGGGGCACGTGAAAAAAAGTTTGAATTTCAGGAGGCCGAATTCTGAGGGCAACATTTTGGGCCATTACCGGGTAGGATCTATCCAATTCAGGGCACAATTAGAGATAGCATGTTACCACGAGTGTTCAATCTCTCAGGTATTCAACTCACCCTACACCAATTGGCAGTGCTAACAAAAGGTTTATCCTTTGTACCTACGAATCCTACAGATTGGTTTACATCGGAATTGGAAGTCAAACAATTTTTCAGGAAAGTCAGATTACAGTGTTTCTTTATGGATAATGTCACTTCTCGAGAAAGGGAGGACACAGGACTTCGGATCCTCTCAACCTTTACACCAGAGGACCATCAAGTACCTAAGGAAGTACTACTTTTTGAAGCACGTGTCCTAAATGATTTGAAGAGATTGAGCAATAAAAGACAGCAAATTAGATACAATATGTCCAACAGGGAATGTGAAGCATTATATACTTTAATAATGGATGAAAGACTAATAATAAAAACTGCCACTAAGGGAGGAGGAATAGTGGTCTTCCTAAAATAACAGTATAACTCCATGGTAATGAAGCTGCTACAGGGCCAGCAAATCTAAAGACCATTCTGCAATTATCCGTCTAAGGAAATACAACAGGAAATATTGGAAACAACACAATTTGGGGCAGATAGAGGATGGATATCGAAAGAAGAATTTGAATATCTCAATTACTCAGAGAGAAGAATACCATCTTTTTATGCACTACACAAGATCCACATGAACTCTGAAACAACCCCGGGAAGACCCATAGTATCAGAATGTGGGTCCATAGTCAAACCATTGTGCAAGTTTGTGGATATGTTCCTACAACCAATTAGTAAAAACACCACAACATATCTAAGAGACACTATGGCCACCATCAAGCTGTTCGAGAACTTACCATATGATGCCAATGAGGATCTCCTGGTAACAATAGACATACAATCACTATACACTAATATCCCACAGGAAGAAGCCATAGATAAGATCAGAGCAGCTCTCACACATGGAGCTACCCAACAAAGAGTTCCAGCGGAATTTATTGGAGACCTAATGAGCATCGCCTTAACAAATATTGTTTTATGTATGGAAATCAGCACTATCTGCAGATACAAGGTACAGCTATGGGAGCGGCATTTGCCCCATGCCTAGCAATATTATACATGGTGGCCTTCGAGGAAGAATATGTGTTAAGTGAAAGAAACCCCTATGAACAATACATTACTTATTGGCATAGGTTCATAGATGATATCAACTTCATATGGAAGGGCCAAAGGGAACCTCTGAACAACTACCTTATCGGGCTAAACAGCTGTCACCCAACCATCAAATTCACCATGTAGGCAGACACATGATACACAGATACACTTTCTTGATTTAATTATTAAAGGATTGAATGGCCAACTAGCATATTCGCTATTCAAGAAAACTACCAACAGGAATACTCCACTCCACTATGATAGCTTCCATCCGAGATCCCTTAAGGATAATCTACCATTCAGCCAGTTCTTATGTCTGAGACGTAACTGTTTGACTATCCAGGACTTCCACACATACGCTACCAAACTAGGTACTAACCTTAAAGACAGGGGGTACCCAAAGAAATTGGTGTCCTATGCTCTTAAAAGAGCAAAATCTTGTCCCAGGGAAACGCTACTAAAACCTAAAAACAAGGATGATCAGGAAGAGAGAATTACATGTGTAACAACTTATAAGATAAAATCCTTCCAAATCAAAAAAATGATTAGCAAATATTGGCTTCAGGTCAGGACATGCATGTGCAATAATGCCTTACCTCTATTTGCATTTATTTGATCAAAGAACCTAAAAGACAAACATGTTCATTCTAAGATACAGAACAGAGCAACCTCCTCTAGGTGGGATTTACGCCCACTAAAAGGACATTTTCCATGTGGGACATGCCAGGCATGCAAATACACTACCAAAAAGTCATGCTTTATGGTTAATGGCAAAGAATGGGAACTTAGATTCCTGTCAAACTGTAAAACAACCAATGTTGTCTACTGCATACAGTGCCCTTTTGGCTTAAAAATATGTGGGGCAAACATCAAGGGCAGTACACCTGAGAATAAATGAGCACAGGTCAAGGATTAGGTGCAAAGGCTTGTCAGCACCTCTGGTTTCACATTACCTGGAGAAACGACATAAAGTAGAGGACTTAAAATGGTGGGTGTTGGACGTACTAAACGAAGAGGCCCGCTGGATTTACAGCGTCAATAGCCTACAGGATGATTTGAACAAAGAGATGCCCACATTCCAGTAAAACAGCCAATTGACACTAGAACCAGATTGTTCTAAGCAAGTCCTAGGTGCATTACATCCACCTTTGCATAAGAACTCAACTCTGCCTCTGTGCCTTGGATACATCACGGGTGTGAGCCACAGTTTGCTATATGCAACTCAGCCCACTATTTCCACACTCGACCTAACTCCCAAAGGACTTTATTGAGAATAACAAGCTACCAGGTATGTGTTGCTCCACCGTCGTGCCAACCAGTGGATGTATCTTACCCAGGTGCACGAACGATCATAGCCTATATCTGCAACCATACTCACACACTAGTATACTTTGGTTGGATCTACAGACACAGGCCACCACGTGATAGATAAATACATAAGCCAGATCATTTAGATGGGTTTCATGCCAAGGCATGCACTGACTCAGCCTTCCTCAGGAAACGCTGCCAGACATTACACAGGCATACCCTTTCATTGCTCACTAATGCGGCTTAGCATATAGCCCTATGCAGAGGCACGCACTCATTCAACAATGCTCAGGAGAAATCCGAAGGGATTACGCCAGCAAACATTTTTGAGCTTACTACTGTAGCATAGGATACAGCCATATTCTGCATCAATTAATATGCCACCACATGGGTACTTACACAATCATCACCCTGGCTGTGGACCTCCGGTACTCAGACCATCAGCCCATACCAGCCACCTTTCCAAGATGGCCGAATAACCAATACAACCTTGTTCACAACCAGACACTAGGTCTAGCACTTAGAGCAGGTGCCCTACGAGTCACTGAGATTTCCCAGACAGACCAGAAGCAGCTAGCTGCAGAGAAGCAAAAAAGCGAGGCAAGTAGCCCAAACAACCAGAAGGATACGGTTATTATGCTTGAACAATCTTAGCCAACTAGCACGTTGCACTATACCCGATCGCAGTAACACTGGGATCCCGTGTCTCCATTAAGCGTTAACTGGAGCATTCCGACTGATAGCAGAATGCGAAACAGAAGAACGCCTAAAGAGTCATCACCTGTCTTAGGTATAAGGAATATCATTTCCTGAAGCAGTGTAAAGAGGTTACTCTGAGCAGCCTTAGTTACCATCTCCGAGTAGTGATTATGTACAAGCGACCAATGTCACCATTGAGATTGCTGCACACACGATCTTAGTAACATTAGGTCACATGGCCTCCTTTTCTTAGCTCCTGCTGACGCATTCCCACCGACAGCGGCACACCGAGATAAGAACGCTGACAGATTTTACTGTCACAGATATTAGACTCTTTGCCCCTAGATGCAGCGGGTTGAGGTTAGTCCTAGGACATTTCTTGCCTTTACACATGCAAATGACCAGCTTCCTTACTTTATTCGTTTCCACCTTTCTTTCAATTTCTCCGATTCAGACTGCAAGCAGAACATGCCAAACACAGAGTGCACATCGATATCTTCATGAGCACAGCCACGGAGGACCCTTCTTTAGCCGCACGCGGCGAGGCTAGGGATACACGGCACACATAACGCAGGCATTACTTCATGTGATGTGCCTTTTTCAACCAGTTGTCTTTACTCCACAGTGTTAAATGGACTTAGACACATAGATATTCTTATAATAACCTGGATACTGTTCTACATCTACCGTTCCCCGTGTCTCACAGCCATAAGCTCAAGCCCGCAACTGCCATCATACATAGCCAGCCTTTGCGATTGTTCAAATACTGAGGGTAAGTTAGACAACAAAACTATCACAAAAGTATTTGCATTTCACAAATCCCCGCCAGGGATAACTCTCTGTTACTTCAGAAAAACCAGGGCATAACACCATGCATGGGTGCTGTACCTCTGTCTTCCTCACTTATGTCTGTTCATTCTTGAGCAGGCTGCACAGAACTTTAGATATGGGTCATTGCATATAGTTGGTGGATCTAGGTGGTACGCCAACTATCCACTTGTACTTATCACTTTTGTTTCAAATCATTGGAGAGTGGGTTCTACACAATCATTGACAATGTTTTTTGTATGTCAAGTAGAAGAACCCACAGACAAGTAAAAACTCTTTCCAATTCTGTAACTCAAGGGTTGCTCCAAATCCTTTTCTTCTTGGTCCTGAGGAAGGCGGTATTATCCTTTTAATCACAGCCGAAACGTATTCAGCCCTGCGTGACAAGTAGATACAAACCCTTATAGGCTTAGGGTCTCTCATACTAAGGATTTGAGACCGATGTAAACCCCTGAGCCCACCAATTCACTCGTTGGGCAGTATTTTTCCTTTTTCTTTTTAAATCTCTGATTAGCTAGCTAGAGAAGCACCTGCATATTGATTAATAATTTGTTTGTTTGGTTTGCTCCACTTATCTTTGCTTATTTTTTATGCATTTTTGATTTTGTATATCATTGTGTGTTTCAACAAATTAGTTAGCCTTTTAATTGTTATTTGTTTGGTTTTGTCTAATGTTTTGGCAATTTATAACTGACCAAGCAAATAATAAAAAATGTTTTCTCTTGGTTTGACATAAAACATGTACGGTATATGAATTAGTCTATTAAAAACCGACAGGTCACTGGGTCAAACCAAACAGGTGTTTTATTAAATTAACACTGAATACCATCACGCCTTTGCTAGAATAGTGGTGATTTAGCTCCAAAACAAGAGGCTCACACTGGCAGGAAAACAAGGTAAAAACAAGGTAAATGTGGCTAAATTAAGCCACAGTGACCCAGGCAGAGAACGATCTGAACGACTTTGGTGTCCCTGGCAGAGAAGCATCTGAATGTTTTTGGTGGTGCTGGCAGAGAAGGATTTTGACGTCTTTGGGAACCCAGGCAGAGAATGATCTGAAAGTCTTTGGTGACCTTGGAAGAGAAGGATCTGAATGTCTTTGGTAATAACCCTGGTGGCCTAGTGGGCACCTATATAGGGCACCTATATAGGGCACCTATAAAAGGCCTTTAAACATTTTCCTTGGTGGGTTAGTGGACTTGGCCCCGCGCCGGCTGGAGCCTCGCTCCTTTGCTGGCCAGTGTTGTAGATAGCTCGGCATCCCTTTGGTGCCACACATCCCATCTTGTGCGTCCTGTGCCGGTGTTGTGCCATAGGTGTGCCCCTTACAGGGAGGCACATCACCGCCACGAGGTTTCCGGCGTCCTTGCTCTGTGGCTTCAGGGGCGGCCGTGCGACTTCCTCTGCAGCCCAGAGGCTGCCATCAATGCAGGTGAAGAGGGGGCGGGAGGGGGACCTGCCAGCATTCAAGGACCCGTGTGGGGTTGAGGTGGACTCCCTGCGCTCCCCTTGGCAGGGCCACGATGCGGGTCCGGTCACAGAGACACAGAGACACAAAAAGGTGTTTATAGGTTTGTTAAAAATTCCATTACTGCAATAAACCTTCTTCATTTCTAAATAACATGATTGTCTCCATGTCCACTCATAACATGAACTCCAGAGATGTCAGTTCATTCATTCATTCATTTTGACATTTGTTAAAGCGCCTTTCACCATAATTATGGTCCCAACGTACGTTTGGTTGAACGTCCTAAGACGGAAATTTGGGAAAGGTTTGGGGGGTGCGTGTGTGCATTTCAGCCATTATAGTTATGTGAGGGTGGTCAAGACCCTGGTAGTCACCCATGTCTAAATGCAGTGTGCATGGCCGCAGCGGGGAAGTCTATGGACTATGTGGGGGAATGTGTGTGTTTAAGGCGATGTGTGAAGCAACAGTTCGAATTTTTCAATGCACAATTAAGCTTAAGAATGTCCCTTTGCAGCAATGTGAAAACTTAAGCATTAATTCAGAGGTAAGTAGCTCTGCTGTGCAGCCGCTGTGCGCTATCAGGGGTGTGTAGTGGGTGACCTACAGTTCCATATGCTCATTGGCTTTCAAACAAAGGCCCTCATTACGGGTCTGGTGGTAACCATGCCAGTAAAACCAGCAGATAGCTGCCAGACCCGTAATGATTTACCGCTGCCTGACTTGCCGGAAACACCGGGGCATTACAATCCCAGTGGCCCAGTAAATCAGGCGCCAGTAAAATGTTGATCCCCATTCCCATGGGAGTGGGGACCACGGAAGCACCGGCACCACTAATAACGGTGCCGGTGCTTCCATGAAAGTCTGCAGGCACCTGCCCGCGGACCCGTAAAGTTACCGGCACCGTTGTTTCCGGACCGGCAAACTTGTAATGAGGACCCATGCAAACATTACAAAATAGGTTTACCATCAATCAGACTTTTAGGTGTTTGGGCCACGACCTAGAAGCAGACCAGACCCAATGTGGGCTCTCTGTGAGATGTCACATGGCTGAAACCAGATATTCTCCATTGCGCCAAGTCAGGTGGCAAGCCAAAGAGGCTCCTTGTTGCTTGCTGCAACTGGCATAGTCTCAATAATTCGCTGGATAGGAGAAAAGCCTGGGAAGCAGTGGGAAGGCCTTTGTGAGTAAATGCAAATGACCACTTAATGCTGGCCTTCAGGCCGGTCAGATTGCACAGCAAGCTGAGCACTCGTTTCTGACACCTGTGGGTAGCCCAGCTGACGCAGGTTCAAATCCTGGCAGGGCCAACTCAGCCTTTCAACCTTCCGAAGTCAATTCATTGAGTACCACGCAGTGGGTAATGATATTAACTGTTAGTACGGCGCTTTCATGCCCTCGGATGAGCTTGCGCTATATAAAAACTGATATTATCATCAAGTGCTCCCATATCGTGGCTGGCAACACACCTCGGGCACCTTGTGATAGAATCATTTGCACTAGAGCACAAAAGATAGTCGAAAAAGGAAGGCGGATTAGAATGTATGTCTCCTAGTTTCACAATCAACACCTTAGCCGCTAAGCCCCATTTCCTACCCAGGAATATCCTGCCACATGTCCAATAATTATATCACAGTTTTATAAAGCTATTCATGCCAGAATCCCTCCTCTTCCAACCTCTGCAATAATAAGGGTTTATTTTATTTATTTATTTATTTATTTAGTTATTTATAACGCGCCGGGAACCCGCAGCATCAGGGCGCACAAAAACATATAAGAACAGGGCTCCACAGGAAACATCATTATCCAATGCAATGCTACTTAGTTAGATGGAAAAGGGCCACGTAAGTATTTAAACCTGTGTTTTGCAGGCTGAGTACAGATGACTGAGGTACGCGCTTAAGTCGCTGAGCTATTTTTTTTTTATTAGGTATTTATAATGCGCCTATACACAATGTGTTTTCGAGGTGCAGATTTACTTCGCGCGAAGGTATCCCGGGGTCTGAATACTGATGCAAGACACACAAGCCTACTAAGTCTGGGCAAGCCATGCGCGCAACATTCAACGTCCTAGGCTAACATCAACAAACACATTGAAATATCTTCTGCACGTGAAAATATATTCATAAATGTTAACTCATGCAAATTACACTCAGATACATTTGCATGTGTAAATGTGGTAGATTGGTGTCATGGGCTTTGCTTCAAAGCCGGCAAATCTGCTGTGTGTTGGGTGCAACAGAGCGGGGATAAAAGGCAGAATGTTTCATAATGTGGCACAAAGCTTGGGTGAATCCAGCCTTTAAGTCGCTTAACTGCGAGGGTGCCTCCCTAAACTGAAAGGGGGGCGCCACAAAGGGAAATAACAAAAGCCGAGATACACAACAGGGTGAAACATCTGCAAAACCACCAGGGTGTGGCCGAATAAAAGAGACAACAAATACACTGTTGCTGGTTGTCCAACTCCAGGCCTCAAGGGCCGGGATCCTGATGGGTTTTCAGGCTATCCCTGATTCATTTTCATGAGGAAAAATGTGCATACATTTAGAATCATTGTATGCAAATCTGTCTCACGAATATTAATGAGGGGTATCCGGAAAACCTGACATGGATCCGGACCTTGAGGCCTGGAGTTGCACAACCAGAAATGCTAGCTTGTCCAAAAGGCGAGTGCCATATGTCAGGTGTGAGGCCCGTGACTGACTATGCTCCACCGGAGACCGCGACACGCACCTGGAAGAGGAGCCGGGAGGCCCAGCGCGAGCGGCAAGGAAAGGCCCACAAGCTCGCCGCTAAGGAGACTAGTGAGAGGAAATGAGGGTGCGCTCAATGACAGCGACCCAGGGGACAGGCGCCCAGAGCACCATTAACGCAAGGCTGCGTAGCACGCATGCCACACGCCCTGCTCTTAATAACCACTTGAAAATGAGGAAGAAAAAAAAAATTCAAAGACGAGCAGCAGCAAGGGAGAGGGATGCGCCCGCTCGTGCCATAACGCGTTGGTTCATAAACCCACTAGAACACGAGAAGTACAATGAGCTCAGCAGATGCAAACCACACCCACTAGAACACGAGGAATCGGGCAGTAACGTCCACCCCACCACCACCAAAAGCGCACACACGCCCACACCATACAACAGAGATCACCCCCATGTGAATGCGCAAGACAATCAGTTCATCCACCCAACCTACAGGTGGGGTTACCTAATAAACCATGCTGCCTGGAAGACTGCTCCGCATAAGACCACGTGCCACGCTAGCAGGACAGGAAAAAGACAGAGAAGGGCAACCATGTCCCAGAGAGGAGCAGGTGCAGTGGATCCACTGGCAGGAGTAGCCCCCACAAACCCAGTGACATTGCTACGCCGCCTGAATCTTTTCACCCTGGAACCACAAGAAGATCAAGGTCAAAGATGGCAGGAGCGAATGGACAAATTTGAGGAATTTGTGAGAGTCGTAGGAAACCAAGATGCCCCCAACAAACTGGACATTTTCACAAATGTTGTGGGGAAAGAAATGAAAAGCATTATAAAAACCATTCCTACCCAAGAAAAGTCCACATACCAACATTGCTGCGATTAATGGACGTCTGGTGGTCCTCCCCAACAGGGACTATGAGAGATACACCTTTAACCAATGTGCCCAGGCAGCCCACGAAACGACTGGACAATGTATACTATGTCTCCAGAGGAAGATTACATACTGCGACTTCACAAACTTTAATGATGATGAAGCCATCAGACTACGGGTGATAGATTTAGGAAACATCTGCTAAAAGAAACCCCTCGCGCTGAAAGATATTGCAGTCCTTGCAAGAATATAGGAAAGGGTTGATGCGCAAGCAGCTAATATCGAAACCCCCAAGAAAATAGATATTGTGGCTGCCATAGGGAACAACTCACAGGGGAAAGCCCGATATTCGGGCACAACGACCCCGCCAAGATACATGGAACGCCAATCGCCGAATCAGAAAAGGCTATGGTGTCGTTGATTTAGGAACGTAATAAAGCACCACTGCAACCAGAACATTCAGAAACATGTTGTGTGCTTGGCAAAGACGCCCCGTTCAATGACTGAAAATACTTTTTTTTTAGCACCTCAGGTTGCCAAAGTGGTAATCCAGGGTGCCAATGACGCTAAACCCCCACTCCAAGGGTTGTAACGGGGGTAATGGCATGGAGCCCTCGTTAATGACCCCCACACCTCCATTTCAGCCCTTGGAACGGGGCTTAATGCTACATCATTGATGACCAAGTATCGAACTATACAATATATGAGGCCTGTGATCTCACCCTCAAAAGGGGTGTCAAGTAAGTAAGCGCTAATGCTGCATTCCATGGGGTTTATCAGTTGGTTACGGCCCTGAGCCCAAGTTAATAAGCCAGAGAAAAGCAGGCATCTTTATCAAGGTCCAAAAGATGCTACCATGTGTAATGGCCAAAGGAGGGGAGGGCATTATTCCTATTAGAACATTCCATCCAAAGAGGCTGGTACATTCTGTTTCAAACTAGGAAAGATAAAGAAGAAACATTTTGATTTTGGAATGGAAGACTTATACCAACCATTAGCACTTATAAACCAATCACCTCATATGATTCGCTGGTTAAAACGTACACTTCAGGCTCCTTTTCCGAGCTAGCTTATCATATCACGCTAATGCCTGCATTTTACACCAGGCCATATTCTAAGCCCCTGTCTAGCCCTAACCACCCTGCCTCCTCCTCTACCTCAAACCCTCAGTCTGCCTCCTTAACATGATATGATATGGCATTTATAGCGTGCCTATACACAAGTGTTTCAAGGTGCGACGAGGCAAGGGGGGGGGACAAGGGAGGACAGACAATGATCCTACTAGGCCAGGCGTCATTCAGATCGGAAGGGGGCGGGGACAGTGCAGTACATTGGAATAGATAACAACAATGAGTAAAGTAACGGCCAGCATGTGGCAAGTCCATGGGTAAGTGCAGATATCAGGTGACGAGGGCTGGTAGGGGGACTGTAGGGATACAGAAACAGTCCCCAAGTGCGGGGGTTGCCAGGCGGGCAGTGCAGGTGTGTGATGCTGGTGGGGGAGGGACCCGGTCCCGAGATCAGAGGGGGTCCAGGTGACCAGTGCAGTTCTGGTTACAGCCAGGAGGTCAGCAGGGGAGAGGAGGAGAAAAAGCAGAAGCAAAGAGGAAGGTCTTGAGGTGCTTCCGGAACCGGAGATGGTTCTCCTCAAGTTTATGGGAGGCTGTTCCAGAGGGAGACCCCAGCCGAAGAAAGAGATCTACCACCAACTTGTTGCTTGGAGAAGCGACTGACCCTGAGGGAGTTGGAGGCGGATGAGCGAAGAGCTCGAGAAGGCAGATAATTAGGAAGAGAGAGTTGAAGGTATTGAGGCCCCAGGCCCCAGAAGGCCTTGTGGACAATGTAGAGGGTTTTGAACTTAATCCTCGCAGCCACAGGGAGTTAGTGCAGAAATTTCAGTCCAGGGGAGATCCGATCCCTGGGCTTGAGGCCAAGGACAAGTCTCGCAGTCCTGTTCTGGATGAGTTGCAAAGGGTGGAGAGTAGAGGCAGGAAGATTTAGAAAGAGGCTGTTGCAATACTCCAGCCTAGAGAGAACCAGAGCTCTGGAGACAGGGAGCTTCTGGGGGAAGGAGAGGAAAGGAAGAATACCTCTGAGGAGGTGCAGCTGGTAGTGACTTCTTAGAGACGTCAGAGATGTGAGGAGAGAAGGAGAGTGTGGAGTTGAAGATGACCCTGAGATTTTTAGCTATACAGATGATGTCTCTCCTTGGCCAGCATCCCAGTTCCCCACGGCTCACAACGTTCTCCTCCCACACAATGCCTGCGCCTCACACCGTCATTGAAATGGAAGAGGGACTCTGCTCTGTTATGGGCTCCGGGGAGGCCGGACCCGGGAGGTGGAGGGCCCTTGACATGCAGGCCCACTGCCTGTTGCGCAGCGCTGGCGCCCCTCTAAATAATACACTCCAGGAAGGAGTCATGGTGGAAACAGACTGCAGAGCTGGAAGCCCCTCGGCCTTTGATTGGGCTAATGACGTGTCTCTCACGTGTCACATAATACGTGGCTTCTACAGGAGTTGAGGAGGGGCGTTAGTCACAACATCCCATGCCAGGTCTATACAACAAAACAACAATACACTTAATGACTCTACATCAAAATTACATACTTACACAATTTCTATCGCCCAGTCAGCTAATGGGGACATCGGGCATATACATTGATACTTGAGCTTATTCCGTTTATTGTACTTGTGGGAGGCAGGAAAAGCCACACCCGGGTATGCCGGGGGCCACATCTGCCATGTGGTGTCCATTTGGGTTAATGGGGCAGATACAAAGTTAGGCAAACTTTAATAGTCCAGGAAGGTGGTGCAGCCATTGACGCAGGATCTTCCTCGCTCCCCAGGCAGGTGTTCTTCTGATTTGCTCGGTGGTTGAAGAGGTTGCGCCACTCCTTCAGTCCTGTAGGTGGAAGGCTCATTTAGCCATACAGTGGTGGTCCTCGTGTGCCGTTCTCTCCCCCAGGCGGAGATTGCCCTAAACTACCATGCTAATGGCAGGAGCTGCCCGCCCTGACTCTCTCCGGCAGTTTGTTTCCAGCGGCAGCGCTTCGATGTCCCGTTCACCGGGCCACACGGCCACCCTCTGTATTTATTAAGGGTGGCAAACCCAAGCCGCCAGGACAGAACTGCCCAGCCCTGCCCAGGCTCCCCCAGGCAGGAGCCCTTGCTGGCAGCGGTCCAGGCCGCACACTGAACATGCTCCCCAGGTGTGAGAAATTAGTACATGGTATGCCAGGGAGACTGGCCGATCTTCTGTTGGGCGTCGGGGAGGCCAGTGTCCAGGAGAGCTCAGCACCCTCGATGCTGCTGCAGCCCATCAGATGGCGAGCTTTGCCAGACCCGAGGAGGCCAGCCTGCTAGCAGGGGCCAGGCTTTGTCCCCTTTTGGCCGGGCACAAACTCCCGTCACATGGGGAGCAAACTTTTCCACCATGCTGGAAGCCCTGGCCAAGCCCCTCTAATTCAGGATCGGCAGGGTGCCAGATCCCACCTTCGTCGCCAGTTGTTATGGTCTCCAGGGATGCCGTGCCCGGGTGGTGGAGGGCCTTGACATGCAGGCCCACTGCCTGCTGTGCAGCGCTGGTGCCGCACTAAATACACTGCATGCAGGAGTCATGGTGGAAACTGACTGCTGAGCAGGAAGCCACTCTGCCCTTTATTGGGCTAATGACGCGTCTCTCACGTGTCACATGACATGTGGCTTCTACAGGAGCGGAATAGGGGCATTAATCACAACACGCTCTGAGCCCCGTTTTCCATTTTCATGCCGGCCATAAAGTTCACCACCTACGCGTTGTGGTGTCTTTTTTCAGGTTTGGTGCATCGTAGGACCTCAGGGTTTGATACCCGCGATGGCAGTCCATATTCTCAACCAATTGTGTCACAAAGGCGGGTGAAAACACCCGATTTTGTTTTTGGCGGGTGAGAGCCCATTGAAAAGGAATGGGCGTCCCGGAGGCTTGGCGGGTGAGTCGGCTGTTTACAAGGGGGTGACACCCGCCAAAAGCGCGTGAGTTGAGATCTATGGCAGTCTTAATTGGCCAGTAACCGCCCCGGGACGCGGCATTACACTTTGGGCCTCGGCCCGTTATCGGAATCTAGCTCCACACCACAGGTATTATCGCTCAATTATATACCCCTGCCACTAAATTGTCTGCAACTGAACTAACACCATCCAATGTCTTAATGAAAGCAAGGGGGCTTTCCTGCAAAATATTGTTGAATAAAATGTACAAATCAGTCCATGCCAATGTTTAGCCTACTGCTAAATCCATTTTTATACACAATTAAAAAACATAGTACAGCTAAAACGTTGTAATCCGGCACACATGGAAATACAGCATTCCCCTGGGCTGCAAACTCGCTCCGCGTTCACCAACACAATCCACAGCGTTACGTCCCTCCAGCCGCGCTCTTTATTGACATGACGTCTGACGTCACCGCGCATGCGGACGTCAGACGGATATATATCACACAGCATATATAGATGGGCAGCAAGACACACACATTACCGAGTGCGTGCCCCATCTACCCACCCAGCATGTGCCATGTAGCATGTATAGAGTGCAGCGCCTGCCATGTGCTGAGCACTGCCAACGCGTCATAGGCAGAGAAGCAGTCATGGCATTGTGCAGGCTGAACCCAAATCCTCTTGGAATGCGGGGCACACCATCTCCCAGGGTGTGATGTGCTCAGAGCGGTGCTTAAGAGCCATCCCTTTCAGAGCAGATCTGTGTGTGTCTCCATGCCCCCGCCCTGCTTAGCCTCGCGAGCCCCCCCTCCTGCCCCCCTCACATTGGTGACAGGTGATCTCCCTAATTGCACTGGAGCACTTACCCTGTCACTCGCGGGGAATCTCTAATGAGCAGGAGCCCCCCCTTCCCTCAATAGTTAATGAGTGGACGGGTGGGAGGCCTGGAAGCGAGGCGAGTGCCCGCCATCACGGGCAGGATTGGCCCCCTGCCCTGCAGCTCTGCCATGCCAGCTGCGCTCTCTTTCTAAAGCTGCGCCTCGAATTTATCCCCATTGTGCCAGCCCCCCTTCATGCCGCCTCTCAAGAATTCACCTTGCCTACATGGCTCTGGGCTGCCATAGGTTTCTGCGGAGCCTGGGCTACACGTGTGGTGGTGCCCTCCTAGCCTGGCAGCACCAGGAAAGGGCAACTATGTACACATCTGAAGTCTCCTTTTACATCAAAAGACGGTGGGAGGGAGCCCCTGATGTGATCTGTTACGGCTTTCAATTTCCCCCACCCAAGCTCGACCCTCAGCATGCATGGCACCGTTTATCTGGGCCCTGCCTGCCTCCAAATGCCCCATCGCCAGCACATCCAGTTACAGATGCCCAGGGCCTTTAATGCCCTTAATCCCCAAATGCCCGAGAGCCTCAAATTCCCCAATCATGCTCAGACAGTCACCATGCAATCACCCCAACAATGCATCCCCCTAATTCCGAGTCTAAACTGCCAGCAAGCCCTGCATGACCCCCATTATCAGACTGCCTAAGCAACTCCCTGCCCTGAGTGCTGTTGATGCTCATATTCCCCTGAACCCCACAATCCTCAGATGCCCCCCAACCTTCAAATGCCCCCTCAGCATACATGGCCCGACTACCTACATAACTCTCCCAGCTGAGCATGACTCGCCAAGCCTGGGGGACTCAAATCCTCCGATATATCTGGCCTGTTCCTGAACCCCAAAGTAAGAGGCCCGCGGTCCTCAGGCAACCCCATGCCGTCAGCCTTGCATGTCACCCCCTTGCACGCACCCCAGCTTCTGATCCTCGCGGACCCCTTAGGCCTCCTTAAGGCTCCAGCCGCAGCTCTTCATCCTTCCAACCTCAGATGCCGGCAGGCCCAGCACAAAAACCCTGGTGATGGGACTACACGTGCCCGCCACATCTTGAGTGGGTGCTCTTACGCATCAGAGCCAAGCAAGGGGGCTTTCCTGCTAAATATTGTGTAATAAAGTGTAGAAATCAGACAATGTCCATGTTAGTAAGAGCACTGCCTGCTGCTAAATCCATTTGAATACACAAATAAAAACATAGTACCGCTACAAGTTATCTGGCACGCATGGGAATTTGGTTGTTCAGTACCAAAGTAAGCCAGACCTAAATATGGCATTCAATATGGCAAAGTGGGCAAATGCCGGATAATAAATAAAGTATCCTGAACTCCTGCTCCATCTGCCAGCATGTTGACATCCCGAACGCTCTCTTATCCGGCACTTTCATCTAGGCTGTTGGAGTGCCGACTCCCCCGTCATTAATCGTCACCCACTATGGAGACGCACTACGGAGACGCACCGGAATGCCCATACATTAAAACAATGATGAAAATAACTCCAACCTCGGCCCCTCTCAAATTGGACAAACACTCAAGCCAAAGAACCAACCACTCAACAGAGCATAAGACATCATGGAAAACAGCCACAAAGGAAGGCTACAGAGACTGACCACATACCGAGACCCAGACGAAACCTAGACCTAGACTCTCCCGCTCGTACGTACCGGACGAACACACCCAGAACGGCAGACGCATCTAGATAGACGTTGGCCTGCGTCGCATGTGGATAGGCGTTCGGATGGAGTTGTGAATGTTAGCTTGCCCACACCTGGAGTGATCTCTAAACACTAGCCTGTGCCGCGTCTAGATAAAAGTGTGAATGTTGGCATGACCACACCTGTATGGAGCCCTAATCATTGGCCTGCGCCGTGTCTAGATGGGAATGTGAGGGCCAACAAGTGCCACACTCCCCAGAACTGCGAGTGCTAGAAGTGGTAAAGGTCAGGTAACCCACTAACCAATATAAGCTCAAACTCTGCATACTTATCTCATTCAAAAAACTCACACAACCATCTCTCGCACAACAAGCCGCACGCACTTCACAACACTGCAACAACACATAAACCAGAATAACAGCACACGCAGACTGACTCCGATCCGATACCTGCACCAAAGCTCAGCACCCGGTGTATACTGAGTTGAAGCTGCCAACAGCACACCACTCCTCTCACTATCCTACTCCCTTCTTCAACCTACTAACCCATCCCACATTTATCGTTTACAGATCCGCCTGAGCGCCTGGGGACCAATTCCGTTGGTGATGGTGCGCGGTACAAATACCTTTAACATTTAACATTTAACAATAACGCAAAGGTAACAACATGCTTACCAAATAACAAACACTGCTTTTATTCTGGCATACAACATGCTTATCAAATAACACAGGCCGCCTTTATTATGGCATACAACATGCTTACCAAATAACAAAGGCAGCCTTTATTCTGGCATACAACATGTTTACTAAATAACAAAGGTCGCCTTTATTCTGGCATTCACCTAATGCCATATGCAGACGTTCAATTGGGAGCAATGTGGTAAAACATCCTACATGTCACTGCCATGCACACAAGACATCCTCCAAAAGAAGAAATCCTGCGAGCAAAGCATTGATGGAGGTTGGCAGGGGTTGGTGGGGGGGGGGGGCTACTCACTGATTGGAGACCTTCTTGCCACTCCCCCCACCCTTTGGGGGACTCAAGTTCAGATACCAGAGTGCTTCCCTCATGGTTCCGTGTCTCCCGCACCCTCAAGCCAGAGTGGCCTCAGTGCGTGATTGGTACTACCCATCCAATGACCCCCCCATTCCTTTCACAAGAGACATTTCTCAACAGCACCGAATGCCAGCGACATCCCTAAATCCATTGAACTCAGGCCCAATTCACACCACCCCAGCCCCCACACCCACTGTGACTGAACCGTGAAATCCCCTGATGGGACTCCAAACATCTCTGGCATTCTTCTGGGTCACTGGGGTGGAAGCAAATGGGGACACAAACATTTATGTCTCCAGATTCTCATTGTGATGCCCCTCCCGGTGCCAGCCACCCACTCACTCCCCCAGAATGACATCACAATGAGGTGGGCGGCCCGCTGGAAGAATCAATAACCCTCAGGAAACCCTAAGGAAAGGAGGGGCATCCATGCAGTGAGGTCATGGAGGCTGGCGGATGCCACCAAGAGGCGGTGCTTCTTCCTAAGCCGCAGAGGCACCACCCCCAACATGCCTCCCCATAGTAACTCAAAGGTAAGCACGCACATGTTTGGCAAACAACAAAGGCTGTGTTTATCACTACACTTGTTTGATCATATGCAGATTGTCAATGCTACACAGTTTAGAAGACTATCATGCATGCCACTACCATGTAAACAACACAGCCATCAAAAGAAGAAATCCTATGCCAGGTGGCGCGAGTGTCCTGCCACCAGACCGGCTGTGAAAAAAAGAAATTTCCTTTCAGTAACAAAATACCCAAATCTTCTGCGGGGGGTGTGGGGAGCACTTCCTACTTTGTATCCTTCTTAGCACCCCACCCCCTTTGGTAGATGATCCCCACCTCACATGGCCCGATCCATTCTAGCCCAGCCTTATTTCACCCATATCCACAGAGTGCCCGTGTAGTGTGAGCGGTGCCTCGAAGCTTATCACTCGTCCAATGACTTCCTCAGCCCCTATCCTGGGCGAACCCTCCTCACAGCACCTGATGACAGCGACAGTCAGGCCCAGGTTACATACCCTGCCACAGCCTGAACACAGCTTCTGGTGACTCGAACTCCCACCCCACCACTTTTTGCAAGATTGTATTGTATTGTATGGAGATTTATAGAGCGTGAACTATGGCCGGACGGCATCTAGGAACTAACCGCATCGCTAGAGTAGGTTGAGCTGGTCAAGGAGCCAGAAGATCAAAAGAGATGTGTTGTCAAGTTCTTCCGAAACTGAATGTGGTCAACATCGTCTTAAAGGTAACCCGGAAGAGAGTTCCACAGGGTGGGAGCCAGAACTGAGAACGATCGTCCTCCCGCTTGCGCCCTATGGTAACTCGGAATTCTAAGCAGAACTTGATGTCTGCGATGAGTACATCTACATCCCATTTGGACAAATGTAGACCTTACTTGAGGAGCATTGGGCCCCCTTTCAGGAAGTTAATGGTGGATGCTCCGTAGCTTTCAATTACCCAAAGTTAAGTTGGCCATTTCTCCAATGAGCTTCCTAACCAATGCGCTGAGCGCCTTTTCTTTCCCCATTACACGCCAGCTCTTACGTGGGATCACTGCGACCAGGCAATGACAGTCTTAGGGATAAAACTGGCTATCCACTCAACCCCTGCAACGAACAACTTCCCTTCAGTTTAAGATCAAATCAGTACTCACCAGATGTACCGCCATCTTATCCGGCTTCAGCATTTTGCTGCTGTTGACCCCTTGATGTATAGCTCCCCTCAATTGGGCCAGGCGCAAACCCAAATGGCAAACCAGAAATGCTTGATCTCGTCCAATTGTTCGCCACTTTGTAATAGTGGCCATTCAGTATTGCCGCCACACATCTCGCGATGTAAAACCCTACTACTCACCTGAGTGCGCAACCTTGAAATACCCTGCTGAAAGGAATACACAAAACCGCTCATTGATACTAACTCACCTCACAAATTCACCACAATATGAAAAAAACAAGTCTTCCACCTCTCAATTCTTTGTGTGTCGCCGTTGCTCAGGTCATTGTTGGCCACTGCTGTTGATGGACCAATCCGAAATGAATGGGACAAACATTGCAAGGGAGAGGTCAGGTGAATGTCTTCTCAGGTCGGTGACAGTGCCAGGGAGCTGACTCCGAGAGGAGCGGAGAGGGGGGTGGTGTCTTGTGTCAGTGCCTGGTGTGTTCGATGGTAGGGTGAAGAGGGATTGGGTTGGGTGACTTGGAGAAATCCGTGAGGGTGTATGTGAGGGGGGATGCCAAGGGTTTGGGGGCAGGGTTGGACTGGCCTATAGGGAACTCTGGAGATTTCCTGGTTTGCCTCTGCATCCTGGGCCTCTTTTGTGTGGTATTTCCACAGTTTCTCATAGGAAAAGGGTTGGGAGTGATGCAAATCTGTAATATGGGGCCACTTTGAACATTATTTCCAGGGCCTCATTTGGGGCCCAGTCCACCCATGTCTAGAGGTGAGATAGGGTGTGGTGTGCAGTGAAGAACTCGCTCGGGTAGTGCTGTGTCTGTTTTCAGGGTTTCTTGGGGGCCTGGGTGTGTGTGTGTGTGAGGTTCGGAGGGGCAGCAGTGTGAGGGGTTGTTGCTAGGATAGCCTGGGCAGAGTTTAGGGATGCAAAGGGTGGGTCATGGCTGAGTGGATGAGTAGGAGGAATGTGAGAGGGGGAAGGGAGGTCTGGATGAGGAGGGGGCTGGGTGAAGTGCAGGTGGTCTGGGAGAGTGTGGTGAGAGGTCTGGGTGGGAGGGGTAGGGGGATTTGGTCTGGGAAGGCCAGAGGGGAGAGGTGTTCTCCTGGGGGGCCAGGTCTAGGAGCGAAAGGTGGTAAGTAGGAGTGGGTATGGATGATGGGGCGGAGAGGTTTCTGGTGAACCAGAGTGCCCCTCTAACTTTAGAGCTGCTCAGCACGGCAGAGGACCTCCAGCCTCAGCCCTAAGGAAGGGAGGTGTACGTGTGGTAAGGGAGCCACAAGCAGCTGCAGTCAAGTGCAAAGTCCATGCTAGCTGGATGAGGGTGTGGGTGGATCTCTTATATGGAGTACAGTGTAGGCGGGTGTAGGGAGGAGGAGGAGAAGGGCATGGATGTGAATTGAGAGAGACAGCAACTAACTCCAGTGTAGGTAAAAGCAGGCCTACGTCACTATCCCTGTGGAAAAATATGCAGGGTAGTGGCACAAAACAAGTAGCTTGATTCAAAATACAGGCCTACGGCACTATCCCTGTGGGTAAAGATGCAGGGTAGTGGCACAGAACCGTAACTAAATTCAACAAGCAGCTAGATTCGAAATCAGGCCTAAAACAGTACTAGAAATACAAAATCGCTGTTCTCTACCTGACTGTTGCAGCAGGCAGGGTTTGAGACCTGGTTGGACCTGCATCGGCCAGGGTGAACAGGCAAACAGGGATGGAGGTGCCTAAGGAGGTGCTCTTTGCCGGAGCCCTCAGGAGGGAGAGCTCAAATAGGTGTCTAGTGACCCATAGCCCTATCAGAGGAGGTGAAGACGGGCTGGGAGAGGTGGGAGGAGAGGCTGGGACACCGGCTCAAGCGCTGCCTTATTGAGCACTGTAGTGCTGTACCTTGGGCTGCTGAAGGTCCCGCGCTGGGAGCAGAGAAAGGCAGATTCAGCGCATCCATCTGCCTTCGCCGTGTCTTTTTGGCGTTCCAGGTCTCGTAACCCAGAGCACCAATGAGAGCTGGTGAGGCCAGGCTGTGGACGGTGGGAGGAGAGGCTGTGTCATCAGCCCGAGGCCTTCTGCGTGCAGCGCTGCAGTGCTGTTAAATCAGAAATATCCAAGCCCAGAGCGGGCCGGTTACTCTGGGCTGCTGATGGTCCTGCACTGGGAGCACAGTGTTCAAAAAGGAAGCATATTTAACCAGTGCTGGAAATGGAAATTCTTAACTGTGGGATCCCACCAGCGACAGTGCAGAGCGGGCTGTAATTGGCGACATTGCAGGGCGGACTGTAGTTGGCGAAAGCTGGCGATTTTTCGAAGCCCCCATAAATCTGGGCCAACGGACCAGCACAGTATTTAACCAAACACTTATCCGGATCAGTTCCGTCATTCACTGAAGGCGCTTTGTTGAAAGATAAGCTGTGAATGAGTGACTATCGTCCCCCTCCTTCTTGGCACCACACCTTATGGTGAACACACCAGATAGAAGAAAGGTGGCGACTTAAACGGGCCTGCTATCCTTCCCAGTCCCACACTTCTTGATCTGGGTGCGCATCGTTGCAGGATTGGCCGTAGAAGATGCATGGTTCCTCAGTCCCGAACCAGGGTCGGATTGGCACCTCGGCCTTTCGGCCCGTGGCCTGCCCGAAATCGTCCCTGGGGAGTGGGGGTCAGTTTCTGGCCATGCCTGGGCCGGTTTGGAAGAAAAAAAAAGTGAAAAAAATATAATTTTTTCAAAAAGCCTTTGATCCTTCTTAGGTCGATAAATGAGTACCAACACAGGTTGGGTGATATTCTATGCATATTTATTATATGAAAAAGAGCTTAAGGGTAAGTGCTATATAATACCATATTATCATTTGGCCTTGGTCGTCTGCTTGGTTTCACAGTAATTTAGTATTTGATTCCACTTCCTGTTTTGTCAAGGGGTGAAAGGTCGTGTTTCATAGCTTCCCAGGATGTCACTTTGGGGCGGGGGTCAGATGACTTCACTTCCGGTGATGTCATCAGAGGTCAAGGGTCGTGAGGCGAAGGGTGGGCCACTTTTTTGATGCGAAGGGTGGGCCACTTTTTTTTGGGTGACCGGGCCTATTTCTTGTCCCAGTCCGACCCTGTCCTGAACCCCCACAAAACCTACTGCTGGGTTTCTAACACTACAATGAAAGCTGCCCTGTAGTGTCTGCGTCTCACCTCACTGGGGTATGTCTCCAAGTAAGCGGACAGAATATCAGGGAGGGCGCTTTTCCCCATAAACTGCTACAACCCCTTTCGGGATGCCAACGCAGACCTCTCCCTTTTTCACTCTTTTTCATTCCCAAGTGGAGGGGCTAGGCTCACCTTTGCCCAACAGGAGCTCCTCTCCACTGCGACACTTGGATACTTAACTTTAGGAGGAGAGAACGCCCAGCCTACTTTTGCTATTGTAAATTATTTAAATCATGCCAATCAAATAAGGCTTTTTTAAATAAGGTATAAATGTATAGTGGTTGTACATTTTTGAGAGAATTGTTATTGGTGGGTGGTTGTTTATCGATTGTTGTTATTGCTTTGCCAAAAATAAGCCAAGCCAAAGAGTTGAGGACCCCCGGTTATGGTTTATATCTGAAGGTTAGGCGAAGAGGCTGGGCAGCCGAGGGGCCTAGAACCTAACACCTTTTAATCTAGGGTTGTGAAGAGTTGCCATTGGCAAAGGGTGGGCCTGATGTTCCATCCAGTCTCGTGCCAGTCAACAAACGAAGAACCGATACATGGCTGTCTGTATACTTCCGGTCGACGGATGGCAACATTATTTCAGAAGAATTGACACATGGCTGCCTGTGTACTTCCGGTAGACGGATGGCGACATTATTTGAGAAGAATTGACACATGACTGTCTGCGTCCTTCCCGTAGACGGGTGGCGACATTATTTGAGAAGAATTGACACATGGCTGTCTGCGTCCTTCCGGTAGACGGATGGCGACATTATTTGAGAAGAATTGACACATGACTGTCTGCGTCCTTCCCGTAGACGGGTGGCGACATTATTTGAGAAGAATTGACACATGGCTGTCTGCGTCCTTCCCGTAGACGGGTGGCGACATTATTTGAGAAGAATTGACACATGGCTGTCTGCGTCCTTCCGGTAGACGGATGGCGACATTATTTGAGAAGAAGCACAGAAGCAAGAGGGTCTTGAGCCACGTGGATGCCACGCGGTGGATCGCAGAGAAGGATGGCCCTTTTAAACGATTGCCATTTAGCTCATGACCCACTGCATGAGAGGTGGTGCCCCGGGGGAGGTGGGAGTGGGAGGGGCAGGGCTTTAAGTGGGGTAAGAAATCTAGGGGGTGGGGGGTCGCTTTGGGGCGTGGCTTGTGGGATGGGCGTGGCCTAAAAAAGTATGCAAACTGTAAGGTATGCACACAAATATATAACATATATACGGTTTGCGTACTTTTCAAGCCATCTTTTTAAAACATTTCGATGTTTATAAAAGATGGCTTGAAAAGTACACAATTCAATTAATCTTTTATAAAGCTTTGCCGACAGACAAAGCCAGAGGTGTCTTTGTCCGTCGGTAAAGCTTTATAAAAGATGGCTTGAATCACCTCGAATTATGTCAAAGAATCCCCAGGTTCGCCGAGGGTTAAAGACGCCTCGACGACCTGGGGGTGGGGAGGGGGGGCAATGCGCTACGGGTCACCAGAGGAATTTACAGTGACTGACAGAAGGGCGAGCAGCCAGCCACAGAAACTCTGTGGCTGGCTGGCACTTCTGTCAGCTTGCCTGACTTAATGGCGGGCGCATCTCCCGTCACGGCTGCGTCCGCATTGGGATAATGTGTCCCGCCAATGTTGTGGTGAGACCAGGAGGCCCCGACTCAGCCCCACTTTTTGGAGACTGCTAGGGCCCGGCCCCGGCTGGCCCAGGCCCACTTAAAGCACTGGGGAAGGTTCTAGCCCCAGGTCTTTAGGTTGTAGCACTGAATTGAAGCAAATAGGCAACAATCAAAAGGCCAGCTAGTCCCGTGTCCCGACAGTCCTGACATTACTGTAGCTCCAGATCTTTTCCAGACCTAGCAACGCCCCTGCACGGCATGCTTCTCGTATGCTGTATTTCATACGCTGGCGGAACCATGTCGATGGAACTGGGATGCGGCCTTTTGTCTGTAGTGCTCCTGCGATGCATACATTATCCAGACTGCTGTGGAGCATGCACATTCTATATCTTACACTGTACACTGTCCTGAGAATGTTTTCTATTTTTTTCTCTGCCAGAATAATTCTATATTATAGCTCATGCAGTTTTGCGGTGATGGAAAACACTGGGACTCAGCACTGAGTGATGTATACTTTTACTGAAATGTACACTCAGTTGCACCTCCAGCTTTATCCTGCCACTGGCCATTCAACAACTCGCTGGACAGCACTGCTGCTTCGCAAGCACTGCAGAAGTAGCTTTAGAGTGCTTGTTATTACGCCCTCAGCAAAGTGAAGGCCTCTAAGTATGGACTAATTTAGGGGGTGCACGGTTCCTCAGGCGGGGGGCCTTGTCCCCACAGCCCTCCTTACCTTCAGGCCTCTATAAAGCTCATTTTCGGCACAGACTTTTAGAGACTTTTAGATTTTTTGCCAAAAAAAAGAGACTATTTTAGTCCATCCTCCCATGCATCACGCCCTCAAATGGCAACTTTACCCGTTATTTTATTTTGTTAATTTGGAGGAGGGCCCATAGAGACCTTGTGAAGTGGCTGCACAGGGGCCAACAGGGAAACACAGGGGCTAACATCTAATACAGCAATAGAAGCTACGGAGGAGGGGCATTACCGGTCGGGTAATGCCAGCGGGCCGACAGCTACAAGACAGAGCGGGCATTTTTCCAGGATATTAGATAGCATTAGAACCAAAAAGGACTTTCTTAGCTTATTTTCGGCTGTAGAGAACCTGAGCGCCGAACAGAAATGGCCACCAGCTTTCTCGCATCGGAATAGAATGATGAGACTAGACTTGTCATTTCGTTCCGTGTGCAGGCGGCTGGCGGCCATGTTGGGTGTACATTTTATGACAGAAACTACCTCTGCATACATGTTATATCGCATTTTATGCGCCTAGATACCCTAGGGTGTAGTGCGCTTTATAAATCAATAAAACAAATAAACAAACAAACAAACTACATCTGCATACATTTTATATTACCCACCGATACAGCGATCAGTGTTTAACAAAATATGTATGCGGATGTAGCGCGAAATCCAATCTGTCACAAGCTTTTATAGTTGTGACGTCAGGGACAAAAAATGGATACCGGCGAGCTGGCAGCAGAACGCTAGAAGAGTTCTCGTGGCTGAGACTTCTGCAAGAAAAGCTTTGCTGTGCTGGTAGCGACCCAGCGAGGGCCGATGACAGTGCTTGTTGCATGCTCATTGTCCCTCGCTAGAGTACCAGACTTGCACAGGAGATAGGCGTCTTGTGTTACCGCCAGGGATGAACAGACCTTAGTCGGAGGAGAGAAGAGGTATGGGGATTAAAAAAGGGGACAGAAAAACAGCTGAAGTTTTTGACAGACATCAGGAGAGGGACGTAGCCAGGAAGAGTTATGCTTGTGGTAGTGCGGGTGAATGTGGGTTCGCTGGAGGGGGCCGTCCGTCAGCACTTGAGGAAGGTGGTGTCTCTGTGTGTTGTGTAGACAATTGGTCGAATGATTGGCAGGTTGCTTGTACTACCAGTCGAGGCCCAAAGTGATTGGATGTGTGATGGGCCCGGAGTGTGCTTAAGTCGCCCAATAAAAAGTGGAGGCCTTAGTCTGGAATTGATTTAACCCTTGGTAGCTATATTAGTTAATATCGCAACGATCAGTCCATGCTTTCGCAACGCAAATATATCGAGTTACTTCAAGAACTTGTCACAAAGCAGACATGATATAATTTTTTTTTAAAAAGGTTGAAAATGAGTGCCAAGTTCTATAGTCAGAATCTATATTCCAGCCGTTCCAACCTCTGGCAAGTCTGAGCAAACAAACATGCTTCCCTCTCAGAGGCGTTCCTGGGGGACAGCTGGGGGGACTATAGACCTGGGTCTTTTGGTAGTAGTCCGGGATAGAGGTTCAGGGGCTACAACCAAAAGGCTAGCTAGCCAAGAGTCCTGACAGTCCCAACATTAACATACCCCCGGATCTTTTCCTGACCTAGCAACACCCCATTTCCTCTTCTTCACTGCTCTCCCTTCCCATCACCACCAAAAATGAACACACAGAACCTGTCAAGGCACTGAGAAGCCCCACAGTCTACAGCCAACAAGAATAGACCAGTCCCTAGTTGGCTTAGCAACTCCCCCATGTGCCCCCGCCAGTCGTTTGATGCAGAACAGTGGGGCAGCCACCTCTGGTGTTCTCTGGCCCCCCACTATGGGCGCGGCATGACCTGGAAGTCTGAGTCGCCTAGGCTTACCTTGAACAACTAGCCGGCCTTGCGCCGTCCTGCGCACCCGGGTCCCCGGCTTGTTGGCGGCACACACGTAGATCCCAGAATGCTGCACAGTGAGGTCAGAGATCATCAGGTTCCCCGTCCCAAGGACCTGGATACCCTCGACGCCGATGGGGCGGCCATCTGCAGAGAAAAGCAGGAGAAATGTTAATGTGGTCTTCTCAGAAAGAGCTGATAACCAATGAAAGGTCAAGAAATCTAGAGGCAGGTGGGCCAATTCCCGCCGGACAGATGACGCTGAAAGGCCAGAGGGGCTAGGGAGGAAGAGGTCACATGTCTGGTTGAGGTGCGTAGACTTGTCTGCATCCTTTGTACACCTCAATCTGCTGGCGCCAATGGAGATGGGCGGGTGTGTGAGGACCTCCAGAGGGTGACCAGATTTTCAAGATGAAATCCAGGGACGGCCAACGACATAGAAGAAGGACTATCCACTCAACACTCTGCCCCACTACCCCCGCCCAACTCGCTTCTCGCCCCAACCCTCACGCCCTACCAGATCCCACAGTACTGTCAGTGTTTTGACTGTGGATGCGATCATGTCGCTAAGAAAGGGGTTTTTGCTATGATTGATATTAAAGGCCTTGCTCTCTCTCGTATCCCAACCGGTCTCTGTGGCGCAGTGGGTTCGTGCTCACGGATGCTCCCCGAAGAGTTGCCAGTTTGAGACCATCCTGAGAAGTGAGCAGCGTTTCTTTAGTTTAGAATTGTTGCTGAGCAAGGTGTCGTCCTCCCTTTCCCAAAAAAACCCAACTGTCTCCCCCCTGCTTTAAAACCAGGACTGGGATTTTAAATTTTAATAAACTCTCTGGACAGGAGGACAGAGGGCGACATTTCGGGAGAGTCCTGTCAGAACCGGGACGCCTGGTCACCCTAGGTTTATTTATTTATTTAATTTATTGGTCACTTATTAGGCGCTTATGCAATTAGCAAAACTGTTTCAAAGCGCCTGCAGGGCAGCAGGGTGGGCGCAGGGGAAGGTAGACAGTGAATTACAACAAAGATACATAATTGAATGAATAGTACAAACAAATAATGAGAATAAGAGGGAGGGGAGACACACCTACTATGCCTTGTGAGTGTTCAGAAGGTGCGAGTGCAGTTTGTAGATTGCTTGCCCAAAACCTCGCGCAGGAGGGGCAGGTGTGGGGGAAGGGGCCAGGGAACAATTACTTCAGAACTCACTTGCCTAGTTTGTTCATTTATTTATTCTTTCATTTGTAAAGCGCACACAAACCCAAAGGCATCTGGGCGCTGTCGGATAAAAATCCAGTTACATGCGGCCCGAGGGCAAAGTGCAAAGTGCAGTGCCTATATTAAAGGAATGGGAGTGGCAGGGATAACTTTACGCCTCTCCCAGCTGGTGTTAAGGTGAAGGTGGCAATTGTCGGGGCTTCTGGGTGGGTACCTACCTAAAGATCTCACACCTTGCTGTTCGGGTGCACATGGGAGGAGGTGTGGGAGGAAGGAGTCGGTTCACATCCACTAATCCCCTTTGCGGCCCTAATCAGGGCATTGAGCTGGGCTCCCTTTGGCGAGCGCTGAAGCTGAAGTCATGGGTGCATTGGGCCCAGTCGAAAGGACCCCTGAAAGCCCCCCCAACACACAATGAATATGCAACAGTTTCAGCAGCAGCCTCATTAAAGCAAGCAACAAGATGTAGCGACTTGGAATGGCGGCTAATGTGGGGACTCTGGCAACAATGCTGGGCCCTAGGGGGCCTCCCAGGCCTCATCCTGCAGACCTGATCTGGGCTCGCAAGGGCGGGGGTGGAGGCCCCCCATTAACAGATCCCCCCTATAATCCAGCACTCACCCATTCAGGGGGTGAAGTGGTGAAACCCGCGCCATTATTCTCAGAGACTCCCTGAGAAGGGCTGCAGGCGGGGGCGGCGCCCCCAACCACTGGCTTCTGTCTCCAGTAAGTTGCCCATTAATTGCCCGCTGCAATTGTGGCACAGTTTAGCACCTGAATAGCCGGATCTCCAGCAAGTCCGATCCTGCTGGGTGACCCCCTGACAACTTCTGTAGAACAGCATCAGATAATCGCAAGACCTGCTCCACTTTACTGCCCCTGCCCCCCCCCCCACAAACCATGCACAGCACAGCCTTCCCTGCTATATCCGCTCAGCGCGCAGGGAAGAGGTAGCATGATGATTTATGTGCTTAAATATCCCCCAGCTGCAATGTAAAGAAGATTGCTACTCAATTGGAGGCACTCAACGAGCTTGGAAGGATGAAAGGCTGAGACAGCCCTGCCACTAGAGTCGAACTTGCAAAGTATCAGCTGGCCCCATGTGAGAGGCAGCCCTTAACTCAGAGGTCTTCAAACTGTGGGGTGTGCCCTGCAAGGGGGTGCGTGAGAGCCGAGCATTAGATTGGAGGAAATGGGCAGCGGCGGCTCACATGGGTAGACTGGAGCATACAACTGTCTCGGGCACCAATGAAAAAGTGGGCCACAGTTGCTAATGGATATTCATTCCTTTAGTCACAGACTGTTTGAATAGTACCCAACGGGTGTTTTGTGTTAAAATGTAAGCAAACTGTGATATTTAAAGAATATTTATTCAGCAACAATGGTCAAAACTACTAGCTGCATAGTGAAGTAACTCATTAAACTGGCTCACATGGGCTAGAAAAGAGGCCCATTTTGACTGGCCCACACTAGCATTTTGTATTTTTGGTACATACATTTCCCTATTGCCCTATAGGCCAGTCTGAGCCTCAGGGCTGGTGCTATCGCTGGGCAAGGTTAGGCGCTTGCCTATATGTGGAAATGTTAGAGAGGCAAAATGCTGCTTTTACACCTCCACACTAATTGTATACTAACTGCTTTGCCTGTGATAGCACTGGCCCTGATGCCTGCAGGCTGAGGCTGGCTGCAGCAGCAGTAGACCAAGCTGCGCTGCCACGCCGCGAAGGTTGGGGTCGGGTCAGGGTAACGAGTGGCATGGGCGTGGCTGGCACCTGCGCATTTGCACTTCACGTGGCAGTCCATGAGCGAAGCACCATGAGATACATGCCCCCTTGAGTCTCGACCAATCGTCGTGATGGCCATGGTGTGAGTCTATCAAGGAATGCTGCAGTGCACTGTGCAGCCTGGCTCAGCCCCCTGCCCTGAGCCTGTTAACTTATTGGTCAACCGTCCGGACCGTCCATCAGACTTTGTGGCCTGCATACCCTGGCTGGAAGCCGACAGTAAGTAGCCTTTTGCTGTGTGGTGCGCCAGGCCAGTGAGTACCTGTCGCGTGGCCACCCATCCTGGACATGGCAGCCCCTGCTGTGCTGCAAGAGCAACCCTGGGGCTGGGCCCTGTCTGTACTGGAGCCTGTGCTCAGAACAGTCCGTCAAACATCACACAAGTGAGGACTCCACACTAATTGTATACTGCCTTGCCTTGAAAGGATCGACCCTGCTTCCTTTGCACACTCCCTCCTCCTCTTCAAATCCCCCTAGCAGGAACTGATACCTACGTTAACATGTAAGCTCTGCTGTACTGCCCGTGCAACACTAGGGGGCTGACACTGTGCAGACTGCATGCTTGTGTGTGCCCTGCGTCTCCTTCAGACTCCACTACACGAAAGTCAGTGGGTCCCCGGCAAACACTTTTAAAACATAGTTTGGGTTGCAAGCCCATTTTTACCCTTAATCTAAATGCACGGACTATGACAGTGGAAAATGGCAAGGAGTGTAGGCAGAGGTGCATGCGTGTAATATATTATACATTAACTTAGCTCACTTTGTTAACACGCCTGCTGTAGACACCCCAACTGTGTGCAGTGCAAACCCTTCCGGTCATAGGCACTAATGCAAGCAGGACCGACTCCACCTTTCAACCTTCCAAGGTCAATCAATAACATGGCTGCCATTTCCTTCCTTGGTGCAACAGTAGTTCTTGACAGAGTCAGGACCTTGAATAATGTAGCCAGTCCCCCACGCTACCCGTTTGGGGATTCGGAATACAGCTTTTCAACACATCCAGGGAAGCTGGAGGCAAGATATTCATGGAATGCCCCACGTGGAAATAAATACGCGATGTTTAGTGAGACCCAGGAATGCAGGGTGCAGAGTCTTCCTGATTCTCGGACATTGTTTTAATGATTATATCAAATGCAAGGAACATGGGTGGGCCGTGTTGCCCCATCTGCCTGCATGGGACACTTGTGCCCATTTGAGCTTGCAGTCTGTTGACTACCTAAGGTCATGCTAAACCCTATGGCCTGCCATTCCCACCCACTTCCTGCTCAAAATGCATCCACTGCTGGGAAGTCTTTGAGCTCGCTTTTCTGAAGCCAGTAGCCCCATATCGCCCAACGTCACCTCAGAGTCAGCCCTCGGCCCCATCAGTCAGGCTGCACCAACGGCAAATGATATTTGGAGTATGTGCAGTTCATTACTGCTCGGGCACAGCTCTGCTCAAGTAGGTCACTTTGAATTACAGTTGTTGCTTAAAAAAGAAAAAGGGGAGTTGGGGGCTGTGAGGAGTGCCGGCTCATCACACTTCCTCTAGTACTGGAGTGCAAGGTAACCTATTTAAGGGAACATCGTGACACTGATTTATTTATTTGTACTCATTTTATTGTTCATTTACACAGCGCTTATATACAGGTGGAGTGCTTCAAAGCGCTTCAAGGCGGGAAGGGAACAAGGAAATACAGTAACCAGTCTTAGGCCTTGACGTTTGCGAGTGATTGACAGAAAAACTAGCATACTCGGCCTGACGGCATTTCACCTGGTGCAAGTGCATGAAGTGTTACAGTAGCGACCAAGCTGGGGAGATGGGACCCAAAAGGGGCGGGAGGACAGGAGGGTGTGCAGTGATTATCATGAATCCCAAAATAACTAATACCATTATAACGAACCTAAAATAACAAAATCCAAAATATTGAATCCGGAAACAAACCAAAAAATAGGTTGGGAGGGGGTAGATAGGTTTTGAGGGTGGGGGAAAGTATTAAGAAAAAAAGAATTGGAGGGTTTTGGGGTGGAACCCCCCCGCCCCCAAAACAACGATACAGGATTTGTTATTTTGGAATTCGCTTTTATGGTATTCACTATTATGGTATTCGTTATTTTGGATTTGTTATAATTACATGTAACCGACAGGTTACAGTCAACTAACTAGTCCTGGTACATTTAGGTCATGCATGCGTACAGACGGAGGTGCGAGAAAATGGGGGCCTGGGGGGAACTAATGAGTCCAGTCCAGCAGGGCCCTGGGTTAAGTGCAGAGAGGTTGCCCCGCTCATGGAGCGTGATCTGAAAGTGCAGTAATGCTGAACATAGTGCAGTGGCCCAGAGGCAAGTGCAAAAGACTGGCGGGGGAGCCTGGTACCTGTAAGGCTCTGGAGGTGAACCAGGCAACCAGTCAGCAAAACTGAACACAGTTAGGGGGGAGAAGGAGGGTGGAGAGAAAAAGAACAGAGGTTAGCGGGGGAGAGGGAGAGAGAAGGAGGAACAGAAGAGGAAGGTCTTGAGGACTTTACAGAACTTAAGGTGCTCTGGCTCAAGATGGAGAGAGGCAGGGAGGCTGTTCCAGAGGGAGGCACCTGGAGAGGATAAAAAATCTACCCCCAAATCTCTGTTTGTGAAAGTGGATCAACCGCAGAGAGTTGGAGGATGACGAGTGGAGGACTCTAGAGGGAGAGTATTTAGGAAGAGAGCATTGTAGATAGTGCAGGCCCCGGCCCCAGAAAGCCTTATGGATTATGCAGAGGGTCTTGAACTTTATCCTTGCAGCCACGGGGAGTCAGTGGAGGGATTTCAGCGATGGAGAGATGCGGTCCCTGGGCTTGAGGCCAAGGATAAGTGTTGCAGTTCTGTTCGGGATGAGTTGTAGAGGACAGAGAGTAGAGGTAGGAAGATTGAGAAAGAGACTGTTGCAATAGTCCAGCCTATAGAGAACCAGGGCTTGCGAAGTGGTGAGTCTCTGGGGGAAAGGGGGAAAAGGCAGAATACCCTTCAGGAGGTGCAGTTGGTAGTGGGACTTTTTTGGAGGTGTCTAAGATGTGAGAGGAGAAGGAGAGATGACCCCTGAAGGGTAGAGGAGAGAGGTGACCCGAAATTCCTCGCATTTCAGGAGGATGCCTGGGATCATCATGACAAGGTCTTCCACAAAGGACGCTGATCCGCAGTAGTGGAATGTTCCCTATGAAGGAGATGGCGAGGACTCCAGTGAAGAGAAAATCAGCTCACCTGTGAGGGAGAGAGAACCGGCCTCAGAGACTTATAGACGAGATGAACTGAGAAATAACGTTTTGTTTTGAAAGGAGGGGGGGGTGTTGTAATGTCATGTGAAGCCGGTACCCCTGTCAGGTGGGTAAGGGGCAGCCAGGATCACATGGGGAAGAGCAAGAGGAGGGGCAGTACGAATGAGCGACACGATCAATAAAGATGTTTATTGAAGCCCTCAAATGGTGTCTGTTTCTTTTTTTGCATGTCGCAAGACTGGAAGCCGTGTGGGTCAGTAAGGTGTAGGCGGATGTCCTATTAGACATTAAATTACATGAGCTGGCCTGGGGCCAAGGCTCTCGGCCCACCCCTTCTCTCCGCAGTCTCCCCCTCCAAGGATGACAGGATTCCCCCAGTAAGCTTTTTCCATTTCCATCACTGGTCAGGACTGCTCGTTTTCTGGAACAGAATCTCGATCTCACCCTCATTCAGGAAGGTGCATATACGGTAAAGATGCACTCAAAATGGCTGTGCCCGTAGATATGCCTCTCTGTAAACCACACGGGTTGCTAACGGGAGCGCATGCGCATTCCTGCAACCTGCAGCAACACTACACGAGGATCCCCACTTGTGATGACACAATTAGCCCCACACAGGGCTCTCCATGCGATCAGGAGTTGAGGTGGGGCCAGCGTCGCGTGGTGCGCAAGCTGCTAGCATTGTAGACTATGGGCGCTCACCGCATGATGCATGCGGTCACCCTCGAGAATGCACCGCTTTCCATGAGGACTCACCAGATGCATGCAGCCATTTCTCCATCTGCCCCCAACTATGATGGCGAGGGATCGGAATGGCTGCGGAGAGCCCGGGCGGGTGCCAGGGTGCAGAATGAGTTGGGCTTCACAGCGGACATTACATGGAGCTTACATTGAACATGTCCTCAGTGCGGTGAGGTGGAGAACCTCACACCAGATCCCAGAGCTGCTAGTTCCATATTGGCTAACACAACATAACCACTAAGGGTTTCATTATGAGTGTGGTGGTAACAGTAACAAGATGTGGTATTTGAATTTCCTCCACCTAACTATGAGTTGGAATCACACAGGATATTTATTGAATGTGGCGTATAGCAAGTGCTGAATGTGGTAAATAACCCATATTTATTCCAGCGACTACTTTCTTTATACCCCATGCAGTAAATATCTCACATGAACCCAAATCATAATCCATGTGCCTCATTATGAGTGTGGTGATAATGGTAAGAACCTGTGGTATTTAAGTTACCACATGTATTTTACCATTTCCATTATGCTTATAATTATGAGTTTATGGTTGCTGGTCAAACACCGAGTATTTTAGAATACCAGATATTTTACCAGTCCTCTAAATCTCGAGTTGCGTCACCAAAACTCTTTTTCCCACCCATTTTGTGTGGAGGAAATGTTAACACCATTTAAGGAAGCCAATTGGCAGCAACCAAAAACTCGAGCACGCCGAAGCTGAGGAATACCACCAGCAGCAACCGACAGGAGCATCCAATGTCTAAGGCAGTGCACTTATAGAAATTCCCAAGTCAACATGTAGTGCCTCAAGGAACCCACCCAGAGCAGCCAACACAGGGAGTCTCCAATATCTAAGGAAGTCTACCTACAGCAATTCCCAAAGCCAACACGCAGTGTCTCATTAAACCCACCCACAGCAGCCAACACAGGAAGTCTCCAATATCTAAGGAAGTCTACCTACAGCAATTCCCAAAGCCAACACGCAGTGTCTCATTAAACCCACCCACAGCAGCCAACACAGGGAGTCTCCAATATCTAAGGAAGTATACCTACAGCAATTCCCAAAGCCAACACGCAGTGTCTCATTAAACCCACCCAGAGCAGCCAACACAGGGAGTCTCCAATATCTAAGGAAGTCTACCTACAGCAATTCCCAAAGCCAACACGCAGTGTCTCATTAAACCCACCCACAGCAGCCAACACAGGGAGTCTCCAATATCTAAGGAAGTCTACCTACAGCAATTCCCAAAGCCAACACTTAGTGTCTCATTAAACCCACCCACAAAAGCCAACACAGAGAGCACCTAATATCTAAGGACGTGCACCTACAGCAATTCCCAAAGCCAAAACACAGCACCTTAAGAAACCAACCCACAGCAGCCAACCATGTGAGCATGCGATACCCAAGGAAGCACATCAGCAGAAACTTACGAAGCCAGCATGTATACCCAAGGAAGCCAACCCACGACAACACGTGACACAGAGCCACCCTTCACCTACTCACCGAGACGGCTCCAGGACACAATGGGCCTCGGATTGCCGGTCGCCATGCACTCCAGGATGGCAGTTTGGTGAACAGTTCGTGTCAGGTTCTCAGGGCCCACCAAGATCATAGGGTCCTTGTAGCCAGTGGAATGGGAGTCTGTGAAAGCAAACACAATTGTTAGAGCTGTGTCAGACCGATGGTGTGTTATACATTCCACCCACATTCCAATTTGTCCACTTAAAGTGAGTTAATAACACAACTCAAGCAGTCGAGGGGGGATCGAAATGTGAACCACACACACACACACACACACACACAAACTCTGATGACTTTGACTTTGAACCTTATAGGGCAGGACTTCCTGAAAAGGAAACAGAGCTTACCAACCCAATATTCAAACACTATAAATGCGTGGCCTTTTGAGCCCTAATGGGAAGCTGTTGCAAAGGCTCCATATCCCATCTGACTTCCCCCACCTTGGCCTCATGCTGCAGTACACAACACAATCAATGGCTGTGCCATGCAAGAGGAAAGTGAGGCATGGTCACATATGTCTTAGACTCCGAGGCAATGGCGTCCAGCCACAAGGCTCCTCCGGATTCTAGCGCTTTCTGAATACGATGCAAATGCTGCCAGTAATAATGACGCGATGATCCGCGGTGTAGTCCACTGGGTCATGTGCTAGGAGACCAGTTCATGAGGTTCAGAAAGGAATGTTAGAGATGACATCCTAACATTGAGTGGGTCTGGGTCTGGGCAATGACACAGTCTGTGTCAGGATCAATACAGATATAGTTGCAAAAGGGGACTTCTTCAGGCCTTCAATTCTACACCTGTTACTGAGCTTGACTATCTACTTTGTGGCCCCTTTTGGAGGTTGTTATGGGAATACACAGGATGTGGATCCTAGGCCGAATTGCAGTACTGGTGTGGGCTGGTGTGTTCAGTTGTGGTAGCTGCCTTCCCTAAAGAGGGTGAAATGAAGTTTGGGTCAGAAGCCAGGCCAACCATGTCAAAAGGGTGTATATGATTATTACAACAGCCAGCTCCTGCATGTCCACAAAAAGATTAGTCTCAGGGGAAAGGGATGGTGACTTAAGTCTTTCTCTGGAGTTTCCCTGTCCCCAAGGGTAGTCACCACCACAGGATTCCTGTTTACTCTGTCCCCTACGGCATGTTAAGCGTAGCAGGATCTCCTCCCTAGTGCCCCCTGGATTGGTCACACAGCCCTCAGCACTTTGAGGAAATAACACTGGCGGCATATCACATCATGCTTCTGCAGTTCACTTACGTGCTGTGGGCCAAGAATAAGGTCACATGTCAGTGTAGTGAAACAAGGTGAGGACTCTGGTTCAGCATGGCTTGCTTCAGAAATAAATCCTTCCTGATGAGGCCCTCTATTGTTCAAGAACATATTAGTAACCACCAACTGTGCAGGCCGTCCAAAACCTGCCAATGCAGGACTGATGGGCATTCTCCCAAAACGTGTGTAGCTAAAACAATAGAGAAGTAGACAATTGGGCTCATTACGAGTCCGGAGGTAGCTGTGCTGGTAAAACCGGCAGGCTGCCGCCAAACCTGTGGGGAATTACCAGTGCATTACAGCCCCGGTGGTCTGGTAATTCCAGAGCCAGCAATTCTGTTACTCCCTATTGGGAATGGGGACCACGGAAACACAGGCACCATGTGGTAATGGTGCCGGTGTTTCCGCGACTGTCTGCGGCCCAGTGGCGTTACGCCCGCCAAGTCAGACCTGGTGGGTGTAACGCCAGACGGCCGCAGACTTGTACTTTGCCGGTCTGGAAACAACAGTGGCGGTGATCCTAGTGCCACCATTGTTTCCAGACCGGCTAAGTCTTAATGAGGGCCAATATCTCAACACGAGGTAATCCCAGAGAAAAAAGAGACCGTTGACCTTCTCCAGTGAGACATTCAGCGTAGCCCTAAAGTGGAGGCAGGCCAGGTGACAGTCACTGGATCTCCTCTTCACCGTGCACAGCGGCGGGTATGCAGTCTGGCCCTAGTGTGCCTTTGGGGTCCTTCCCGTACCTTCACCCACTCTATACTTATTCACTGTCGGCACACTGTGGTGAGTTAGTGACAGGAGGTGTTAATATGTTGGGGGCATTTGGGGCTAATAAGACCTTTAGAGTATGCCCCTTGTGTTTCTCCACCGTGGTGGGCGAGGACCCTGACGTTTTCTGCCTCTTCATTGTGTTCATTTGCTACATGTGGGCCTCCCCTTTGTGATCTGTTGAGGCCTGAAAAGCCAGACAGCATATATATATGCTGAGGTTAAGCTCTTCCTATGTCTCCAAGGAGCAACAGGGGGTTCTGGACACATTCCCAGCTTCAGTTTGTCTACATTGTCTCGGGAGGCAAGCTCAGCTGCAATGTGCTCGCTTTGGAAGCAAGACAACATGGAGCAACACAGGTTCGATCCACGGGTCCGCGCTTAGAAACCTCTGGGTATTAAGCGTGTTATAAATAACCTATGATATCATTAAAGGCTGCACGGACCAGCTGGGCTATGCCACATTGTCTTGAAAACTGAGTTAGGGACTGGGGATCCCAGTGTGTCCAGAGGTAGAGGGAGATGTCTCCAGGCCAGAGAATGCAGCACTTAGCCATACTGGAAACACAAAAGGTAACACATGTTCGAGATGCAGCACACCACGGCTCATCACATCAACATCACATCGTCAGTCATTTCAGTGGTCTTCTTGACCACATGACTGCTCTCGAGGTCTAATTGCTCTGTCACTGGACTATATCTATTCGCTGTGGCTCAGCTGTGCATCACCTTGCGGCTGGACTGATCCTTCCCTCCCTATCAAGCTCTACCAGCATGATCGGTAAATAAACGTGAAGTCTTGAAAAAGGGATCAGCAGCCATTCGGTTCTGGGCCTTAGGGTTGCTTTCATATCTCTCAAGGCTTCCTGGAGCTCTGGGTTCTGGGGAAGACCTCTTTAGGAGTTTGCCGGTGGGGTAAAAACGTGCTGGTAATTCCATTTACGTGCACGTTACTGCACCGGAAAAGTACAATGAGGTCTTCATTGGAATTCCATGGAATGTGGAGTAACTACCCTTACCGCCACTCGTAACTCGGCAGTAATATAGCCGGACCGAGTGCTGGTAACAGTAATACAGTTTGCTGGTATCCTGGCTGATTTTCCACCAAGATACCGGCAACCTCATAATGAGGTCCACGGTCTGAACCTTAGAGAGCACTCTGGTTCGCCAGTGCCAATTACCTTGATGTGCCCTGTGGTTGGTGGGTCCCATTGGGGCAACAGAATGTGGGGGCAAGAGGAGGCTCCTGCATGGTCCCATTACTTGAACTTTGCGTTATTCCGAGATCCATGACATCAGTAGCGTCTTTTGTAATCGTAAGAGGCTGAAGAACAGGCCCTTGTAGATGTGGCATTAGCTGGGCCACTAGGCTGAGGTTTCCGGTATATAGAGAGAGGATGTTCTTCAAGCAGGTAAAGCGAAGCTGATTCTGTTCTCTGTAAGAATTCACACTCAATTCAATTGAAGTAACTGTCCATCCTACCCTCGGGCATCAAGTGTCAAGCTCTTGCAGTCATGTCGCGTTGAAGCCTCCTCGAGTAATTTCACATGCTAGCTTCCTGGATCGATGTCAGGTTTATAGAGTAATACCACAGCCATGTTTGTTGAAGAAATGTCACCGGCCAGATCCCTTAAGTCCTATCACTCTCGGCTCCCTGAGTGATATTACCTGCTTTGTTTATGAAGTCATTTTACATGCTTTGTTCATGGTGTGACATCTCATTGCTAAGCAGAAGCGTTCCTAGGGGTGGTTTCGGGGGGGGGGGTCTATAGCCCCGGGTATGTTGGCTGTAGGCCCCGATAGAAGCTCAAAAGGCTAGCTAGCCCAGAGTCCCGACAGTCCAGTCATTGGTTTAGCGCCGGATCTTTTCCAGACCTAGCAACATGCACCTAGTACTTGATATCGGACTGCACCGTCATTCCTAGTACACCACTAAATCAGACTTTGACGTCACTCCTTGTCCAGGATGTCGAGTGTGACAACACTCCTGTGATCTTATTGCAACACTCTATTACCCTACGGCAGAGTGTGAAATCAGGTATTACTCCAGGTACTTGAGGTCAAAGTGTAACCTCTTTCCAGGCGTTTGGTAGCAGACTGTGACAAGGCTCCCCGAAGTTGACATCACTCCTGGTACTTGATGTCAGCCTGTAACATCACTCTGGAAACCTGACATCGGAAATTGACATCCAAGCACCGGAAGTCAAGCTCTCACCAGCTAAATGTGAAATGCAAGTGCATTCAATAATACTTTATTGGTGGGAATATTGGAGACACAAGCACTTCCAAAGCTTGTAGATACTGCACCGTGCAATTCGTCATATGTTTCGCCACAAGTTGCTGATGGTGTTTCCGGCTTCCGGGTATTCGGCTGCTTTTTTTTTGCTGTCTTTAAGATTTCACCTGGCAGGAGTTGGATGTCTTCCTCCAACTTGAGCGTTGTCAACTCGTTGATCTTTCCGGAGAACTCCACATATCTTATTGGTAAAAGAACTCCAACCATTACAGATACTTAAATGGGAAACATCAACAGGCAAAGCACAGTATCGAAGAAAAATGATAACTATAAAAAAAAGTCCCATTTGGAACTCAAATTTAGGCTCGACCTGCCCTGAAAAATAAAAATGGTTGTCTCTTTGACATTAAAGGAAGCCTTCGCGCGGAGGATTAAGAAGGCCCTGGCTGACCACAAAGGCTCGGCAGGGACCCCGACTCTGACAGCAGGCATGGCGACGGAAGGGACAACTGGATTAGTACTTGAGGAGAGCAGTCCTTGGATATCCCCCCATGTTCTTCCTTTGGGGTTAACTCTCCGCTCCCTCGCCTACCCTGTGAAGGGGCAGTCCAAAGCCTGATGTATTTGTTTAAGGACTGCCGGGGCCTACGGCTTTCAGGCTTCCCAGCCTGTGGAGCGACCTGCCAGAACAAAGCTCCCTTCGCCCCGGGCCAGAGCTTAGGCTACCAGGAATCCGGGATCCCTCTTCCGGAAGACTGGTCAGAGTTTCCGGGAATCCGCAAATTACTGCTCGGATCTGCAGTTTTCTAAAGACAGGAATGGGCACAAGATGTTTGCATAAACCCTGGGGTTATAGGGTCCTGTCCCCCTACTGTGTCCCTCCGGCCAGAAAGCTCGCCATGAATTGGCTCTACTTTTTGTGAAAATACTTCAAAATGCACATGGTGGTGGCAGAAGTGTGTAGCACAGCCATCAGGGGGTTCAAGGCTCTATAGCTGCACAAAGGTCTTAGGTACACTCTGTAAAGTGAAGGCTTATTGTGTAGTAATGAAGAGAGTTTGGAGCAAAAAGTAATGCCCAGCTGAATTAAATCATGTTTCCAGGAATAGATGTGCTGTATGTCTGTGAATGTATTCAGCTCAAACCTCAGTGGCTAGGAACGGAGCACTCTAGCATGATAAATGAAGGCTTACAAAAGGGCGTCCATAAATGCTGTAGCGACGGGCTGTAGTGTAGGCCAGGGGATGGGTCTCCGGGTATTTGCTGTTTAGGGCATATTTAAGAGACACCACAAAGTCTACAGCCCTTTCGTGAACTGAAGGAGTGACTGAGCTGTTCTAATGGAAACCGGAATATTGTTCCAGCTGGCTGAGGCATGCATGGCACAAGCTTGTCTGTTTACTTGTTTTCTCCTTGCAGGCTAACCTTGTATCTAGCTGGGAGATGGCAGTGCTCCTAGAAGTTCTGGGGTAACTTTATCTCTAGACTGGAGATGGCGGGGCTCCTAGAAGTGCTGGGGTAACTTCATCTCTAGCCTGGAGATCGCGGGGATCATAGAAGTGCCAAGATAACTTGCTCGCTAACCTGGAGATAGTGCGGCTCCTAGAAGTGCCGGGATGACTTGATCCCTAGCCTGGAGATGGCGGGGTTCCTAGAAGTGCAAGGATAACTTGGTCTCTAGCCTGGAGATGGCGGGGTTCCTATAAGTGCAAGGATAACTTGGTCTCTAGCCTGGAGATGGCGGGGCTCCTAGAATTGCTAGGCTAACTTGGTCTCTAGCCTGGAGATGGTGGGGCTCCTAGAAGTGCCAGGGTAACTTGGTCTCTAGCCTGGAGATGGTGGGGCTCCTAGAAGTGCCAGGTTAACTTGGTCTCTAGCCTGGAGATGGCGGGGCTCCTAGAAGTACCAGGATAACTTGGTCTCTAGCCTGGAGATGGTGGGGCTCCTAGAAGTGCCGCGGTAACTTGGTATCTAGCCTGGAGATAGTGGGGCTCCTAGAAGTGCTGGGATGACTTGGTCTCTAGCCTGGAGATGGTGGGGCTCCTAGAAGTGGCAGGCTAACTTGATCTCTAGCCTGGAGATGGTGATGTTCCTGAAAGTGCCAGGATGACTTGGTCTCTAGCCTGGAGATGGTGGGACTCCTAGAAGTGCCGGGATGACTTGGTCCCTAGCCTGGAGATGGCGGTGTTCCTAGAAGTGCAAGGATAACTTGGTCTCTAGCCTGGAGATGGCAGGACTCCGTGAAGTGCCGGGATAACTTGGTCTCTAGCCTGGAGATGGTGGGGGTCCTAGAAGTGCCGGGGTACCTTGGTATCTAGCCTGGAGATAGTGGGGCTCCTAGAAGTGCTGGGATGACTTGGTCTCTAGCCTGGAGATGGTGGGGCTCCTAGAAGTGCCGGGGTAACTTGGTCTCTAGCCTGGAGATGACGATGTTCCTGAAAGTGCCAGGATGACTTGGTCTCTAGCCTGGAGATGGTGGGACTCCTAGAAGTGCCGGGATGACTTGGTCCCTAGCCTGGAGATGGCGGGGTTCCTAGAAGTGCAAGGATAACTTGGTCTCTAGCCTGGAGATGGCGGGGTTCCTAGAAGTGCCGGGATGACTTGGCCTCTAGCCTGGAGATGGCGGGGTTCCTAGAAGTGCAAGGATAACTTGGTCTCTAGCCTGGAGATGGCGATGTTCCTAGAAGTGCAAGGATAACTTGGTTTCTAGCCTGGAGATGGCGGGACTCCTAGAAGTGCTGTGGTAACTTGGTCTCTAGTCTCGAGATGGCGGTGCTTCAGGAAGTGCCAGGGTAACTTGGTCTCATGTCTGGAGATGGCGGGGCTCCTGGAAGTGCTGTGGTAACTTTGTCTCTAGTCTCGAGATGGCGGTGCTCCTAGAAGTGCCAGGGTAACTTGGTCTCATTCCTGGAGATGGCGGGACTCCTAGAAGTGCTGTGGTAACTTTGTCTCTAGTCTCGAGATGGCGGGGCTCCTAGAAGTGCCAGGGTAACTTGGACTCATGCCTGGAGATGGCGGGACTCCTAGAAGTGCTGTGGTAACTTGGTCTCATGCCTGGATATGGCGGGACTCCTAGAAGTGCTGTGGTAACTTTGTCTCTAGTCTCGAGATGGCGGGGCTCCTAGAAGTGCCAGGGTAACTTGGTCTCATGCCTGGAGATGGCGGGTCTCCTGGAAGTGCTGTGGTAACTTGCTCTCATGCCTGGAGATGGCGGGGCTCCTGGAAGTGCCAGGGTAACTTGGTCTCATGCCTGGAGATGGCGGGACTCCTAGAAGTGCCAGGGTAACTTGGTCTCATGCCTGGAGATGGCGGGACTCCTAGAAGTGCTGTGGTAACTTTGTCTCTAGTCTTGAGATGGCGGGGCTCCTAGAAGTGCCAGGGTAACTTGGTCTCATGCCTGGAGATGGCGGGACTCCTAGAAGTGCCAGGGTAACTTGGTCTCATGCCTGGAGATGGCGGGACTCCTAGAAGTGCTGTGGTAACTTGGTCTCTAGTCTCGAGATGGCGGGGCTTCAGGAAGTGCCAGGGTAACTTGGTCTCATGCCTGGAGATGGCGGGGCTCCTAGAAGTGCTGTGGTAACTTGGTCTCTAGTCTCGAGATGGCGGGGCTTCAGGAAGTGCCAGGGTAACTTGGTCTCATGCCTGGAGATGGTGGGGCTCCTGGAAGTGCCAGGGTAACTTGGTCTCATGCCTGGAGATGGCGGGGCTCCTGGAAGTGCCAGGGTAACTTGGTCTCATGCCTGGAGATGGCGGGGCTCCTGGAAGTGCCAGGGTAACCTGGTCTCATGCCTGGAGATGGTGGGGCTTCAGGAAGTGCCAGGGTAACTTGGTCTCATGCCTGGAGATGTCGGGGCTCCTGGAAGTGCCAGGGTAACTTGGTCTCATGCCTGGAGATGGCGGGGCTTCAGGAAGTGCCAGGGTAACTTGGTCTCATGCCTGGAGATGGCGGGGCTCCTGGAAGTGCCAGGGTAACTTGGTCTCATGCCTGGAGATGGCGGGGCTCCTGGAAGTGCCAGGGTAACTTGGTCTCATGCCTGGAGATGGCGGGGCTTCAGGAAGTGCCAGGGTAACTTGGTCTCATGCCTGGAGATGGCGATGTTCCTGAAAGTGCCAGGATGACTTGGTCTCTAGCCTGGAGATGGTGGGACTCCTAGAAGTGCTGGGATGACTTGGTCTCATGCCTGGAGATGGCGGGGCTCCTGGAAGTGCCAGGGTAACTTGGTCTCATGCCTGGAGATGGCGGGTCTTCAGGAAGTGCCAGGGTAACTTGGTCTCATGCCTGGAGATGGCGGGGCTCCTGGAAGTGCCAGGGTAACTTGGTCTCATGCCTGGAGATGGCGGGAATCCTAGAAGTGCTGTGGTAACTTGGTCTCTAGTCTCAAGATGGTGGGGCTTCAGGAAGTGCCAGGGTAACTTGGTCTCATGGCTGGAGATGGCGGGACTCCTAGAAGTGCTGTGGTAACTTGGTCTCTAGTCTCGAGATGGCGGGGCTTCAGGAAGTGCCAGGGTAACTTGGTCTCATGCCTGGAGATGGCGGGGCTTCAGGAAGTGCCAGGGTAACTTGGTCTCATGCCTGGAGATGGCGGGGCTCCTGGAAGTGCCAGGGTAACTTGGTCTCATGCCTGGAGATGGTGGGGCTCCTGGAAGTGCCAGGGTAACTTGGTCTCATGCTTGGAGATGGCGGGGCTCCTGGAAGTGCTGTGGTAACTTGGTCTCATGCCTGGAGATGGCGGGACTCCTAGAAGTGCTGTGGTAACTTGGTCTCTAGTCTCGAGATGGCGGGGCTTCAGGAAGTGCCAGGGTAACTTGGTCTCATGCCTGGAGATGGCGGGGTTCCTGGAAGTGCCAGGGTAACTTGGTCTCATGCCTGGAGATGGCGGGACTCCTAGAAGTGCTGTGGTAACTTGCTCTCATGCCTGGAGATGGCGGGGCTCCTGGAAGTGCCTGGGTAACTTGGTCTCATGCCTGGAGATGGCGGGGCTCCTGGAAGTGCCAGGGTAACTTGGTCTCATGCCTGGAGATGGCGGGGTTCCTAGAAGTGCAAGGATAACTTGGACTCTAGCCTGGAGATGGCGGGGCTCCTAGAAGTGCCGGGGTAACTTGGTATCTAGCCTGGAGATGGCGGGGCTTCAGGAAGTGCTGTGGTAACTTGGTCTCTAGTCTCGAGATGGCGGGGCTCCTAGAAGTACCAGGGTAACTTGGTCTCATGCCTGGAGATGGCGGGGCTCCTGGAAGTGCCAGGGTAACTTGGTCTCATGCCTGGAGATGGCGGGGTTCTTAGAAGTGCAAGGATAACTTGGACTCTAGCCTGGAGATGGCGGGGCTCCTAGAAGTGCCGGGGTAACTTTGTATCTAGCCTGGAGATGGCGGGGCTTCAGGAAGTGCTGTGGTAACTTGGTCTCTAGTCTCGAGATGGCGGGGCTCCTAGAAGTACCAGGGTAACTTGGTCTCATGCCTGGAGATGGCGGGGCTTCAGGAAGTGCTGTGGTAACTTGGTCTCATGCCTGGAGATGGTGGGGCTCCTGGAAGTGCCAGGGTAACTTGGTCTCATGCCTGGAGATGGCGGGGCTCCAGGAAGTGCCAGGGTAACTTGGTCTCATGCCTGGAGATGGCGGGGCTCCTAGAAGTGGCAGGGTAACTTGGTCTCATGCCTGGAGATGGCGGGGCTCCTGGAAGTGCCAGGGTAACTTGGTCTCATGCCTGGAGATGGCGGGGCTCCTGGAAGTGCCAGGGTAACTTGCTCTCATGCCTGGAGATGGCGGGGCTCCTGGAAGTGCCAGGGTAACTTGCTCTCATGCCTGGAGATGGCGGGGCTCCTGGAAGTGCCAGGGTAACTTGGTCTCATGCCTGGAGATGGCGGGGCTCCTGGAAGTGTGCGCAAGGGGTAGATGGGCGTTTAAGGACCAACGCATGGATTGTCCATTTCTAACATTCTGCAAATCCACGTTTCTTTAGTAAGATACCCGTGCCTGATAACACATTCCCCAAATGCCTGCATTTATTCTATGTGTTAACCTAGGCGAGGGCCCATCCCTGGGCCCAAGGTGAGCCCCTCATATGTTTCCCTCAGGCCACTCTGTCATTTCCAAGGTACGACATTGTTACATCGCCAGGATTAGTTGCGCAGAGTTTTTTGCCGAACATTTTCAGCTGAAAAAAACATTCAAAAAGTATAGGTGGGGGTGTGTAAAGGATATAAGTGGGAGGGTAAAGGGAAATAATGGGTAGGAAGGGGGGAATAGGGACTAGATAATAGGGAAGTGGGTTTGGGGTGGACCCCCCGAAATAGAATAAAAATGTTGATGAGTTTTTGCGGCTGCTAATATTTGGCAAAAAGTCTGTCGATCTAAGAACATAGAACCATTTGCAAATGTTTGCAGGGATGCATAAACATTTTCAGAAATACTGCACATAAATAAGCCTGTGGCTCTTGGATCTAACCACCCACAGCCTCCCTTAGGCAGATTGGGGAACCAGCCTACTGGAGATGGATCCTCGAGGGGCAATGTCTTTTGCCAGAAATGAAGAACATTTTGCTATAATGTTGGCATTGTGCACCTGGCCACCCTCTGTCATTCGGGTCCAGGTACCTGCTCACCCTGCCACACTCCTGCACTGCCTCCGGGCCACCCCTGGCACTAGGTTTCTGTATCTGTGCCCATACAGTCCCGTCCCACTTGTCTTCTGCACTTATCAGATATACCTTATCTGACAAACTTTCACCTGCCACTTGCTGGCTGCACTACCATAGTTTATTGCCCTTATTTATTTATTTATTTATTTAGAATGTATTCTGTTCTGCACTTTCCACCCTCCCCCCTTCCATGCACTTTCCCCTTTTCCTTGCACAAGCGCTTTTTTAATGTCATTGGGCTTAGTAAGATCGCTGTTTTTTTTTTGTTCTCCCTTGTTCCCCTCCATTTTGCCAGGTCGCGCTCTGAAACACTTGTGTACGAGCGCGATATAAATAAAATATCATATCATATAAGTAAACACATTTTAATAATAATTTTTAAAAGCAACGTGATAACAGCAGAGAAGATGTCAGCAAACAAAGCAAAGCGCAAACACTGAGATGACTGTTCATGGAAAGGCCATTTGGAAACTGCTCATCTTACATTGGTATGGCCCCTACACCTCTGGAGCTGTGGTGACCATTCGCAAAGCACACAACTACCGCACGTGCAGCTGGAAACCTCAAGACACGCCCTCTGCTGCTCGTGCCACTGCCAGTGGGCAGATGCAGCCAGGCCCTGGCTGCCCACACTTAAATGGGCTCACTATGAGCTCAGTGGCGTACTAAACGATGTGCGGCAATTCCACTACCGCCACTCTTTTGGTGCTAACAGAATTACTGCCATTTTTACCGCACCGCTGAATTTCAGATTCGACCTTGAAGCGGGGGAATTACCTCCAGCATCATGCCTGCCAGCAAATCCCCCACTTTGAGGCCAACATTTGGTGGGATTACCATGGCAGAATGACTGTTCACGGTAATCCAGCCAAAGTCCACATGGAACCCTCTGGACTCCAAAAATGGGTATTTATAGTACCCTTCCACCAATAGTAATACTGCAGCAACCACGGATGTGAGGGGTGCCCACAGGAAACGGGTGTGCCAGTAATTCATCAGATATCCTGCCGTGGCACTGCCAAATTCGTAACATGGCCCTCAGACTCCTAGTGTGGCACACACATCCTCGCCCACTCACTCGGCTATGCATCGACAAAGGAGGACCGCAGTGCTCTCCCTGCTCGGTCTCCCAGGAAAAGACCCACTCGGGGGAGCAGGAGAGCAAACACGATAAGTAAACAAAAGTGTCTGCTGTCCTGCAGTGACCACCCCCACCCCTCCCACAATCAGCCTCTATGTGGCTTCCAACATGTCCCTCGCACCACTGTCTCTCAGCTTTACTCATTTTCAATCATTTGTATGGCAAAGAGGGGGCACGGAACTGAATATCTGTTGCCGGCACCGTCGTCCTCTCTAAAGACATACACCAGCATTTATGCAAGCATGACATTTTCATGCTGGTGTAAATAAGGTGGATTCCAATGGAATCCACCTGCTAATTACACCAGCAAAGAGCAGGCGGACAGCATAGGGATCCATTGTGAACACTACATTTAAAAAGGGGCGGGTCAAACGTGAATGACGTTGTGACGTCATCACCGCCTTGTGGACAAGTGTCCCGCGAAAGACTATCAAAGAGTTGGCCACCCTAGTTGCAGAGGTTCCATCGCTGGATTTTCCATCGTAGGAGAATTCATCACATTTTTTTCATTGTGTTTTGCTGCAAATGTATGAGGGTCGGTGTGTTAGGGTAATAGAAATGGTCGAGGTGGCGTGGGGGGAGGGCTGCGGGGGGACTCCCCCTGCATTGTTTTGCGGAAAAACCAAATTTGATGAATTCTCCGGCGATGTAAAAAACTTGAAGTAAACACATAGAAGCAGCCGAGACAACGTATAGGGACCACTGCGTAACCCACTGGGCCACCTTTACTCTAATGTTCTCCTGTGCAACAATGCAGACTTGCACCTCAAAAAAAGAGGCCAAGATGACGCCAAGTGACAATGGGCCTCATTACACGTTAGGCGGTAAGGGTTTACCGGTACCGGTAAGGGCACTTGTACTGGTAAACCCTTACCGCCTTACTACGAGTTCCCTTTGCGGGACCCGACCTTAACGGCTGGTTTTACCAGCCGTTACAGTAGTGTACCGCAAAGGGACCTTGGTGCTAATTACCGTACCGCAATTTGCGGTACAGTAATTAGCTCCTTCCCCATTCCCATTATGCCCTATGGGGGCAAAAATGGGAATGGGGAAGTGCCTTGGTGAATGGGGAATTACCGCCCCCGCTCACCTTGGAGTAGGGTGGTAATTCCACCATCCACCAAGGCGGACACGGTAAAATACCGGCGGCAACCATGGCGCTAATAGCGACAGGGTTACCGCCTAACGTGTAATGAGGCCCAATATACGCTACTCTTTGTATGGTGGTAGGCGCTAGAGAAAGGTACTGTAAGGGGATCTTTACTGACCTGAGACCACCAGCCGGGCCTCGGGGCTGTACTTGACGTTGGCGATGTTAGTGGCCACACATCGGAAGATGCCGCTGTCCTCGGATCTCAGGCCTGTGATCTGGAGCACGCCGGTGGGCAGCAGGGTGTACCTGAGGAAAGGAGAGACAGACAGGGCTGATATCATATGAGGCAGGCAACTGTTTCTGTAACACCTGAATAAATGGGAGAATTGCGCCAGCATTTTGCCAGCATAGGGATATCATGTAAAGGGCTGGTGAACTCGAAACGCTGTGTGCCTAGAGGACATGGCCCAGCGGCTAGGAGTCGTGGCTCCCTGGACTCAAAACCCATGATCACCACTGACACAGTTCTGTGTGGTATCACCAGGGCTTTAAGTGGGACGGGGCTAGCCGGGTCCAAGCACCGGCAGGCTCCAAAATATGGATCAGAGGCAGGGCCCTGACAGGGTTCACTATTGTGCCCTGGCAGTCCCAGCCGCTAGAGGACAAGGCTTTTTTCCTAAAGTTCACACTCATGTGTGAGAGCTTTAGGCTTCATAAAAAAAGCCTTTTCTCCATAATATTGGCGCCAGCACCTGCGAGGCATCCCTTTAGTCAAGAGATGCCGTAGGCCAGTTCCACCATTATAGAAGAATAGGTGAGGTAGCTGAAAGTCGAGGCCTTTTTTTTCTAAAGCCTGAAGCTCCTGCTCATTGGCGGGAGCTTCAGGCTTCAGGAAAAAAGGTCTTGGCTTCCAGCGGGCCTCACCTTTTCAGCCTTAATGGTTCTGCTGCCACTCGCCAGGGATGCCTTTTTTCTAAAAGATGTAGCGATCACCCGACAGTGATTGCTGCATCCCTTAGCTAAAGAGATCCCTACAGAGGGGAAGCACCACCATTAAGGCTTCAAATGTGTGGCGCTGTCCCCTGCCTGGCATCCCTTTAGGTAATAAATGCAGAGATCAGCACCCTCGCACCCATGTGGGAGAGGACGCTGATCTCTGCAAAGGGCTACCTGGCGGGGGTGCCTGTAGCCTATTAAGCCGGGCTTATTTTCCTGTGCCTTAGAGGCACTGGGTATCATTGCCAGACTTTCTATGGGTACTGTTTGATCATTGAAATGTTTCTATTTCTTTCTAATCTTTCTTTCAATGGAGGTCCTCCTGCCCCAGCACCTCCATCTCCCCGGCCCTGCCAACCTTCCCCCACTTGTCTCACCCCCGCACCACCCCCCTTCCACTATCTACATATATATTATGCTGTAGTCTTCCATTTGCCACTATCTAACAGTACACTTTCAATATTGTGGGTAATGTATTTATTTATTTATTGTTTGCTTGCTGGGCGCTTATACAGGAAGCAAGTATTGTTTCAAAGCGCCCACGGGGCAACAGGGAAGGGACAGGGGATGAAAGACAATTAAAATTACAATACATAAAAATAATAAATATAAGAAAAAACAATCGGCAGGGGAAGACGAATCTACTATGCCTTGTGAGGGTTCAGAACGTGCAAGTGCAGAGGAGAGCGGGAATGGGATAAGTGCTGTGGTGCTCATGGGTGAGCAGCAGGTGACATGCAATGAAAAGTAAGTGCAAGCCTCCAAGCGTGGGGGGTGAGCAGAGGCAAGTGCAGAGTATAGACAGCAGCAGCAGGGATGATGAGATGTGGGAGGTCAGGGCCCCGAGGATGCATAAGCGCCCTGCACACCAATCAAGCTACTGTGTGATTAGCAGGGGAGAGAGGGAGGGTAGGAAGAGGTAAAGAGGAAGGTCTTGAGGCTTTTCCGGAATTTAAGGAGGTCCTGCTCAAGACAAAGAGGGAGGGTGAGGCTGTTTCAAAGAAGGGAGCAAGCTGAGGAGAGCGATCAACCACCTGCCCTTTGTTTAGTGAACTGCTTTACATACAAAGAATGAATGCCAGTGGAGCGCAGAGGTCTAGAGTTGCAGATAGTGTGGTCCCTGACCCCAGTCAGCCTTCTGGATGATACAGAGGGATTTGAATTTACACTGTGCCGCAACCGGGAGCCAGTGAAGACTTTGTAGGGCAGGAGAGATACAGTCCCTGGGCTTGAGGACAAGGAGAGGTCTTGCTGCCCTATTCTGGATTAGCTGGAGAGGTCACAAAGTGGAAGAAGGAAGATTCAGGAGGAGGCTATTGCAATAGTCAAGCCTAGAGAGAACCAGATCCCAGGTAACATTGAGTCTTTGGGGGAAGGTGAGAAAAGGTAGAATTCCTTTGAGAAGGAAGAGCTGATGGTTGAACTTCTTGGCAATGTCCGTAGTGTGACGGAGGAATGAGAGAGAGGAGTCAAGGATGACTCCAAGGTTTCTGGCTTCAGAAGAGGTAGCAGGGGCAGAGCCCATGGAAGAAGGCCAGAGTGAAGGAAAGAAGTCAGGAGCAGGGGTCCCACTGGGAAAGATCTCTGTTTTGCTCGCATTGAGGCAGAGATCATTGGAAGTGCACCAGGCCTAGATGGCAGAAAGGCAATCAGGGATCGTGGAAGGTGCAAGAGGTTCAGCAGGACGTTTGAAATCGAGTTGCGTGTCATCAGCATAACACTGGAAGTTGGGGGAGAAGGAGGAGATGAGGCGTGCCAGCAGAGTAAGGTAGGTGTTAAAGAGCCAAGGCGAGGGGATAGAGCCCTGGGGGACACCACAGGTGGAGAAGGAAGTAGTAGAGGAGAAGGTGCCCAGGATGACTTGGGGCGAGCAGTCAGTTAGGAAGGAAATCAGCCAGTCCAGTGCCCGCTCTGAGATACCGTGTGTTCCATAGAGCCTTATGAGGATGCAGTGGTTGACCGTGTCAAATGCATAGGAGAGATCGAGGAGGATAAGGACAGCTGGGGAGTTGGACTCGAGGGACGCCAGCAGTTCTTCACGGGTGTTCAGAGGAGCAGTTTCCGTGCCTCTGGATCCATGTGCACCCAACTCTGTCCACTGCATGTCTATGTGCCTGCAGACCCTTACTCTGCATGACCCTGCGGGAAGAGAAATCGGGAGGGGGCTGTAACAAGTGGGTGTGGCCTACTTATGCAGAAGGGGGGCTTGAAAGTACTCCAAGGGCAGGCACTGGGGGCTCAGCAGGATAGGTGTGTGTGCACATTTGTTTTGCTGCGCCCTCCTCATTTTGTTTCGTATTCAGAGGTGCCAACTCCCTAGGCAGCCCTTTTTACTGTGCAGCTCCAAGTTTTACTCTCTCGGTGCACCCAACTGAGATGGTTGTTGCTGTGTCATGAAAAGGGTTGCCTGCAAGGGTCTGCACCTCTGATTACGACTCAAAAGGAGAGGTGGGCACACTTACCATACCTCTTGCTGTACTTGCCTCTCTCAAACGGAGAAGCGGGTACACCCAAAAAATATGATAGCAATGCACCCGACTCTCCCCCTAATGTGAGAGCGGCATAAAAAGGCTCTGCTGGCGCCTATGGCTATTGGGGGGAGACTATTCAAAGACTACCTGGTCTTTGCCCCAGCTAGGCCCTGCCCACTTAAAGCCATGCTCTGGGCCAAAATATCTCATATTAATAATAATAATAATTTGGCATTTATATAGTGCTACGAACCCTCAGGTATCTGAGCACTGCTTATTATTACCCACGGTGTGTGATGCTCATTTATCGACCTCAGAAGGATAAAAGGCTGAGTTTGACCATAAAAGGATCTGTCCATGTGTCTCAAGAGCGCCAAACAGCTTGCCTGCTCAGAAGAGAGGAGATTCTCTGATAGGACTCAGGAAAGGAGGGAGTAAAAGCAGCCCTCCTCGCCTCGTTATTTGACACTTTAGTCACTTGTAAAATGCCATCCTTGTGAGGGCAACACAGCTCTGTAACCCGCGCCCCCTTATGAGAATGGTTTAGCACATTGGAGATTTGAGCATCTTTCTGGCACATCAATAAGGGGCGGGGGGGGTCATGGAATTGGTTCACGCCCCCAACTGACCATCATAACGGAGCCCTCCTCCCCTTCCCCGGTCCGGGCACACTGCAACTTAAGTTCCATCAGAGGGCGGGTGTTTGTCTTGGTCCTGCTCCCACGTGCAACCCAAGAAGCAGTGTGCTGCGTGCCGGCTCATTGAGAATGCAAAGCCTTTGAGCTCCTTGACACGGGATACTGCGCTGCGCACTGACCAGGTTGCACTTCGGGACGGCCCTATCACTGACTGAGGTGCAGGAGAGCGCAGCGTCAGGATGACCACGCATGCCCAACAAATCACGTGGACACCCCTTTCCCGAGCCCTGCATGCTTAATGCTACACTGTGGGAGTGTAACGGGTATCTTTCACCCTGCCCATCCCTACATGCCGGAGGCTGGCGTAGAGGGTGCAAGGGTGCTAGCCTGTGTGTGGTGTCATCAGCTCAGATGTGCAAAGTGCCCTCCCCTGGCTTTCCACCCACAGAATGCAGAGGCCCCCACTTTCAGGGGCCAGGAGCACAGTGCAGCTCTGGGTCGAGAGCTGTTCACATTACCACACAGACATCTCCCTCGTTTTCCCCCTTAGCAGACCATATGGTTGACAAAGGCACCGACACCCCCTTCGTTTTATTCCATACCTGCCCTTTCTCCGGAATGACAGTGAGTTCACCAACACCCACGGCCCTTGCTGGGTCATAATGCAGGGAATACCCTTCCGGCAGGATTCTCGGCCTCCAGAACGACTCCATTCACCCTTTCCAAAGCACCATTGTATTCCGGATGATACAAAGATGTTTTCTTGTATGCGATTCCATGCTCACCTAGACATTGCTCAGATTTCCCACTGAGAAACTGTGGTCCATTATCTGTCAGTGTGCTTGAAGGGTGTTCTTGCCGGCCAAACAGCCATGCAAGAAACGATACGACTCTCCGTCATGACAGCCTGAAGCAGTTTGATGTCGACCCATTTCAAGTAACAAACCACCCCACGGACAGTACAAACAACCCCGCTCCACGTACTGCCTCCTCAACAGACCAAGTATGTGTACTGCCAAGTCCTCCCAGGCTTAGCCAGGGAGGGAATGGTATTGGTACACTGAGCCGCATGCCATGACGATTTGTCTGAACTCATATATTTTAGATACGTCCACACACCGATCAAAACAGGGCCACCATTAATAGTCTCCCTGGATACTATTCCATCGTACATGTCTTCGTACTATTCCTTCGAGCGGCAACAAAAATAAACATAATGAAACAACAAACTAACAATGAACTACATATCCCAAGGATAAAAAGTGAATCTGTAGTTTGTTTTTCATAGGTTTGTTTCCCCACGTGTTGCTCTAGTCCAATAACGTTCAACCTTTCGAACAATGCGCTTTATAAGTATGGATAAGATAAGAATGCCTTTCAGCTCTTTCGCCCGTGCTTCATCCCACACATACTCACCCCCACTTCTAAAGCAATGCTCTCATATTCGCCATCTGATCAGTGACGTGTGGAGCCACCTTCGGAGAGAATTCCACTATAACTAGGAGTGAGACCAGCTCCTCTTTGTTTCGTGGCGCTCTAACGGCCCTGATGGCTTCTATAACCTCGTCCTTCGGGCGCACCCCTTTGGCTGTGATATGGTGACCTGGATAATGGATTTCTCATGCCCTAAGCACACATGTTGGAAACAGTCCATCCATGTTTCTGGAGTATTTCCAGCACCCGCGACAGGTCCTCATCATGACACTTCCTGTTAGAACCTTCTACCGACTTCCCACCCCAAAAGCATCCCATATGGAACACGTTTTGAACAAATGATGCATGTTTTCAGACAAAAGAAACTGATGACGCTGACACCAATCCAAACGGCACACGTTTGACCTTGAAGACACTCTCCGGGCTAACAACTGCTCTGTCCTTCCATTCAGCCGGATATAGAAGCATCTGATAGTTCTGTGAAGTGAAATCGAATTAAAGAAAATATTGGCACTTACCCAGGGTGGAAAGTACCTTGTTCATAGTAGGTAATAGATTGCAGTCTACCGTGAAATTCTTGTTAAATTGCCGCTAACCCAAGCCCAATTGTACGTCACCGCCCAGCTCTCTAACCTCCACAATTGGTGACAACCCTCCCCGGTCTTCGCCGTCTAAATAAGATCCACCTCACATAGATTCACGAGGCCCCTGTGCAGAGTCTCACAATGCTAGCGGCACACTTTGAACTCGCTGTCGGACCTCTATCTTGTGTACTCTTCCCTTCCAATATCCTATATGGGACCTGACATTGTTCCTCTGTTGGCATACTCTCCTACACACTCTGAACCCCCATTACCTGTTCTGGTGTGTTGTGGTCTAGTTGGATCTCCAATCTTTTCTATCCCCTCCATCCCCAGAAGGGTGCCCCTCTCACCGTTATATACACTCTGCACTGGAACCCCCTACCTTGTACCCCAAGTTTACTCAGATCATCCCAGCTAACTGAATCTTTTCTATATTATTGCGTCCTGGAATAATGTCCAGTGCCTGTAACTCCTGGAGGGTTGGGTTAAGGACATTTAACCAAACATTCTTTGATAATATCGCTACTTTCGCACCTGTGTCAATCAACATTTCACACTCTACCTCATGCCATTTCACACTCTACCTCATGACATTTCACACTCTACCTCATGCCATTTCACACTCTACCTCTGACATTTCACACTCGACCTCATGGCATTTCACACTCTACCTCATGCCATTTCACACTATCTCATGACATTTCACCCTACCTCATGCCATTTCACACTCTACCTCATGCCATTTCACACTCGACCTCATGACATTTCAGACTCGACCTCATGGCATTTCACACTCTACCTCATGGCATTTCACACTCTACCTCATGACATTTCACACTATCTCATGACATTTCACCCTACCTCATGACATTTCACACTCGACCTCATGACATTTCACACTCTACCTCATGACATTTCACACTCGACCTCATGACATTTCACACTCTACCTCATGCCATTTCACACTATCTCATGACATTTCGCACTCGACCTCATGCCATTTCTCACTCTACCTCATGACATTTCACACTCGACCTCATGGCATTTCACACTCTACCTCATGGCATTTCACACTCTACCTCATGACATTTCACACTCTACCTCATGCCATTTCACACTATCTCATGACATTTCACCCTACCTCATGACATTTCACACTCGACCTCATGACATTTCACACTAGACCTCATGGCATTTCACACTCTACCTCATGACATTTCACACTCTACCTCATGCCATTTCACACTATCTCATGACATTTCACCCTACCTCATGACATTTCACACTCGACCTCATGACATTTCACACTCTACCTCATGACATTTCACACTCGACCTCATGACATTTCACACTCTACCTCATGCCATTTCACACTATCTCATGACATTTCGCACTCAACCTCATGCCATTTCACACTCTACCTCATGCCATTTCACACTCTACCTCATGCCATTTCACACTATCTCATGACATTTCACTCTACCTCATGCCATTTCACACTCTACCTCATGACATTTCACACTCGACCTCATGCCATTTCACTCTACCTCATGCCATTTCACACTATCTCATGACATTTTGCACTCAACCTCATGCCATTTCACTCTACCTCATGCCATTTTACACTCTACCTCATGCCATTTCACACTCTAACTCATGTCATTTCACACTCTACCTCATGCCATTTCACACTCTACCTCATGCCATTTCACACTATCTCATGACATTTCGCACTCGACCTCATGCCATTCACTCTACCTCATGCCATTTCACACTATCTCATGACATTTTGCACTCAACCTTATGCCATTTCACCCTACCTCATGCCATTTCACACTCTACCTCATGCCATTTCACACTCTACCTCATGTCATTTCACACTCTACCTCATGCCATTTCACACTCTACCTCATGTCATTTCACACTCTACCTCATGTCATTTCACACTCTACCTCATGTAGGGAAGTACTGGATTTGGGGCATTTGGATTCATCCTGACCCTCCCTAGCCTTACCAGGGAAGGATGAAATGACTCATACATGCTTGACAGTCGACATTGTAGTCAAGAGAGGGGGAAGGTGGAGCACTTGATTTGCTGTATTTTACAACAAATAATCGAAAAAGTCAAACATACCCTTTCCAGGGCATTTAACAAGCAGAATATGTGTTTAGTGTTATGTGGATGACACTCAGCTCCTCTCCTTCAGGCTCCCCTCAGCCTCTTCTCCGCCCTTCGATCATTCCTGACTGCCTATCCGCGATTAAGGATTGGTGCACCTCCAACGATCTCTGCTTTAATGCCAGTAAGATGGCGATCCTTCTCATTGGGACCCCTGCTCCCATTTTCCCTCTCTCTGACCACCCTGCTTGGGCCCATGTCCTTCGCCTTCCTCTGAGGCTAAAAACCTTGGTGTCATCTTCGACTCCACTCTCTCCTTCCCCTCTCTCATTACGGACCTTGCTAAGAAGCCCCACTATCAGCTGCACCTCCTCATTAGTAATGGTCCTTTTCTCACTTTCCCCCAAAAGCTCATTGTCTACAGAGCCCTGGTTCTCTCCAGACTGGACTACTGCAACAGCCTCTTTCTCAATCTACCTGCCTCTACTCTCCACCCTCAGCAACTTATCCAGAACAGGACTGCGAGACGTGTCCTTGGCCTCAGGCTCAGGGACCATATCTCTTCAGCCCTGAAATCTCTTCACTGGCTGCCGGTACCTGCAAGAATCAAGTTCAAGACCCTCTGCATCGTTCACAAGGCTTTCTGGGGCCGGAGTCCACTCTACAACCAACTCTCTCTTCCAAAATACCTTTGGTCTCGATCCTTCGCTCAGCCACCTCAAACTCTCTGAGGGTCAGACGCTTCTCCAGGCAGAGATTGGGGGAAGATCTCTCTCCTCTGCAGGCCCTCTGGAATGGCCTCTCTGCCCCTCTCAAACTTGAGCCGAACCACCTGAAGTTTCAGAAGCAGATCAAGACCTTCCTTTTCTCCTCTGCTTTCTCTCTCTCTCTCTCCCCTGCTGACCTACTTGTCGCCTGTGCCGACTGGTTTCTTTGCTACCCTCAGAGTCTACTGGGTACCAGGCTCCACCATGATCAGTCTACCCTGCACTGCCTCTGGTCTACCGTGCACTTAGGGGCATAACTGTAACCCCACAGTCTCCCACCTCTTTGCACTTACCCAGAGCCGCTCTGCCCTGAATGCATGTACTTTGAGCAATTCTGCCCTGATTGCACTTCCCCCTTCCCTCTCCCTGGCACGTCCCCCTGCTCCCTTCCCCCTGCCCTTTACGTCATCGCACTTGCAGAATCTGAATGACACAAGGCCTAGTAAGATCGATTTGTCTTGCCCTCCCTCTCTCTTCACTCCCTTGTCTTGTCGCGCCTAGGAACACTTGTCTACAGGCGTGTTATGAATGACATATCATATCATATCAATTCTTGTGCATTTGGCTAGTTTTTGGGCAATAAGTGGCATGGGACAGTTGTATGGGGCATTATAACAGACATTGGGCAATTTTCTTTCTGGTATGTGAAAGTGGCATGGGCAACTGGCCAAGAGATTGTGAAAGTGTCATGGAGTAATGTGCTGTGAGTCTTGTGATTGTTGGATGGGATTGTTGGATGGGACAATTGTCTGGTGGCAACGTGAATCTGGTTTATCAACTTTCTGGGGGGGGGCAACATTGCAACCAGCATGATAATGCGTTTTAATGGATCTCCACTAGCATGGCCCTGTTAGAACTGGTCTGGCTATTTTTAGAAGAGAGGACCATTCCTAGGGACAATGTGGTGAATAGTATGGCAATTTGCTTCACTCGGTGGACAGGTGTGACACTCTTGAAACTGTCATGACAATTTTCTGGAGGACTTATAAAACAGAAGGATGAGGCTTGAAGGTTCTAAATCAATCATACCCACTGCCATTGCCCTGAGCAACCAAACAGACCATCCTTTTCTGGCTGCCATTGAGAAGGGGAAAGCCCATTTCTGCAGGCATGGTCATTTCCAGTGCCACTGTAGAAACTGGAATGAACATGTGTTAAGTGTACCTGAATATGGGCCTACGAATTTCAAGAAAGCCATGGCATGTTGCCAATTAAAGCACATTAGCATGCCAGTTTTACACTGCCCCAGTAAATTCCCAATATCAGTTTCATATTGGCACAGAAAATCACAATGCCAGTTTTTAATTGTCCCTTAAAATGTCTCAACTTCCTACTGAATGCAATAGAATATTTCCACCAGAGCGAAGGCCATTCTGTCACGTTTTCCCTTATGCAACCGAAACTGCAGTGTAGAAGACCCAGGGGAGTCCCCACACATTTTCAAGTTTGGGGGTGCCTGTTTGGCACAGTGTTGGAGTTGGCCCAAGTGCCATTCTAATATTCCCCACCGTGATGGGGAGAACCCAGCTCACGTGACTGTGGGCCTGTATCTGTTAGTCTGAGTGAAACACAATGATTATTTCAGGGGCAAAGAACACCTGCCTGCACCCCTTCTCTCAGTTTAGAATCTTCTTATGCATATTCTTGCCATGCTGTGGTAGCACCAAAGTATTACAAGTTGTTTGCGTCCCAAGTAAAGGTAGGTTGCAATAGTTGCATTCTTATAATACTATCCCTACTTACGTGTGCGGGGAGGTACCCCTGGGGATCACCAGTGCCTATGACCCAGATTGTTTCCATGAAAAGTGAGAGCAGATGGTTGGAAGCCATCTTTTGTTCGCTGGAAGGACCGCGCAACGCCACCTTCGAGAACACCTCCATCATTTGTTGACGGAATTCCTCCCAATCTGCTACAGAGGCAGATTTACTTGGAAAGCTTGCCTTCTTCCTGTCGAGTGAAGAGTCTGACGAAGATGACGAGCGACGGCACCGCTTCTTAGATTTTCATCGTGAAGAAGACGACGAACAGTACCGTGACATGCTCCCGGAGCTGGAGCACTTTCAAGGCTTCGAGCGCTTCTTCGGTCTCTGAGGAGATGTGTCCCTCAAACTTCTTTCATCAAACGATCTCCTCTTCGAGGGAAAGGACAAAGGAGATTTAGACGCCGCCCGACCTACAGTACTTTGTGTCTTGCTGCTTATAGATTAGCAAGACCCACAATCCTCGACCTTGTGATCTACTCCAAGGCACCAGAGGCATATCCTGTGCGGATCTGTGACCGACATCTTTGAATCACAGTGCACACACCTCTTAAACCAAGTTTTATGAGCAGACATCCTCAAAAAACGTAAAAACGCAGTTAAAAAATCACAGAGGCAATCGAAACATTCGAAAAGTACTGTGCACGTGGAAAAACAGAACTGAGGCAACGGGCACGGTGCATGCTATTTATACCAGTGTCGATGCCACCACCAAGTTTGGGGATGGAATCCTCCGAGGGACCTCGACTTGATGATGCACGGCGCCCTCTGCTGTCAAAAGGTTTTCAAAGCTGCAAGCGGGATATCAGTATATCAAAGATGAGGAATCCGTGGGAGGACGCAATCGATTAGAAGGTGGCGTTTCGATGTTGCCTTTGTCTTTCCTTGTGGCATATTGTATGGCATTGCATGGAATTCTATGCAGCACCCATTCTTTACAGTTTCCAGTACCCACTGGCCCATGGATATGTCCTCCCATGCCTTTGGCAAAAGTTATTATTAAAGTGGGCTTTGTTTCCAGCCTAAAAGCCATCAGATGGAGCCATGTATAGTGCACGGCACTGCAGCGTTTGCTGCGTGGCGTCCCGTCATCTCCATCCTATCTAGACTACTCTAAATGGCTCTGTGCCATTTCTGTGCCGCCACCGCTCAATGTCCCCTTTTGGTGTCAAAGGTTTCTTCGTCTTTGTTCTTTTTTTCTCCACTCGAATTCCCATAATTTTACCAGTGGTGGAAAAGCAACAAATGTCTAAGGGCGCACGCGCTGAATGGCACTACTGGTACCTACACACTTCGGGCTGGCGTAGCATGACAGGAACTCCCTGTTGATGCTAACTTTTACTTTAGAAGTAAACAACTTCTAATACTCTGGTCCTACTGCTAGATGGCAGGATTTGCCTAACACCACCGCGGTGAATAGATTCACAAGGCGTGGAAGACACAATGTCAAAGGCACTCACGGGCAGAGTTTACAGTGCCAATTTCACTGCACGGCGCATTTCACCGATTAAGACTATGGTTTACGGTGCCTCCACATTGCTGGTTGAATTGTGCACATTAGTCAGAGGGTTTCAATGGGGCATTGACAGGCAAATGTCCACATGAGGTTAAGAGTACGTCAACAAGTATCAACACACAGCACCATGGATTGAGTTGTCCAGCGAGGATACAATCTCTCTACCAAGGCAGGGCAAATACAATGTAAACATGCCTGAGCACTAGAGATTGAAGGCTCCAAAGGAACCTAAGAGCCATGTTGGGGAGGAAGGATAGCTCAAGGGCAACGCGTTTGGAAACAAGACTACCGCAGCGCAACACCGGTTTGAATCCCACGCTTAGAAACCACTCGCTAGTATTAAGGGTGTTATAAAAGAACAATTATAATTATTATTATTATGTTCTGGGTATAGGGCTCTTTGCCTTGTCTTTTGACCCTCTGACCCTGTCCACAATCAGTAACTTGTGCACTGTCTCAAAGAGAGTATTAATCAAACACACACTTGGATACATATAGCTCTTTATGGATACTCACCTTGCGTTGTCTGTGTCAACAGGCTCCAGATTCCTCTCCCAGGTAATGACAGGTTCCGGTAAACCATTGATTTGGCACTGGAACCGCGCCACTCCACCTTCCTCCACCACAGCATTCTGGGGCAGAACATGGAAGTCCAACATGACTGTGGAGGAAAAGAAGAGCACCAGCTTAATTAAGAATGCAAGCAGGGATGTTCGTAGTTGTCTCATACACACTTGTATATGTTTATGGACAGATCTATATCAACTGGAAGCCCTTTTCTGCATTTCATTGGAAACCATTTTATTTATTCTGTGCAGTGATGTGTTTGTGTGGCAAGTAAGAACCTACAAAAGAAACATGGTCATCAGGATATATGCAGAAATAAAGCTATATATGGAATCATTGGTAACAAATCAAAATTATTTAGTTTAATGTCTTTTACTTTCCTTGTTATCCTCTTTTCAGTTATTTTAGTTTTACAAACCGAGAAAGGCATATCCCACAATTTGTAAACATGTGTCTGTTTACCAAACACACTAAAGTGTAAGTACCACTCACTTCTTGAGCGCCATCACTTAAGTCCTCAATGGTGTTAGACACCATTTCAAATCCCTCACACAACCAACACTGGCCACAGATGTATCCTCATGCACTACAGCGCAACCCTACACATATCTTCTACCTATAGCTGATCGTTAAATCTACTGGACAGTCTTCGGGCTGTCTCTTAAAGTATTTACAATGTTATCATTATGAATGCAGTGTATGGTACGTCATCCTATGGACCCCTGCAAACCTAAGGGAGTAAATGCGCTACCGAAGAGCACTCAACGCTGGTGGCTTAGTACTTCACAAATACTCAGGTAACATAACAAAGATCGACAGGGCCATTTCATAAAACCCACAAATTGCATGCAGGCGACCAACAAAATTGGCGCTTGCATGCTGCTGGGGCACCTGCGGGCAAATGCAACTTTTACAAGATGGAGTGTAAAGTAAAGAGTGATAGCAGGCGAAATCCCCTTTAATCTTCAGTTTTACTCCCAATCTTGTATAAAAGTAAATGCTGTGTACAAAGCACGCTTTGCACACGGCATTTACCAATGTATGCTCAGCGGTTTATTTGTGCCCGCCCTTCTGGGTATCCGCCATGCTTCTTAACAATGTGTTACGGCTTTTCTGCCAGTTGCCCAGCAGGTGGCAAGCTAGAATTGAGGCTACTCCAGTGCCACTTTCACATTGGCTAGGGCAAGACTGGAGGAGTCCACCAGGGGTCACCTGGCTTGCTTATAGGGAGCCCCAGGCTGCTGCTTATTGGTGGAGTCTGTGATGAGGTAATGAGAAGCCCCGTTTGCCTCTGTAGGAGCCGCCATCTTGGGTCAGCTTGGGCAGATGAATCAGGGGTTTCTGGCTAGTGTAGACATCTTGGGGCTTTTTGCCTCTCTGATGCAATCGGGAGACAGCCATGCGCACACACTTTTCATACCAATCATGCTTGCTTTACTCTGTGTTAACTGGCTATTTTCTACCACAAAGGTGTGAGGGTAGCAGGTGACCACGTGCGTTTTGTTTTATTTATTTATTGTGCTTGGTTTAAAACTAAAACCTTTCACAATTCATCTTCCAATCAGACAATTAATAAATATCAACACACGATGCAATTAATTATTTCCAACATATGCACATATAATTAATGTAATCATTTAACAATGATCAGTTACACTACTAACACTCAGATAAAACACCTGGTATTCATGAACGGCTCCAGAGAGTCCCTGGCTGGTACTGGTGGGGTCTTCACAGTCCTGGCTGGTACTGGTGGGGGTCTTCACAGTCCTGGCTGGTACTGGTGGGGTCTTCACAGTCCTGGCTGGTACTGGTGGGGGTCTTCACAGTCCTGGATGGTACTGATGGGGTTCTTCACAGTCCTGGTTGGTACTGGGGTGTTCTTCACAGCCCTGGCTGGTACTGGTGGGGGTCATCACAGTCCTGGCTGGTACTGCTGGGGGTCTTCACAGTCCTGGCAGGTACTGGTGGGGGTCATCACAGTCCTGACTGGTACTGGTGGGGGTCATCAGAGTCCTGGCTGGTACTGGTGGGGGCCATCACAGTCCTGGCTGGTACTGGTGGGGGCCATCACAGTCCTGGCTGATACTGGTGGGGGCCATCACAATCCTGGCTTGTACTGGTGGGGTCATCAGAGTCCTGGCTTGTACTGGTGGGGGCCATCAGTCCTGGCTGGTACTGGTGGGGGCCATCACAGTCCTGGCTGGTACTGGTGGGGGTCATCACAGTCCTGGCTGGTACTGGTGGGGGTCATCACAGCAAATGGTATGACCGTTCCCACTGCCTGATATCCTGCAATTACTGGGATATTAGAGGTGCAGGAAATACCTGCTGTTTTTTGCCAGTGGGGACCTAATTTACCTTCATTTTTGGCTTGAGGTAAATCAGGTAACCGCCCCCGCCCCCACCGGCAAACGTGTACTCTGCTGGTCCGTAACAGTGCCGGTATACCGAAACATCAGCACTTTTTTTGCAGACCGCCATAGTTGTAATGTCGCCCTTTGTCTCGGAATTAAGATCAGGTCAGCGCACTGTCTCCGGAGCGGAACGGAGGAGGGGCACGAGCCCTGGCAGATGGCGCAAGTAACATGTTTAATATTTAAAAAGCACAGCACTCACTTCTGTCTCTTGAATGACACGCAGAACTAAACAAGCTGGCAACTCAGGCAGGCCTCTATATCAGGCACCAGGGCTTAGAGGGCGCGCAGCCTAGCAAAGACGCGCATCAAGATTTGGCGGAAGCAGCAACCACAAAAGGCTTTCTATTTGTAATATAGGGTTCCACAGAGGTGCACGTGGAGACAAGACACTTGCAATGTCAGTAGCACCAGTCTGCCATTTGGGAGTGGTCAGGAGGGGGGGAGAGAGGCTCCCCTGTTCTTCTGGCCACAGAGGCTTACTACTTAATGTAAGAGTTGTGTATACTGCCTGGGCGTGGCCAGAGTCATTTTGTACATCAAGCAAGTTTATGCATTAGTTGGCAGAAAGGTAAAAGTAGGCGACGTGTACAATGATAACACGTACGCGGCATTAGTGTCTTAGGTCCAGATGCAGGTGGCATATCTGACCAACAGAGGTCCGTGTGGAGGAGGAGAGACAAGTATCGGGTCCCAGGAGCAGATGAGGGAAACAACGTGGGGCAGGCTCTGAAGTGAGGTGCACTACACACAGGCGTGCAGCCTAAACCACGCTGCAAATTTACTCGCGTCACTTCGGGAGCTGGCGCTAAATTCCACCAGGACTAAATTTCTCAAGATCTTCTAATGGAAGAAACCGAATGAGATGAATGATAAAAGGAATAATCCTAGATTGGGAAGGAGGAACATAAACATTAAGAAAATGATTACTCATCAGTGCTGGATCATTTACATTGGGCAATAACAAGAAACAATGTGTTTAATTTTAAATAAATGGAAATAACTAAGAATATCTTTGAACCTAGTTACTTTTCCTCTTACGGTCCACCAAGGCTCCGAAGAAGGACAAACAGTGGGCTTATCAATGTTTGAATAAGACCAATCGAACATATCCAAGGTATGATATCATTGATCAGCTTTCTTTTTATATTTGTCCTATCTAAATATGTCGGCAGATGTAGCCTAGGGATAAACAGGAGTCCTAGGAGAGAATCGACAAGCAATAACAACAAGCATCATTTTGCTGTGAATTCCTTTTACTCTGGAAGATTCATGTTTTTTTTTTTCAACGTAATAAACAAAATTATCAGCACACTCGTAATACTCAAGATTTATTGGAATGGATGTCAACAAGGTCTAGTCACTTAAACTGTGAGAGCACTGTAAACTTAGGGACACGTCCGCAGTCTAAGGCTTGAGACTATGAATTGACTGTCAACAATTGTCTAGTCACTTGGACTGTGACAACTATGTAAACTTACGGAATAGCTCCCCAATCTAAGTCTTTAGACTATGAATTGACTGTAATCAAAGGTCTAGCTACTTGAACTGTGAGAGCACTGTAAATTGAGGGGTTGTCCCCCAGTCTAAGGATTGAGACTATGAATTGACTGTAAACAAAGGTCTAGCCACTTGAACTGTGAGAGCACTGTAAATTGAGGGTTAGTCCCCCAGTCTAAGGATTGAGACTATGAATTGACTGTAAACAAAGGTCTAGATACTTGAACTGTGAGAGCACTGTATCATGAGGGATAGCCCCCGTTTAGGGCATGAGACTATGAATTGACTGTAAACAAAGGTCTAGTCACTTGAACTGTGAGAGCACTGTATACTGAGGGATAGCCCCCCGTTTAGGGCGCATGAGACTATGAATTGATTGTAAACAAAGGTCTAGTCACTTGGACTGTGAGTGCACTGTAAACGGAGCAATAGCTCTACAGTCAACGTGTTGCGACTGAGAGTGCTGTAAAATGAATGAGCTCCTGAGATTGTGAGACTTCGGGATAGGCCTGCTGTCTCGGCTCACATCTATGCAGTCACTGTTAGCTAAGTGTGGGGAGTCTGTCTGCATCCTGCTATCCCCCAGCATTATTTGTAGTCCTGTTCCCCCTTTTTTACCGAGGTTTGTGGCTTATTGGTGCCCAGAGGCTCATGCGTTCTGTGACCTAACAATACTCAATAGGAAATTGGCCTGCTTGAAGCTGTGGCTGTCTCAGCCAGCAACAGGCATGTGTTAACATACTGCACATTGCAGCAGTCTGATCAAGTGCTGGGATGGCCTCCTCCCGTTCATTGCCACTAATAGACTTTTTCTAAAAAAAAAACATAACACAGTAAACGTGTCAGATTTCTCAGTAACCGTAATTAGCTATGCATTTCCACAACATGACTCTGTGGACAGGGTCAAAGACACAATAGTCATGTTTATAATTATAATTGTTTATTTATAACACGCTTAATATCCAAAATGTTTCTAAACGCGGACCCAGGGTTCAAACCTGTGCGGCTCTGCGTTGTTGTGATTCCAAGACAAGCGTGCTGCCGCTGAGCTATACTACCTGTGAGCACACCCCATCCCCGCCAACCACAACAGGCCAGCAACATAGAATTAGGACTATCGTTTTATCCTTGTCCTACTTCTAGGTCTATGGCCTGTCCCGTTTTTTTTTTATCTGGTCACCCTAGCTAGTGTGCTTTATGCTGTGTGCTGAGAGCCCAGAAACAGCATGGAACACTGGCAGCCTGCACTACCCCCCAACTTAGTTGTATTGAAATTGCTAAATAGAGTACTGTAGTGATTCAAGCTTCTGGCGTCACAATTAGCGCATGAATAGGACAAATGACAAAAAGCAATTGGATGTTTTCCAAACTCATTATAACAGCAAGTTATGGTTACCAAGAAATTATATATCTTTTTTGCCAGCCACGTACGTGTTACGTGGATGTGGTTGTCTGGAAACGCCTGCAAAGAAGCTGGTTTGGTTTGGGAAACACACTGAAGGTGTGAGATCACTGCTCCTCTGGAAGTGGGAGTTTCTGCTCCGTGATCCAATGGCTGCCTCACTAGGTGCGCTAAAACATCTCACTGAGCCCCCAGCACAGGGGGTATGGGGTTCCTCGGTGCATGGATGCATCGAAATCTCACCCTCCCAGCAGGCACTATGGAGACGTACACCTTTCTCTGACAGAACCTCTCTATCCAACATTTGGTTAGACAAGAACTGATGCATGAAGGCCGTGATCGTATAGTGGTTAGTACTTTGCGTTGTGTTGTGTGTGGGAACTGATGCATGATATCACAGTTGCCAGGGCCAACCCCACTGAGAGGTTGTGATGCCCGCCGTGTAGTAAAACGGGGGTGGACACCAGGGTAAAGGGATCTGAGTTTGGGTTAGTGAGGTAGGCTTGCCAGCTCCATACATAACAAACATTTGCCTTCAACAAACGCCGCAGGCATTGGGCCTTACCCTTACGGATACAACAAGCCAGTGCACGCAATCAAGCGAACACACACAGCCGCCAGTTTCTCCTGGTTCTGGACCTATCCTATCCCTCTACCCTCACTAACCAACCCCGTCCTCTTTCCTGCAGGGCCACGTGAGCGCCAGGAGACCGCCCTGGTTGTGCTAACGATGCGCGTGATCGGGATAAGACAACATAACATTCCCCAGACTCCATTCCCATATCATGCCATGCTGTGAGCTCGCATGATGCCGCTGATCGAACATCTGGGTTTCCCACACATGTATGTCGGGGTCATGAAAGCATTTTTATAAACGCCCGAGAACAAGGCGCTCATTGGGTGGTGTTTGCACTATTGATGCTTCGCCCACGATAGGCCTGGCCTCGTTCGACGCTACGTTTTGCGCTCTCTGTCGAACAGTTGACCACGCAATTTCATTTGCTCATTTTTAAACATACAGCGACACTGTATCAAAATGGTAGTATCGACAGACACTATTTTGATCTTTTCCAGCAAGTCAATTTACTGTCCAAAATATTGTTTAGCATCAGCGTTTAGGGGTGTTTCAGGTGCCTGTTTGAACGAGCAGACAGTGATAGCTAGGACCTGGACTGTAGGGAGCTGCAGTGGTCCCCAAAGCGAACCTGGAGCATATTGCAAGATAGGACTAACACAACGAGCCGCAGGCCAAACACACACTACTTTGAAACGACCTACAAAGCTCCCTTTAATGATTATTAGCCAAATAAACTCAAATATACATTCCCATCAAATTTCTTTAGTTTAAGATCATATGCGCCTTACCAAATAATTTAAAAAATCGACCTGAAGGACAGGAGGATAGCTCTGTGGCCACGCCCAGGTCTTGAAAGCAAGACCACGCTGAGCAAACACAGGTTCGAATCCCAGACCATGCTTAAAAAAAAATACAATGAATCTAGCGGCTTGATACCTATGGGTAATGTGCGCCTTAAATAAACGCTAAAATAAATAAATATGAATACCCAATTGAGCTGTTTAGTTTGTAATAGAAAGATTGCCCAGTGCGGTCTCTGTGAGCTGTGCATGGCATTTAAGGGCAGCAGACATGCTCTGCCAGACCTAGAAACAAACAAGTGACTTGAATATAGCGCCTTTGGACACATTGCTAAACCCCTGTAAATATGGAGAACCACCGGATTTGCAGAGCGCTGCAATATTTTGAAAGCTGGAGTATTTTAAGAAGGACAGACTAAAGTCCCTGGGGTTCTTTGCCCTCTGTGGGGCAGAAAGTGACACATTCCTGAACCTGCTCCCGACTCAGATGTGGTCTCATCTTCTTTCTTAATTTGTATTTATTTATTTATTAACAATATGTTCATAGCCATCAAATGGCTTTACATATACAAATCACACATCATTAGCTTCACAATTTTACATCTTTTCGATTAAAATATATATATTCCATCAGATAGTTCATTTAAAATTGTTAAAATAATCTCATAAAATCTCATCATATGGAAAATCAGGTTAATATCATTTCCTTCCATCAGTCTTTGCCATATTTTTTCAATCTCTTCTGCTAGCCACAAATTCTTGTATCTTAGGCAGTATTTGGCACGCAGTTTACATAGACTTCACAAACACTTATTAGATGTTTAGCCGTCTCAATCTTTCCCATCGCACAGAGTCTACATAATCTTAGTCTTTTCTGAGTGCCAAGTTTTGCACCTAATATTTCCATGGTGTCACACTTATTGAACTTAAACCTAAGATACAGACTGACTATAGACTGATTGGCAAAGGCATATTGATATTTTGGTTTCGGCGCTTCAATAGACCAGTATTCTAGAAATAGGCCGCTAGTTGACTTTGTAGAGAGAGAGAGAGATCAAATCTCTCTCTTTAGCACAGCCACAGATCTCGCTTTGTAGTAACTTTTTAATCTTTGCATGCGAGAAGACTAGCCAACTTGAGGCATTCTCCTTAGCCCATTTTCCATATGTTAGATATAATGCATACAAGGTTTTAAAATGTTTATCATGCTCTTGGTTCTGAAAGATTTCCATCATTTCCTTCACAAAGGTATTACTTGTCAGCGTAGTTAACTTCACATATAACATAGCAGCTCTATACTCTAAAATATCTCTTGCAAGTCTAAAGTCACATTCCAATAAAATGTACTCACATGATACTGATGATGGTAATCTAAAAAGCCATTTTAAAATGTTCCCTTCCATTTTGCTTATTTCATTTAAATACTTACTTGCCCACATATCTGCCCCGTATAATAGGCATGATATTATTTTGCTGGAGTAAAGCAATAAAATCGTGCTCACCGAGACACCACCTTGCTTACCTATAAATTGACTGAGAGCACCTGCTATCTTTAAAAATTTAAGTTTTATCTCACACAATGCATTTTCCATGTCAATTTCTGGTCTATTAAGACTCCCAAATATCTATAGTATTCACCCTTTTCAATTGCTTTGTTTTTCACCGTCCATTTATATATATATTATAACAGGATTGTTTTGTAGAACCTAAAAAGGCCATCCCCTTAGTTTTGCTATATTTATTACCAGCCCATTTAGTTCAGAAAATTGTATCAGGCAGTTTAACTTGTTTTGGAGCCCTACTGGTGTGTAGTCCAACAAGACCAGATCATCCACATACACTAGCCACTCTAGGTATGTCTTACCCAACCTCACCGCATCGGTAGAGGACATATCCATCTCCTTCATACAGTCAGCCAAGTATAGATTAAATAACATGGCGGCTAAACCGCATCCTTGTTTCAATCCACATATTGTTGGGATGGCCTTAGACAATCGTCCTTATCCATCAAGTCAGATTCTAACAGATGTTTCTGAGTATAGCAGCTGTATCATATATAGTAGCCCTGGCGGAATCCCCCAGTTTGCTAACTTAATCCACAGTTTTTCCCTTACAATGGTATCAAACGCAGCGCAGAAGTCAATGAATACAGCATACACAGGTAATTTTTGCACCTCCCAAGAATACTCGACTGCTGACACTAAATTTATAATGTTATGGATTGTGGATGATTTCGCACGAAATCCGGCTTCATAGATCGGCAAGATCTCCTTCTCTGCTATCCTTTGGTTCAGATCTTCAAACAAGACCTTGTAGAGGTATGGTCTTGTCTCCGCTGAATCTAGTCTGCTGGCAGGTAACGAGCGCTGAAGTCCGAGGCTCCAGCCTCCGGAAGCTCCGAGGAGTCAGAGAACGTTCAGAGTTCCAGGAAGGATACGGGAAGGGTCTGGGACAAGAGAGGACCTCACCAGGAATGACGGTAAGCGGCACGCGCAGCTCTGAAGGGCGGAGGTAGTGGGACCACTCAGGAAGGGATACCAGGAAGAGATAGGATAACGGTACTTTGCTGGACACAAAGGCAATAACAAGGATAGAGAAAAAAGGGTACACAACTTGACGGGACGAGGAGACAAGTGTAGCGTTGAGACGCGCCGAGCCACGGGGGCGTGTGTATTTTCAAGGAAGCATGAGAGTGAATCAGAAAGACTAGACCGCACAGTTCCCTGGTGTCGGCCATGTTAGGAAGGGTTGGAGTGAAGTAGTCATTGACTGCGGGACCAGGCTGACCAGAAGGGTCGGAATCGCCGATTCATGACAGCATGCCCCCTTCTAAACTCCAATCCACCGGGCTTGCCCGGATGAGTCCGATGAAAACGCTGTAACAGGCGGGGAACGTTCATGTTAGAGACTGGTTCCCAAGTCCGCTCGCTTGGCGGATAGCCTTTCCATTCCACCAGATATTGGAGACAACCTCTTCTGTACCTGGAATCACAGATCCTGGAAACCTCAAATTCAACTTAGTTGTTGACAAGGAGTGGGGGAGGCCGAGGTGCTGACTTGGTTGACTGGTGAAATTGTTTCAATAAGATGAATGAAAAACAGGGTGGATTCTTCTCCGGGATTCCCGTAATCGGAGTCAGAAGGCCACTGGTTTGATGACTTCAGTCACAGTGCAAGGTCTGTAAAAACGAGGTGCCAGTTTGTTGGGTCTCAGATACCTGGGTAAGTATCGAGAAGAGATCCAAACTTTATCTCCAATAGTATAGGAAGGCCCAGGTCGCCCTTTGGCATCAGCACATTTCTTTATGTCCATCCTGGCCTTTTCTAGGTGTTCCTTAACTTGTTTGTGTACTGAAACCAGCTGGGCAATCCAAGAATCCACTGATGGAGTTAATGTGGTCTGAGTTAAGAGCATGGGTAACACAGACGGATGGAACCCCTGAGTGAAAAAAAAGGACTGTTCTTGGTCGTGGAGTGATCAGAGTTGTTGTAAGCAAATTCAGCTACTGGAATGAATAATGACCAATCGTCCTGTACCTTCGAAGCAAAGCACCGTAGATGCTGTTCAAGGGTTTTGTTACTCTCTCAGTGATACCATTTGTCTGAGGATGATATCCAAAGACAAGGCACGTTGAATGCCTAACTGCTGACAAAGGTGTTTCCAGAACTTGGAGATGTATTGGGGTCCACAGTCGGAGATGATCTTGGAGGGGAGGCCGTGCAATCAAAAGATGTGAGTAACAAAGATACCTGCCATTTCCTGTGCCGAAGGTAGCTTGATTAGAGAAGTAAAATGGGCCATGTGAGAAAATAGGTCTATAGTAACCATTATGGTGGTATATTCTTTGGAGGGAGGAAGATCCACGATAAAATAGGTGGCAATCATTTCCCAGGGTCGAGATGGCAGGTCAGGTTGAGGAAGCAGTCCTACTGGTTTCCTGTTGTCGGTTTTGTTCTGGTTACAAACTGTACAGGCTTGTATATATGCACGTATATCTGAGAGCATTTTAGGCCACCAGAAGTTCCTCAGAATTGTTTGATATGTGGCCTTGATTCCTCGGTGCCCGGAATGGAATGTGTCATGGCAAAGATTCATGATCTTAGTCCGAGTGTTCTTAGTAGGAATAACCATATTCTTGTCCTTGAAGAGATATCCATCCTTGGTTGAAAGTGCCCAGTGATTATCCTTGGTGTAATCCTTCCAAATGTCTGAAGTCGCAGTCTGAGCGTATGATTTCTAAAAGCGAGTTGGCCTGAGCTATGAACACCATGTCAGGAAACATCTTGGGAAAGGTGAGTGCTTCTTCTGTCATGTAATCCGGTCTTCTGGAGAGAGCATCAGCAATTACATTGGAAGGAGCATGTTGAATGCGGAACCGATATTAGGCGAAGAAAAAGGCCCAACGTGCTTGGCGGCTGTTTCTACATTCCATAGACTGTAAAACCTGGAGGTTTCGATGATCATTCCTTACAGGCATGGGATGTTTAGCGCCCAAAAGGAGGTGGCGCCATTCTGTGAAGTCTTATCTGATGGCAAGTAGTTCCTTTTCCAGGACCGAGTAATGGGTCTCACTAGGATGTAGGGTCCGTGACAAATAGGCAATGGGGTGCTCATGTCCATCTTCTGCTTCCTGTTTGAGGACTGCCCCAATTGTGTATTCTGAAGCATCAGTCTCTACGAGGAAGGGTTTGGTGGTGTCTGGTTGAGCCAGGGTAGGTCCACTAGTAAATTGATGTTTAAGTTTCTGAAAGGCGGCTTCTTCAATTGCTGTCAAGCGAAAGGGCATGTTTTTCTTCAGTAAACTGATAATGGGTTGCACGATAGATGAGAATGTAGGGATGAATTTCCTGTAGAAATTAGCAAGTCCTAAGAATGACTGTACTTGTTTAACTGAGGCTGGTGCTGGCCAGGAGAGGATGGCTTCGACCTTGGCTGGGTCCATAGCCCCCCCTTGAGGGCTCAGTACGAATCCTAAGTACTTAACCGTGGATATATGGAAGATACACTTCTCGGGTTTGGCCAACAGATGGTGGATCTCGTAACCATTGTAAGACCAGGGTGATGTGTTCCTGATGCAGAGCCAGGCCATGTGAGTAAACCAATATGTCGTCTAAGGAGACTATAACAAAAAGGAGCAACATGTCAGAGAAGTCTCGGTCCATAAAATGTTGAAATACAGTAGGAGCATTGGCTAAGCCGAATGGCATCACTAGGTATTCGTAGTGGCCGAAAGGGGTTCGAATGTCCGTCTTCCATTCGTCGCCTTCCTTGATGCGAATCAGATGGTAAGCTTTTTGCAAATCCAGTTTAGTGAAGATCACCACTCCACGTAACGCCTCCAGTATGTCCGAAAGTAGTGGTAAGGGGTATCAGTCTTTTAGGGAACCTTTATTCGGTCCCCGGTAATCCAAGCATGGACGTAGTTCCTTAGTATCCTTTTTGGTACGAAGAACAGGAAGGCTCCAGCAGGGGATTTGGACAGACAGATAGTTCCGTTGGTCAGATTGGTGTCTAAATATTCACGGAAGGCAGGTTTCTCGGGCTCAGACAGAATGAACATCCTCCCAAAGGGAATGACTGCATCCTCTTCTGTATCTATAGCACAGTCTTCAGGGTGATGAGGAGGAAGTGACTGTACAATGGCGGAAGAAAATACATCTGAAAACTGATGGTATACCTCAGGTACCCCTGTGTAATACCAGAAACGGTGATGTGTTGCGAGTCCGGGAACCTTTCTCCTGTGGACCTGCTGGGATTTCCCAGGAAGGCAATGAGTGAGTCAAAACTCAGAACCCAAGAACAATAACCCTGCTGTCAAGTTGATGTATGGATTATGTTTCTGTAACCAAGGCATGCCCAGCACCATGGGGTAATGAGCAGCCCTGATTATGTCAAAGTGCAATAGTTCTTGATGATTGTGAATGGAAAGTAATAGCTCTGAGGTTTGTTGAGTTATGGGTCCGGAGGATAGGGGTTTTCCGTCTATTCCTTCGTCCGCCTGGAAGACATTTTTGGTTTCTCGTGGAATGTGATGTTTCTGTGCCCATTCGTCATCAAGAAAGGTGCCCATGGCCCCACAATCCACCAAGGCCAGGATGGAAGGTATTTCCTTGTTGGGTGTAGATAGGGACACTTGGAGTAGCACCAAGGAATTCTTTAGGGAGGAGTCCAGGGTTAGGGGAACTTGGGAGCATGAACATTTCTTCCGAAGCTGAGCTCTGTTCAGGACGGGAGCTGGTGTTTCCCGAACGTCTTGGAGGAGCTATCGGGCAATTTCTTACTAAATGTTTGTCTGAAGCACAATACATACAGAGACCATTGTTGATCCACCGGATCCTTTCCTGGGAAGTGATGGGACCCCTCAAGGAACCCAGCTGCATGGGTTCTGGCTCTGCCGTGCTTGGGTTAGGTGTTTCTTTTTCCTTAGGGCTGGTGTATTCAGGTAAGAGTTTTTGTAGAGGACTCCGTGTCTTCCTCTTCTCAGCCTTTCTTTCTTTTATCCTGAAGTCGATCTGTAGAGACAGATCTAAGAGGGCCTGGAAAAATCCAGGACGGCTACCCTGGCCAATTCATCCTTAACCTCTTCATTTAATCTGCGTCGGAACAAAGTAAAGCAAGCTTCAGGGGTCCAGTCAACGTCTTTAGCCAATTGTTTGAAGCGGATCACGTATGTCAACATATCCTGGTTGCCCTGTTGAAATTCCAGCAGTTTTTACGGGGCGGAATACACCTGTTCAGGACGGCCGAACATGACCTTAAGGGCGGTAACAAATCCGTCATAGTTGTCAAGTAATGAATCCCCTGCGGATACCAAAGGGGTCACCCAGGCCAATGCATTGCCGGATAGATGAGAGATCATAAACCCCACCTTAGCCCTGGGAGTGGAGAAATAGTAGGGTTTAAAGGTAAAATGAACCAGGAATGAATCAAGGAAGGAGCCTAATGTTTTTGGGTTACCATCATATTTATCCACTATGCCTCCTACTGATGAACTTTCTTGATATGTCGAATCCCTGGACCCGAATGGGCTGTTTTAAGGCCGTGTTTTCAGCCTTATGGTTCTGGACTTCTCTAGACAGTTCCTGCATTCCTCTCATGAGGTCTTGTACGGCAGCCTCCATTGTGGAAACAGTATTAGTTTGCCGGCGTCTCAAACTGTCAGAATCCGAGTCTTCGGATTCGTGACTCACCTGTTTGTTACTTGTTGTCCTTTTTCTAGTGTTCATAGGCTTCTTTTTCTTGGAGGAGTGGGTCTTGTAGAGGTATGGTCTTGTTTCTGCTGAATCCAGTCTGCTGGCAGGTAACAAGCACTGAAGTCCGAGTCTCCAGCCTGCGGAAGCTCAGAGGAGTCAGAGAAAATTCAGTGTTCCAGGAAGAATCCGGGAAGGGTCTGGGACAAGAGAGGACCTAACCGTGAAAGACGGTAAGTGGCATGCGCAGCTCCCAAGGGTGGAGGTAGCGGGACCGCTCAGGAAGGGATACCAGGAAGGAGATAGGATAACAGTACTTTGCTGGACACGAAGGCAATAACAAGGATAGAGAAAAAAGTGTACACAACTTGCCGGGACGAGGAGTACAGACAAGCGTAGTGTTGAAATGCGCTGAGCCGCGGTGGCGTGTCTATTTTCAAGGAAGCATGAGAGTGAATCAGAAAGACTAGACCGCACAGTTCCCTGGCGTTGCCCATGTTAGTAAGGGTCAGAGTGAAGTAGTCATTGACTGAGGGACCAGGCTGACCAGAAGGGTCGGAATCACCGATTCATGACAGACCATAGCAAAATATGTTGCCGGAATGTCTACCATTGCTAGCATACAATCGTTTTTTGGGTCTTTCCACTCGCCCTTTTTATGAATAAGGAGGATAATACTGTCATGCCAAGTTTCTGGTACTATCCCATGTTTACCAATCCAAGAAACAAGGATGTTAAGTGCTTTAGCCCATTCTTGGGGCGCACGACGTAGCAGTGCGTTGCACATCCCGTCAGGGCCGGTAGCTCTAGAGGTATGTAGATTTGCTGTCATCCTTTCTAAGGACACCTCAGAGAAATTCCCCCGCCATTGCGCTTGACTGACTTTAAGTCCTTCCTCTTTGACTGCTTGGGACCCAAGGGTGTTTTCTAGATGTAAAATCCCGTCCCTTTCCGCCACACTATTAACCGGTAGTGTTCTTGTTTTCACCCCATTTATTACCTTCCATATGCCCTGAGGATTATTACTCCTGGCTTGAGCTGCCATCTCCAGACAGATTTCCTTTGATTTTTTTTTTTATGGGTTCGCAGCCACCTACCATATTGTTTTTTTGCCCATTTTATCTGTTTCGTGGCATTATTCGCCTGGGAGTTTACTATTTGTTTCATTAATTTCCTTAATGCATCATCTTCTTTCTAATTTTCTCTGAATCCGCCACCAAAAGCTGTGAGGAAGCAGAGATTCTGTATGTGGGCTAGGATATGAGATTGGCTACTTTAAAATGGTTGAACCGCTCTAACCACGGGACAATCAGACTTTGACTGTCTATTTTAAATAGCTTACGATAAAAGCTTTCGAAGGAGTGGGGAATCCTATTACTCTAATAACTTACACATGAAGTGTGTCTAAGTGTGCTGGGCTGTTTGGCTGGACTCGCTCTTCAACCCTCCTCAGATAAGTAGCAGTCGGCAAGAAGAAGTTGTGTCGAAGCCGTACTGCGCTCTGACGTGCGGTGCACTGCTGGACTTACTCATTGGACCTATTTGCTTTCTATTGGACACCAGACCCTGGCCCGACCCCGCCGCAAGCCCCACCCACTGCCTGCACCGATTGGAGCTAACTTGCTTCAAAACACACAAGCACGCGCACCGCGCGCGCACCGAAGTGCGTCTAAGTGTGCTGGGCTGTTTGGCTGGACTCGCTCTTCAACCCTCCTCGGATAAGTAGCAGTCGGCAAGAAGAAGTTGTGTCGAAGCCGTACCGCGCTCTGACGTGCCGTGGACTGCTGGACTTACTCATTGGACCTATTTGCTTTCTATTGGACACCAGGTACTTTTTGTGTACAGTGCAATCCCCAAGTGAGAACTACTGTGCCGTGCACTTCGTGCACTGCAGCTATTGTCTCCCACCTTACTACATTACGGGCTCCTGATTCCTCTATTCCCTTGCAGACCTTGGCCCAGACCCCGCTTCAAGCCCCACCCACTGCCCGCACCGATTGGAGCTAACTTGCTTCAAAACACACAAGCATGCGCACCGCACGCACACCGAAGTGTGTCTAAGTGTGCTGGGCTGTCTGGCTGGACTCGCTCTTCAACCCTCCTCGGATAAGTAGCAGTCGGCAAGAAGAAGTTGTGTTGAAGCCGTACCGCACTCTGACGTGCGGTGCACTGCTGGACTTACTCATTTGACCTATTTGCTTTCTATTGGACACCAGGTACTTTTTGTGTACAGTGCAATCCCCAAGTGAGAACTACCGTGCCGTGCACTTTGTGCATGGCAGCTACTGTCTCCCACCTTACTATATTATGGGCTCCTGATTACTCTCTTCTCTTTCAGACCCAGGCCCCGACCCCGCTGCAAGCCCCGGCCACTGCCCGCACCGATTGGAGCTAACTTGCTTCAAAACACACAAGCACGCGCACCGAAGTGTGTCTAAGTGTGCTGGGCTGTTTGGCTGTTCGGCGGGTCGGTAGGGTGCAGGTGAAGCTTTAAGTGTTCGGATAGGAGCATTTGGTACATTATATTAAATGCAAGTAATTGCCTTTGCACCAAATTGCTTTGTTGGATTGCTGAACAAAAAATCAGCCCCATTTTTACCTTTTCTTGTATCTTGTATTAGAACGCCTACATTTTACAGGCTGTTTTAGATGTTTTCCATTAGGTATTATTGAATTGGGCACTTAGATACATCCATCCAAACATAAGTACCTGGGGGACAGTGGTGTACCAATTAATTAGCCAATTATCATTGTAAACAAGAGTTTGAAAAATGGTTGGCAGTTTGCGTAGTGGCAAAAGTCTTGCTGATGGTAATGCACAAACAGGGTTGAATGCAACAAATCCTGTTTTACTACATGACTCTGGTGCAGAATCGAACACCATTGCACTACAGGTATCGGTGTACCGATATAAATAATATTCCACACAGCATGCAATCATTGGCTACCGAACCCAATGATGCCACAAATGAGCAACTCCCTTTTTGCATGCCTAATGATTCTGCAGATGACATTGATGAGAGTAAAGTTATGTATAAAATAAATCCTAGCACTGTAACACTACAAAATGAGCCAGAGTTCATCCACAAAGCTTTCAATCATACTGACACTCAGTCTGTGCTACCAAACATCATTTCGGATGTTTCCTTCATGGCACCTGCACTTGTTGGCGAATGGGAAAAACGTTGCAGAATCTCTCATCCCTCAATCACCGGTTGTATTTTTACCCTCTGAAGTTGAAAGAATATGTCTACATAACGTACAAGAGGGACATTCTACTTACTCTTTTGGAGGGCTTGATAAACATCATCGTGAAAGATCAATGAGACCCTCGTGTAGCTCTCCCATAACTAACAATGGGAACATTGGAAAAGGGGCTAGGTTGCATCTGATACGCATACGTACCTATAATTGAGCCACATACTGAATTATGTCTGCACCCGTATATGCTGGTTTAATCCCTGAGCAGATAAATGTACGCTCCCCAAACACAGAAGGTAAGAGAAAAACACCACTTTGCACCACAAGGAACAAAATCTTATTTTTTGTATGCTCGATAGTAGTATTCATAGCGTTCGCCATATTATTCTGGTATTTGGAACATCCATCTAGATATGAATTAAAGAACTTGTTACCCGTGTCAAACGGAACAGGGAGAATAGATCGGGTCAAGAGCAGGAATCGAGATGCCTATGACCAACACGACCCGGAAGACTATGCTAAAAATGAATACGTGAAGATAATAAACACAACATATGGGGTAGTGAATAAAACTGATTGCTGGATCTGCACCCAAATGCCCCGACATAGCAGTGAAGGCATCCCAGTGTACGCGTCGCCAGTTACTGAGGATGCCGGGTGTACATTAATTTACATGAGAATAGTGTCAGCACAGCAATACATGATACCGAATACCGCTTGTTATGTTAGAGGAGAGAACAAAACCCTTCTAATGGAAAAGATACGCTATAAAATCAAAACGGAGGGAATCGGGCTTGCACCTGCTATGGTACAGATAGTAAGAGAACCTCCTCCCCCTATCACCATCACACAAGAGTTTAGGCCAAAGAATATATGTTTTAAGAGAAGCACAAGAGGTAATCAAAGAATGATCTCGGGGTGCAGTCAAATGGTGAATCTAAATAACTACACAAAGGGATTATTACAGATAGAAGGACATGCCTACGTCTGTAACAAGAGGGCTTATTTGTGGTTAGCGAAAGATTTTGTTGGGGTATGTTACATAGCCAGAATAATGCCGGCTGTGATGGTATATGCCCCGTCTACTCTGCATAAAGAAATACACAGCAGAAATAAACGAGCAGTAAACCCAAAAATTCCTACGTATCAACCTACAGGATGGGAAACGTTTATAGATCTGATGGGGGCCCTGGTTCCTCCAGCGGGCATCTTTATGAACAGTCAAGAAATCCAAAAGCTAAGCAGGGCCCTTGAGTTCGTAATCGAAGAATCCGCAGACCTAATGGAAAACATCACTTATGAAATGAAAGCAATTCGGCTAGTGGCTCTCCAGAATAGGTATGTCTTAGACATACTCACTGCAGAAAGGGGCGGGGTCTGTTTCATGGTGGGGTCCCACTGTTGTGTTTACATACCAGAAGAAAGTACAGGAATCTTAGATGGAATAAACAAACTACATAAAATAGCGGATAGTATCCACCAGGAGGAAGGGTCAGGAGATAGCTGGTGGATGAAGCTCCTAAAAGAAATCGGGTGGCAGCTCCTTACGCCCATACTGGTTCTAGCGGCAATAGTTGTAGGAATTTGTCTCTGCATCCAATGCTTCCCGGTATGTGTGTCGTGCTGTGTTTCCATGTGTTCTTCCAGCATAACGCGCCTAAATCCAATGGATAAAAGCCATGTACAACAGGAATTTTTTGACATGGGAGGCCTGGAGAAGATTATGGTACATACATTATGTAATGATGCTGCTTTCCTGCCATCTGCTTATGCTAGGACTGCTTAGATCGATGCTCAAGTGTGAGCAAAGGGTGGATTGAAGGTACGCATGCATATGTAACGTTGTGCTCACACTTGGAGTTTGTACTAATCACCATATGCGTTAAATGAATGTACTTTTTGCTAAAAGAAGAGGCCTTCTCTTTTATACGGCGGCGTTTAAGACCTGCTGACCCGGCAAGAACTTGTTTTTAACAGAAGAATTGTGTTTGGTCACTGTATGTCGAAGCATGCTGAGCCTGCTAAAACTATCTGCAGAATACGGGTGGGGGGAAGGAATGAGTAAGCATGGCCTCGAGCACAGAGATACGGGCACAAAGGGGCACGAAAGAATGTGAAGACCGGGATAACAGGAAACCACGATAGACCACGATAGCAAATGTGCAATGGTTGTTCGTTAAACTCCAACTGGATACTTCAGATAAACTCCAACTGGAGATCCGCCCTGGGGTGGACGTGTGCTATGTGCAAGGCAATGTAAACAGAAAAGTATAAAAGAGCATGATGTGTAGAGGAAGGGGCGGCACTTCGACGACTTGCTTAGCGAGACGTTTGAACTTGCGGCCCATTCGCGAATGCTTGTGCATTAATAAAGTAATGTTTACTTGGCTCTTTTCTGTCTGAGTTATTGCAGGGTCCCTCATTGTACTGGTTATGGTGATGGCGAGAAATCGCACCCACATCCGGGATGGCAGGGGTGCCCGGAGGCAGGCAGGCATTTACCGTGACAGGGGCGGAAAGCCAGGGGAGGCATGCCTGAAGTGCGGGTATGCCCTGCCCCACCCTGCTGAGTGTCCGGCGGAAGGAAAGACATGCGGCCGGTGCGGCCTGGCCAACCACTACGCCCAGGTATGTAGGGTGTCCCTGCCAATGATGGTGCCGAGGGGACTGCTGCGGTCTGGCTTCTTTCGACAATCTCCCCCGCCCAACTTTGTCTAGGTCGATCAGGGTGAGGAGAGTGCACAACTGGACGAGGAGGAAGAGGAGAACATTTTCTTTGTATCTAGCATTGACACCCTCAGATCCAAGAGCCAACAGCAACCAAGGTGCATCGTCACAGTCAATGAGTCTCCTATCCCGGTACTGGTGGACACGGGGGCATCCGTCAATGTGATGGCCAGAGAACACTATGACGCCATGGAGTGCCCCCCGAAACTCGCCGCCCCCAGGCCTTGCATCTTCACGTTCGGGGGTTCTGAGCAGATTCCCCTGGATGGTGCATTTGTAGCAGAGGTGGGACAAAGTGTGTCAAAAATAAGAGCACGCTTCTGCATAACACCTGTCAGCACCAACACACTGCTGAGCTGTGCTGCGGCAGATGCCCTGGGGATTGTACATTTCGTGTATTCAGTATACGTGGAAGACATTCAAACTCTACTAGACAAATACTCCCAATTATTCCAAGGGATTGGACAGATGGCTGGCGAGTAAGGTTGCACATCGACTTATCTGTGCAGCCCATTGCTCTCAAGCACCGCAGGGTGCCATTCCACTTGAGAGAGTTGGTGGACAAGGAACTGGACAACCTGGTCAACCTCGACATCATCGAGAAAGTGAATGGCCCGACACCGTGGGTGTCCCCCATTGTGGTTGCAAGAAAGCCAAACAATCAAACGCGGTGAGGGTCTGTGTGGATATGAGGCTCCCCAACAAGGCAATCAGGAGAGAGCGACATATAACACCAACCATAGACGATATCATCACCAAGCTGCAGGGGGCCTGTTTCTTTTCGAAGCTAGACCTCAGGGCCGGGTACCACCAGGTCGTTTTACACCCGGAGTACAGGTACATTACAAATTTCATGACTCACAGAGGCCTGTACAGATATAAGAGACTCAGCTTCGGATATCCTCGGTGGCTGAGGTTTTTCGAAATATTGCACGGGGTGCCTTGGCGGACCTCAATAGGGTCTTGAACATTAGCGATGATATCCTTGTGTTTGCGAAGTCTGAAGTGGACCATGAACACAAGCTCGCAAAGACATTTGAGTGGATGCAATCGCTGGGCCTGACGCTCCATCGGGAGAATTTCTGAAACCAACCATCACATTTTTTGGATTCATGTTTAAGGAGGGAGGTGTATCTCCTGATCCCCGCAAAGTCAAGGACATCAAGGACGCACGCCCAGCTGAAAATGTGTCTGAGGTACGGAGTTTCTTGGGCATGGTGGCCTACTGTGGCCGTTTTATCAAGAACTTAGCATCCAGGTCGGAGCCCCTGCGGGCCCTCACCAAGAAAAAAAGACAGCATGGCAGTGGGGACCGCTTGAGCAGGCGGCCTTCGAGAAAATAAGAGTGCCCTCATGGCGGAAGACACCATGGCGTTCTTTGATCCCGCCCCCCAGTCTGAAATAATAGTGGATGCCAGCCCGTTCGGCCTAGGGGCCGTGCTGACACAGATTGACCCCGATTTCAGCATCCGTCCGGTGGCATATGCCAGCAAGGCGCTGTCTGAGACCGAGCAGCGCTACTCCCAAATTGAGCGGGAGGCCCTGGCTGTTTTGTGGGGGTGTAGGCACTTCCGGTTGTACGTTCCGGGCAGACCGGTGACAGACGTGACCGACCACAAGCCTCTGCTCCCCATTTTGGCCGGTTCATCCTCTAAGCCACCGGCGAGGATCAAAAAATGGATGCTCGCACTGCTTGAATATGGGGTATCGCTGGTGTACCAGCCAGGCTCCAACAATGCAGCCGACTATCTATCTCGCCATCCCAGGGGAGGTATTGACGGCGAGATGATGCCTGTGTGGAAGAGACTGACGAACATGTTCAGCTGGTGGTGGAGGCGGCCACCCCGAACGCTTTGCTGCTGGACACCTGGAGGCCGCGGCGACCCAGGACGAATGTTTTTGCATCCTAAGAGCAGCGATGCAACAGGGATCCTGGAGGAGCGTGCTGGAATCTCTGGCAATGCGCACGCAAGAGGTGAAGGTGGCACTCAAGCAGCCTTTGGAATGTGAGGGACGAACTGTCATTCTCCGCATCTGGCCTCCCACTAAGGGGTGACCGGATCGTGGTCCCTCAGGCCAAAGTCCAGGAAGTCATCGGTCTGGCCCACCATGGTCATCAAGGGGCTGCAAAAACCAAGGCCCGCCTACGCCTCCAGGTGTGGTTCCCGGAGTTGGAGCAACGAGTAGAAGAATATGTGGCCTTGTGTGTGTGTGGTGCCAAGCAGCGTCCCCCGCACACAGAGAGCCCCCAATTGAAGCCGTGCCCCGAGGCACGCATCCCTGGGAGGTCGTACATGCCGATTCTGGCTCCACAATGCAGGGTACCCACTTCTTGGTGGTAGTGGACGAATACTCTAGGTACCATGAAGTCGAATTTATCGAGTCAGTGGCCTTCGAGCATGTCGTGGTGGCCATGGAAAAGGTCTTCGCGGCACATGCACTCCCTAAAACCATGTGTTCGGACTATGGGTCGCCATTCCAAGGCGAGCGGTTTGCAGCTCTTATGGACGATTACAGAGTTCAACACAGGAAGATCACCCCGCTCTGGCCCAGGGCAAATGGGGAGGCGGAGAGACTGATGCGCACCCAAACAAGGTGTTCTGCATAGCGCAGGGGCAAAGACGATGCTTAGAAAGGGCGCTATCGCAATTCCTGCGTGTCTATCAAACCACCCCCCACACCTCCACGGGAGTGGGCCCGGCGGAAGTACTATTCAAGCGGTGCCCGAGGGGGCTGCTACCAGAGGTCAGAGAAAAGGAACCGGGGATCATTGACGACCAGCAAGTGGAGCAAGACCGCAGGCTGAGGACTGAACAAGAGAACGTGAGGAGAGGGCTCAGACCCCAGCATCTCGTGCTCAGGGATGAGGTGCTGATCAAGAACAGGCACCCACACGGGAAGTTATCCCTAACGTACGAACTTGCGCCGTTGGACGTGATAGCGGTAAAAGGGTCCATGGTGACAGCCTCGGATGGCAGGGCATCGGTCACAAGGAACATGAGTTTCTTCAAAAGACTGGGGGAAACCAGGACAGAAGTGCCCCAGGACTAGGACATCGTGGAGGTCCCAGATGAGGGTGGGGGCGCGGAACCCCTCCCTCGGTCTCCGGTCGGTGCAACAGCAGCTGATGGAACTCCCCTCCCAGAGGCGAGCAGGAGGTACTCCCTGAGGACAGGGCGAGGAAAACTTGTTCGCCTCAGTGACTATGTTTTGGAACAGTAATCCTGAGCGACCCCGGTGAGGTGCGCTAGTTGTACGGTGACCCAGGTGGCTGTGATTAAAGGGGTCCAGCAGGGTCATACTTGTGTGGTTTGATGTTATTATGTTGGTTTTGAGTGCTATGTTTATACTGTTTATTATTTGTCCTCATGAAAAAGGAAGAGTGTGGTGCTGCCCCTTTAAGGGTTTCAGCACGCGGCAGAGTGACCTAGCACTCCGCCGCATGCCTTTAAATAAAGGGGGCATGTCCCAATGGTCAGTGTGACCGGGGAGCCCGAACCGAGCGGACGTCTCATTGTGTGAGTCTGTGGCGGGTGCTGGGGCTCACGGAACATCGAGGGGGTACAGAGTGCCCCAAAATAACCGTGATATCGCTATACACCGAGGGATGTCTCGCCGGCGCTCTCCCCACACAGTTTCATTGGACTGCAGAGCTGCCCTCCTACCTACAGCACTCTCATGTCATGTATAGCACTCTCGCAGTCACATGAAAAATACTGCAAAGTGAGGGCTAGCTCTGACTTCAAAAACTGGAGAGCGGGGTACATATGAGAAAGGTCTGCCGTCTCTTCCTTGGGAGCTCAACATCTACCCTGAGGTACCCCGAGTCAAGGAGAAATGGTGATGGAGTATGAGTGGCCATTACAGGTGTGTGAGTAGCTTAAGTAGTGGGAAAGTAGGGAGTAAAAGGAAGGTGAATTTGGGAGAAGTGTGAGTGGACCGCAGTGTCGACAGAGAAGTAGTAGCAGTGTTGTGAGGGCTAATAGTTGTGTGGAAACAGTGGCGCAACACCACTGAGGTGATCGGGCTCTAGCCCCCCGCCCCCTACATTTGGGGCTATGTTGACTCGACCAGGCTAACCTATAGAGCCGTGTTCCGGACAGAGCAGGATACAGACCAGCAATTATTACCATAAAGCATTGCACTGTTAGCACCTGCAGTCATTTGCATACATTTTTAGGCAATTGAAATCGTGATGGGGGGTTAGTACTTGCATGTCCGGGAAGTGATTGGAAGGGTAGGGGAGACAGGAGACCCCTCATTCTCAGAACGGTCCTTAAGTGTGTGGTTTTAGATATGAAGGAGAGAGTTAACTGCTTGAAACATTGAAGCTGCACTAGGATAGTGTCATCAGAATGTGCAAAGAAATTAGATGCCCCCACGCAAGCATGTCTGGCACTCCCCACAGTTTCTGAAGTTAGTGCCTCTCGCCCTCTCCCAACATTTGCCCCCCCCCACCCGCAAAATGTTAGCCTTGGTGCACCCCTGTAAGGGGCTGATGTGCGCACTTGCTTTTTGTTAAGCAGAGGGGTGAGGGAAGACGTTCCTGAAACTTGTGGCGTTTAAGTTTTACTGTGTTCGTGCAGAAAAATGTATTTGCAGAAACTCAGAAAAAACGTTAAAGCTGCTAGTTTCAGGAAAGGCTCCCCCGCCTAAGAAAAATCAAATGCACACATCAGCCCCCTCCCCATAGATGCGAGTCAACACATAACAGCGTATGCGCTCTTTCACGTCCGAGGGGAGGGGCTGATGTGCGCACTTGCTTTTTGTTGAGCAGAGAAGTGAGGCAAGCATTGCTGCATGTTAGCTCATTAAGTATGTATGTGTGCAAGGAGTGTGTATATGTATTATGTAATGTGTGTGTGAAGGGGTGCAGGATGAATGGGGGACTGGGCGCGTGTGAATGAGCAAGTTTACAGTCAGAGGGGGCGGAGCCTCTAAGTTTGCCCCACCCAGTTTATTAAGTGCCTCTTCCCATTAAAAGTTAGCCGCAACTGACATTTAGACTTCGTTGTGCCCCTGAGTGGAGAGAGGCAGTAGTACGATATATTTTATTTATTTATAGCGCGCCCATACACAAGTGTTTCAAAGCGCAGCAGTATCAGTAGTGTTAAGAGCGGAAGTATTAGTGTGGATAAGAATAGTAGTGGTGTGGAGAGGGGAGGAGAAGTGGTCTTTAGAGAGGGGTAGTACTAGTGTGGCGAGAGGTAGCAGCAATAGGGTGTAGCGAGAGGCAGCACCATAGAGTAGAGCGAAAGTAGTATGGAGTAAGATCGGAGAGTGAGTCAGGAAGTCGGAAGACCAGCAGAGGGACAGAAGAGGAAAGTGGTACGGAAAGAGAGAGGGGCGATGCTGAGTGAAGTAAGAACGGGGGAGTGTAGCTGGAAAAAAGGAAAGTGACATCAAGGTCCGGGGAGAAGAGCAGTTGAGCGTGTAAGGAGAAGAGCAAGGGGGACGAGAGTGTCTCGAAGGCACCTCTAACACAACCTAAGTCTTCTTGGAACCGTAGAGAGGGGTTCCCCACGAGGGTTCCTTCAGAGAGGCTGAATAGACCAGGCAACAGAGCGCTTTACAGTCCTAGGGGATAGCGGTTACCCATCTCTAGTGTCCATCTTGGGGTTCAGCGAGGGATGGGCTAGGGAGAGGACGACCATCTCTAGAGAGGGACGACCCTTCAATGGAGAGCCCATGACAGGAACAAATAAAAACCCTTGAACTGTGTCTGAAGCCCTGTGATAGAAGGCCTTAGCCTGACGTTGTTATGTTCCGGCCTGCGTCCCGCTACGCGGTGACGCAGGGCGTCTCTAATAAAAGCCCCGCACCCGCGTTCGGGAGGCAGTTCCGGGGCACACCAGCAACGAGCGTGGGTGTACTTCAATACAGCTCGCGCTGGCGCTGCGCCACAGGCCGCGCGGCCTAGCCCTGACACGCCAGTCCCCGGGTGCGCACACCGCGGGCTGGAATCTAACAATGGCGACGAGGCGGAACGAAATCCAACACGCGCTCGGCGTGTGAAAGCATACCGATGGCCCACATCCATCGCGTCGAAATTTTTGGACACCCGGTGGGGGGCGGATCGCACACGTGACCCCCCACCCAAAAAAAAAATTTTTTTTTTTTCATTTGTTTCCACATCTGCATTTCTCCTTTGCCCCACGACATCCAGCTGGGCATGGTGGAGCCAGTCGACATCTGGACACCCATATTTGAATGCAGTGACACGGACTGCCAACCAGGGCAACGCTGAAGCACCAGGTCCTGCGCTTCCACACTCAGCGGTAGGGGGCCGCGGCACATCCGGTGAAGGCCCGACTCCTCAGCACTGGCAGTCACTTGAGCGTATCACGACAGCACCGACAAGGTACACGTCGACATGGCGGCCGGCACATCAACCCCTGGGCCCACCACGCCATCCAGAATTGCGGCAAACCTGTCGCTGTCATCCCCCCAGCCTCACACGCAAGGAGGGTCGTCAACTCTAATCCAGCCATTTGACCCCTTCACGGACCCATCGTCAAGCGGACCCAGATGGCAGCTGTGGATCCAGAAGTTCGAGATGGCAATGGAGTGCAAGGAGGTTACGGCGGCCAGGAAGATGAAAGCACACCTACTGCTCAGTGTGGGTGACGAGGTACTGCACATTTTCAACTCCCTCAATGTTGATGATGGACAAGATGCATACCAAAGCGCAAAAGATGCCCTCACAGCTCATTTTCTCCCTCAACTAAACCCGGACTACGAGACTTTTATATTCTGCACCACTATACAGGCAGCGGATGAAACCTTAGACGCGTACTACACCCGATTGAGAAAATTGGCCATGTCCTGCGAGTTCACAAACGTGGAGAGGGAAATTAGGAGGCAAGTCATCAATGGCGTACACTCAGAAAAACTAAGACGCCTGATCCTCAGCGAGAGAGGCATTCCTTTACAGCGCATCCTTGAACTCGGACGCCAAAGGGAACTGGCTCACACCAGAGCGGCCAACATGGAGGCCACGCTACACAGACTGCAACCTGCCCTCAGCACTGCCATGGTCGCCCAGATCTCCAATAAACTATCCTCGAGAGAGGACCACAGCAGGAGATATGGCCAGAACAGGTGGCAACCGCGCATTCCCGGGCCCACAGAGTGCGGCTGGTGTGGTGGCCCATGACATGGCCGTCGCAACTGTCCCGCACAAGGAACCACGTGTGGAGCATGCGGCAGGAGGGATCATTATGCTACCGTATGCAGATCAGTGGGCAGCTCCACTCAGCCCCCACCGAATCCTCCTGAGAAGAATGCGACCAAGAAAAAGAAGCAGGCCAACGCAAGGAGGGTCGTAGTGGCCAACTCCTCCACGGAGGAAGAAGGGGATGACGTCTCGACAGTGCAGCAAGACATCAGTAAAGACAACGACAGAAAAGGGAGGAAGGTGTATCTGGTGCATGCTTTGAGCCAAGGTCAGGGACCGCCAAGAAAATCTGCCCGAAGGCGCAAGTGCATGGTCACCGTCCAGAACCAGCGCATCCTCATGACCATTGACACTGGCGCCTCAGTGAATGTGATGCCCACAAGCATATTCCAGACTCTTGAACCCCTACCAGATCTGAAAAGCACAGACACGCTGTTATACGCATATGGCAGCCGGAAGCCCCTACCAGTGATTGGCAGGTTCCGCACGATGCTGGAACACGGTGAAAACAGACTATGGTCCAAAGTCTATGTCGTGAAGGCAGGAATCGAATGCCTCCTGAGTGGGGACGCAGCAGAAGATCTGGGAGTGGTCAAATTCGTCTGCCACGTCGATGAGGTCGAGGAGGTGGAGAACATATTAAGACAATACCCCAAGCTACAAGAGGGAATAGGCTGTCTTAAGGGCAAAACCATCAAACTGCACATCACTGAAACCGTACAGCCCAAGGCCGTAAGACATCGGAGAACACCGTTCCACATGGAGACCAAGTGGAGCAGGAACTCAAGGCCTTGGGAGAAGCCGGCATCATAGAAGAGGTCACAGGACCCACACCATGGGTCTCGCCAATGGTGGTAACGCGAAAACCCAAATAGCCTGGAAAAGTGCGGATCTGCATAGATATGCGCCCCCCGAACACTGCCATCAAAAGAGAGCGCCACATCACACCAACAATAGATGAAATCGTGGCTGACCTCACGGGGTCCTGTGTGTTCTCAAAGGTTGACCTGAAAGTGGGGTATCACCAACTCAACCTACACACGGACTCTCGCTACATCACGACATTCTCGACGCACTTGGGGTTGCGGAGATACAAACGCCTGAGTTTCGGGATATCGTCGGCGGCTGAGGTATTCCAGCAAACCATTCAAGAGGTCATCAGGGCCATCCCTGGTGTCCTCAATGTGAGCGACAACATCTTGATTCACGCCCCCGACAAAGAAGAGCACATCAAAAGGCTTTGAACCCTACTAGGCAGACTACAAGAAGCTGGGCTCACCATACACCGGGAGAAGTGTGAGTTCCTCCGGTCAGAAATCACTTTTTTTGGCTACAAGTTTGGCAGCACGGGCATCTCCCCTGACCCATCAGAAGGTCGCAGACATTCAGGCCGCAAGCCCACCGATGACCCCCACGGAAGTACGCAGCTTCCTAGGCATGGCCACCTACTGCGGGAGGTTCATCCGAGACCTGGCAACCCTATCTGAGCCATTACGGGAACTTACGAAAGCCAACACCAAGTGGGACTGGGGGCAAAAATGCCAGGACGCGTTCGAAAGCATTAAAGATTCCCTGTCCGTCAACACCAAAATGGCATATTACAACACCGAACTACCCACAGAAATGTTCGTGGATGCAAGCCCGGTTGGGCTCGGTGCCATCCTGATGCAGGTAACGAAGGAAGGGGAGAAAAGGCCGATAGCGTACGCCTCGAGAGCCCTCACGGAGACCGAACAGAGGTACTCTCACATCGAAAAGGAGGCTATCGCCGTGTTGTGGGGGTGCAGGCATTTTCACCTTTACGTATATGGGCGTCGGTTCACGGCGATCACCGACCACAAACCCCTACTGCCCATCTTCATGGGGACATCGTCGCACCCTCCGGCACGAATCACCAAATGGCTCCTACACCTTCAGCAATACGACTTCAATCTCATCTACCGACCAGGCAGTGGAAACCCCGTGGATTTTCTCTCGAGGCATCCGCGAGCGGCAACCCAACACGAGATCCAAGTAGCCGAAGAGACTGAGGAACACATATGCCAAGTGGTACGTCCAATGAGACCCAAGGCGGTAAGCATCGAAGAAATTGAGTCGGAAACCCACAAGGACCCTTGCTGCGACTTAGTGAGAGATGCCATCATCTCAGGTGACTGGAAGACTTTCATGAGCCACACCCACAACAGGACCGAGGAAGCGAAAGGGTTTCTGTCCGGCATGTTCGCCGTCAGGCAAGATCTGTCGATCACAGAAGGCGGAGTGATACTCAGAGGAAACCGCATCGTAATTCCTCTCAAACTACAAGCCAGGGTTGTGGCCCTAGCGCATGAAGGACACCAAGGACTGGCGAGAACAAAGGCCCGCATAAGGCACAGGGTATGGTTTCCCCAGATCGAAGAACGTGTCGAGACGCTAATCAACACATGCCTATCCTGTCAGATAACGGGTGCCCCGCCAGAACCGGAACCTATTCTATCGGCTGAACGCGGCCGCTCTCAGTGGGAGGCAATCAGCATTGACTTCTGTAAGCTGCGCGAAGGCCTCTACCTCCTGGTGGCCATTGATGACCACTCACGATATCCTGAAGTAGAAATAGTTGAATCCGCAGCGGCGGAATTGGTCATTCCGGCCATCGAGAAGATGTTCGCAACTCACGGATTACCCACATCCATCAAAAGTGACAACGGGCCACCGTTCACAGGGGAGGACTTCAAAAACTATTTGCAGGAACTCAATATACAGTACCACCACATCATGCCGGGATGGCCCCAGGCAAACGGGGACGTTGAACGATTCATGAGAACAATTAACAAAGTGCTCAGGGTAGCCAAGGCGAACGCAAGCCCATGGAAAGTTGACCTCTACCGTTTCCTACGAAACTATCGAGTCACCCCCCACAGCACAACTGGCATACCACCGGCGGACCTCATGTTTGGCACCGTCATCAGCTCCTCTATCCCGCATCATCCAAGCAGGACCCGGGACGCGATCAACGAGGAACGCACAGAAATGAGGGGACGGGATGCCAATGCCCACATGAGCGGCAAGAGGAGAGCGAGGCCGTCTAACCATCAAGTGGGGGATCAAGTCATCATGCTACGCAACCCCACCAAGGCAAAGCTCGACACCAGATATGAGGAACTGCCATGGACCGTCAGTGATCGGCACGGATCCATGGTGACAGTGACACGAGGACGCCGTCAAGTGACGAGGAATTCGTCGTGGTTCAAGGCGGTACCCCGCACCCTGTGGACAGACAAAGAGTGTCACTGGGAAGAAGAAGACGCTCGGGCCAGCGAAGAGGAGCCTGGATCCATCCCAGATGAAACAGGAGCGGAGGACAGAACTTGGGAACCACCGGAGGCCCCTAGCCTCGAGGACACCACCAATGAAAGTGAACCCGATCGGGAACCAAGGGGTGTAGTCCCCGAGAAGGGCGATACCGCCTGAGAACTGCCACGAGACCGCCAGCCAAGCTAAGTGACTATGTGTGGTAGCCAAGGCACACCAGTTGAGTGCATGTTGTATTGTGTTTTTGTTGTTTTACAATAAAGGAGGAATGTTATGTTCCGCCCTGCGTCCCGCTACGCGGTGACGCAGGGCGTCTCTAATAAAAGCCCCGCCCTCGCGTTCGGGAGGCAGTTCCGGGGCACACCAGCAACGAGCGTGGGTGTACTTCAATACAGCTCGCGCTGGCGCTGCGCCACAGGCCGCGCGGCCTAGCCCTGACACGCCAGCTGGAATCTAACAGACGTGTGCAGGTTTTCTGTAAACTAAGCCTTGCAGTAAGTGACTGAGGGGGGGCGGACATATGACAGAAAGGGGAGCAAATCCCTGGTATTACGGGCTCAATTGCATAACCAATTCATCCCAGAATGCACCTGTTGCCTAACTTCCTTCCCCTATGGCGAGGAGGAGGTAATTAGACGGGACTTGTGGGATCCATGTACTGCTGCCCAGCTCCTAGGAGGTCACAAAATGGCGGCCCCTGGCACGCTTGCGTGCTGCCTCTCTGGCCGCCGCGTCCATAAATAAAGCAGGCCGGGGGCCCGCTCGGCACACACATGGGAGCTTGGGAAGAGCTGCTGGGGCCCGCCATGTCCCCGGGAAAGGAATGTCCGCATGGATTTATGGAGCCGCCAACAATGGGCGCGCAGAAGGCCTAGCTGTCAGGAGGACACCGTGTGAATGGACGTGGAGGCCGGGCCTGACAGCTCTCGCCTCGGCGGAGAGGAGCCCTGACGGGGGGCCGTGCCATCTGCCACCCAGGGCCACTGAGGCCTCGTGGGTGCGGCGACATCTCCTCTCTCTGCCCTGCCCATCCGGCTGACAGGAGGCCCACGGGGAGATGTGTGGGGAAGGGAAGTCAAGCCCTTTCGCCTCCCGCCCCCATCATCCTGTCAGCCCCTGTTCGCGCCCCTCGTGACTGAATGCCGGGACTAGCATAGCCCCAAGCCACCCCCTTCCGTTTGCTTCTATGATAAATAATTGAGGCGGCCCACCATACAAATGTATTTATGCAGGTATTTTGTCAAGCGCTTGTGGCCACCTCACAGCGCTGGGTTACTAAATAAAAAAAGCTGCCTAGGTTTTGGAAAAGTGGCTTGAATCATCTGCGACCAATAGTCATGGCGCTCGCTGGGAGGGAGAGGGTCTCATCAGACCTGGCTGTTGTTCAGTGGGCAGTCCCTTTAGGGCAGTTGAGGATGGTCTTAGAAGCCGGGAGGATAGCTCAGCCACGAAGCAACACTGGTTCGATCCCCGGGTCCGCGCATAGAAACCTCTGGGTGTTTAAGCGTGTAGGGCCTCGATGACCACGGCTTTAAAAATGTAAAATAAAATAAATAAATGCTTCTTGGACAGTGGCACACAGAGCCTAGTGGTGGTGCCCGAACAGTACATTCCTGAGCAGAAGAGATTCTACCAGCAGACACACCTGGTGAAGCACACCGTGCCATGGGGGACACCCTTGAGGGAATAACAGGCCTATTACAATAGGCAACTGGGTAGTAGTACTTCATGTATTGAGACACTCCTAAGGCCATACTTTCCCTACTTGGAAACAACTGTGTCAAAACCCCCATGCACTGAGCAAGAACAGGCGTTTACAGTGGACAGCACCACTCAAAGAATGCATCTGACAAGCTAAGAGACTCCTATTATGTTATTAACAAAAGGATATTTACATTTTTTAATATTTTTTTTTTTTTAAATCAGAGCACTGAAGCTTCCCTAGGACACACCAAAAAGAAAGTTCTCTGGAAAGATCCTGGAAAGGAGGTTTTTTACAGCATTGTAATATAGCAATCAAGCGCCCCGTATATATTGTTAGCGGCCCGCTCCCGGATCACCGGAGCGGGCCACCGCAGATGTCGGGGTCGCCCGACATAAACCATGGAGCTGCGCTCACGCAGCAGACATGGGGCAGGAGGCATCCTGCGGGCTCCGGATCACCAGAGAGGGACCCTGTGGCTGGGGACACCCAGCCTACAGCAGCCCCGGCTCTTGGGGCACCCAGGCCGGGGCGGCGACCATCGCAGTGTTCACACTGCACCCCAAGGATAATGGGACGATGTTGCTCAGCAGGGGAAGCGTCCAAGTGCAGGGCCCATCCCACAGGCCTACTGCACGCCGCGTACGCCGGAGTCAGCTCTTTGTTAGACTGACGATCCGGAAGTGGCTCGTCCCATTTATTAGGTGGGTCACATGTTTAACACCATGTGACCCAAGCACAAGTCCTGGGAGCTACCATGCTCCCAGGAGGGGTGACATGCAACACACATGTACAGCTGTAAAGTACTTAGCATTGTATGCGTCTGCATTTCATCACAGCTAAAAGAGAGGAGAGGAGAGGAGATGGGGGGCGTGGCTAGGCTGGCATATTCTCCCTCTCTGCCTCAAGATGGCGGCCGGAAGAGAAGAGAGCAGCGAGCGGGGCAGGAACCAATTACAGTCAGTGAGAGGCATAAATCACACACTGGTCAGCTCCGGGCTGAGGTCGCAACCCAGGAGCAGTCCCCATTCCAGCAGACATTCCAGAGATCCTTGGGGGGACCCCCCTCTCCCCGGGAGTCTTTTGATACCCAAAATGGTTTTAATTAGTGTTCATTTTCTGCTGCTGTTTGGAACCTGCGTTCTGGGCAAAAGAAAAACGCAGAGTTGAAAGCAGAACTCATGTGGTGGGGAATGGGGGTGGATTGGAGCATGTCATTTTTGAGGGTGGGGGAACGGGAAGCTTATGAATGGGGCCAAAGAGAAGGGGGTGAGGAGGAAAGAGAGAATGAAGAGCCTGTCAGAGGATGAACTACCCGTGTGTAACGCTTGGGCAACTCTTGCAGACCGGCCTGCAATTTCAATAAAGCTTTGCAGAATTGAATTGATATTCTTAGACTCACTAGAGGAGCCCTTGTGGTTATGATTATAGCTTATGGATATTTATAGAATGCTGGAACAGAAAGTGGAGAGGCAGCCGGGAGGGGGTAGGAGTGGGGGGCGCTGCACACATATGGGGCCAATACACACTGGTGACTTTGTGCTTTTATATAGCATGCAAAGTCATTTTTTTCATTTTTTTAAATTTTTTTTTTTACATTTTTATTTTCAAAAATTTGAACAATAACAATATACATAGACAATTGCAAAACAATAAGGAACAACAAACTATGTACCGCGAAAGATACCTCTCCCTTACCCCCCACAGAGTCACAACATATCCAAAAGATCAAGTTCAGTACAATAAAAGAAATTTACTCCAAATCTTGTTGAATAAAGCACTTTTCTTCTCCCTATGATACAACACTCTCTCTATTTCCGCCAGATCATGCATTTCGGCCACCCACATCTCAATTGTAACAGGAGCAGACGTTTTCCAGTTTCTCAAAATCAGTTTTTTCCCCACCAACGCTCCCCGGAAAACCCATTTTCTCTGGGAAGTACTCAAGTCATCCAGTTCCTCATCACTACCCAGCACAACAGTCTTAAAATCCAAATTTATCCTCACATCAAGAACTTTCTCACAAATCCGGTCAAATTCAAACCACATAGCCCTCACCCTTGAACATTCCCACAACATATGTTCCATGGGCCCCATTTCATGTACACATGCCCAGCATTCAGAGCTGTCACTCATCCTTCTCTTTATCATTCTCTCAGGCGTCCAGCAGGTTCTATGTAGAATCTTGATTTGACGTGATCTTTCACCCAGATTCAAAGAGCACAACTTCACATTCTCACAGATCCGTGACCAATGGTCCTCCGTAATATTCTCATCAATCCTCCTATTCCAATCCAATCTTAGAGCATCATTTGTCCTATACTTAGACACAATCTGTCTATACACATAACTGACCAAGCCACAGCCACTCACCCCTGGCTTCCAGCAAAGCATATCCATATTGATCCCTGCGTCCATATTCACCGCACCCACCGCTCTCTTGATTTTCCGATAATCCGCCAGACAAAAACTCGGAATATCGAACTTTACCTGTATTTCCCTGGCCGTCATCCAATCCGCACCATTGAAAAGATCCCCTATCCACTGCACCCCGGCCAAAAACCAATCATGCCAGAACAACACTCTCCCTTCACGAGTAACACTCGTATTCAGCCAAACTGAAGCATTCTGATCTTCCAGTGCATTGAAACCCAAACAATCATTCAAGACCAGCCATGAATTCCGCAAACTCATTGTGTTTTGATTTATAGAAAACTGCGTCCCCTGCACACTTTCTAAGAGGCCAAAGCCTAAAGGACATTATGTAGAGTTACAAAGAGAATTCTATTCTGAATACCAATTTCTAATGATAAGAGATTCAAAATAATCAAACTGGAGATTACAATATTTAGCACATAAAGATTCAATGGGTCTCATTCCGAGATTGGTGGTAGTCATGGCGCTATTTGCACCATGACTGCCACCAATAACGGGACCCAGTCCGGTGTGGTGCAGTCGGGACTTACCGGTCTAGTCCGACCCTGGCAGGACCGGTAAGTCCCCATTGCACCAACCATTCCCCATTCCCATTAGAGCCCCATTGGGCTCAATGGGAATGGGGAAGGCGCTATTTATGGGCCTGCTAATGGCAGGCCCGTAATTAGCGGCCTGGTCCCCTAACGGGACCCGTAAGGGGCGTCTGGTCCGACCACACGTCCCTAGAGGTTCCCATTAGGGGACCTCGGAATCGGGCGGTAGGGTCTTACCGGCACCGGTCTCCTTACCGGTGCCCGGTATCCCCTAGCGCCCGACTCATAATGACCCCCAAGGACTCCTTTTCGTTAGAAGAAAGAATCTTTTTCTTTTTTATTTCTTTCTGATTAGCTTTTCGAGTTTGATACACTCTTCATCAGAGGCAGAAAATTCAACACAATTTCACATCTACAAAAGAAGAAATTAATTACAATTTAAAAAATGGCCTAGCACTAAATTCTAGAACAGGTATTGCTATTTGAGAAATGTGCAATGCATCAGTTGAAGTAAGAATGGTGTATTTGTCCAAATGCACTTTAACAGTGTACCTTTAGTGATTAGACAGCTAGCGGCAGCAGAAGCTCGTACGAGCCACTGTTTAAATAAATGAAAAGTGTCATTAAAGGGAACTCTCCCTTCTTCTTGAGGGTTGAAGAAAAGAATTGTGAAAAGCGGGATGGAATCCCAATGTGGCCTGATTGTGTGGGAGAATGATGCTGGATAATGTGCCCATCATGTCGCTAGATTAAGCTGTATTAGTACTTCCAAGCTGAAAAGAGCGACATGTCGCGAGTGACAACATGTCATTTGTCCCACGAAGCCTGTGCAGCGTTGACAAAGGTGATGACATCCTTCACATACTTTAGTATCCTATTGCATTTCTGTATCCAGACTGACATTTATTTAAACAGTGGCTCGTATGAGCTTCTGCTGCCGCTAGCTGTCTAATCACTAAAGGTACACTGTTAAAGTGCATTTGGACAAATACACCATTCTTACTTCAACTGATGCATTGCACATTTCTCAAATAGCAATACCTGTTCTAGAATCTAGAGCTAGGCCATTTGTTTACACATAATAAGCATGCTTAGCATTTCTTTCCTAATATGCACCATTTGAGTGTTCAACTGACTTTTTTTGGCAAAAATTGGTAGCTTTTCTGACTAAAAAATATATATACTTTGTACCTCTAGGCATCATGAGGATCCTATTGGTATTTCAGACAGGATGTCTTTATAATGCAACACTGTTCTTGGTAAACTTTTTAAAGAACTAATGTGATGTGGTTTTTCAATTTTGAAGTCTAAAAATTGTAAAAAGTGTAATTAATTTCTTCTTTTGTAGATACTTGTGAAATTGTGTTGAATTTTCTGCCCCTGATGAGGAGTGTATCAAACTCGAAACGCATTGGGCCAACCAGAAGAAATAAAAAAGAAACTGATTGTTTCTTCTAACGAAAAGGCCCATTGAATCTTTATGTGCTAAATATTGTAATCTCCAGTTTGATTATTTTGAATCTCTTAACATTAGAAATTGGTATTCAGAATAGAAATCTCTTTGTAACTCTACATAATATCCTTTAGGCTTTGGCCTCTTAGAAAGTGTGCAGGGGACGCAGTTTTCCATAAATTGGATCTCTTTGTTTTCTGTATATATCCAGCCTAGATACCAAGGCTGAGTCTTTCTCCACCGCACCTAGAATTCAGATATTATTTTCTAACTCCTATCTCATATCTCATTGAATTGCAATTTTACATTGGTGTGCAAGTGTTTCTCCGTGTTTTGTAAGTCATTGTGTTTCCACCAGAAACACGTACATAAGCAAACATTACAGAGCTAGGAATAGTCCCACGAGAAGGGACCAATAGATAGCTGGCAATATGCAAATGTACCCGTTTAAAGGGGTGGGGGTGGAACAGGGGAGGATGCAGATGCTGAACAGGGGACGGGTCTGAGTAGGTACACAGGGTACTTATGTATGATAAACATACTTGCCAACATGGCCCATTCCAATCTGTAGGTGCTTATCTAGTCCTGTTTTTTTCTTTGCATTCTGGGACTTGTAGTCCGAGTTTTATAATGGGAAAAGTGGAAGTACAAATCACAGAATGAAAAGTAAAAAAAGCAAGTTGCACGGGGGACATAAAGGTTGTGAACGGCGCCAGAGTGGAGCATAGAGGCACCCATATAAAGGGGCGAAGACCATTAACTGATTTACAAACAAGCTGAAGTCATTTAAATAGACTGGACGGTTACATGCAGAGCCAACTGGCATTGACTCTCTGGAGCGCATACAGAAGAAGAGAGAGGAGGTGGGGGCTGTCCACGGTGTGAGATGCGAAGATGAGAATTTTGTTGAGGGGTGCAAAGGAGCAGATAGTAGGGCCCAAGAGGACTGAGTGTGACTGAGTTCATCATGGAGATGGGAGTATCTATGGACTGGTAGATGACAAGGGGAATAATTTCTGGATGAAAAGGGGAATGATTTCTAGATATCACCTTTTCTTTTCAGCATCAGACACCGGTCCCTTTAAAGCTCCCAACTGCATGGAACTTGTGGAACTACGTTTACCGTACATACATGTAAAGGCCACGTTTACAGCGCCAACTCTAGCACTGTCTAACTAAACGTCTACCACATCACATACTGTATTTATGTACTCTGGCCTCAGTTGCACATCACACCCATTAGCTCCCTTTGGCGGGGGAGACGACCAATCAGGAGGCACGGAACGTGAGCTGACCCTGCTGGTATTAGCCCGCGTTCCAAGCCGCCTGATGGCCGGTTCTCCCGCCCGCCATCTCCCCCCCACAACCCTGCTTTTTTTAATCCTCCCCCAATTCCACTTACCTGATTGCAGCAGTGGCAGGACCCGCCGCCACAGCTCCATCAGCTACTGACCCTGCTCCGATTGGTTGCCATGGAAATGGAAGAGGGGTTCATACGGAGTACCTCCTCTCTATTCCTTGGCGGCCATTTTGATATCGTCCCGTTCACTGAGAGAAAAGACTTTCCATTTAAAAAAAAAACATTAGCACTCGTGTAGAGAACCACATGGGTGCTAATAGCGATATGCCCCAAGTGTTACTCACCGTACGGGAAGTATACCAAATCGGTGGCCGGAAGGCACAGGACTGAACTATTGATTGAAGAGCTAGGTCGGGGCCTCCAACCTAGCCTCCTCTCTGTGAGGGCACAAGACCTTTTTAACGATATGACCCTCTGCTGGGTAGGACCAGGCAGAGGGACTGATCGCTCAAAAGGGCGGGGAGGACACGCCGCCAAGAACCCAGCTGTAAAGGAAAAACAAGAGGTGAGCAATTGGAAATTTAAGAAAGATCCCTTTCCCTCGATACTTCTTTCTAGTAGTACCTGAGCTATGCCCTCCCCTTGTTTCAAGGCAACCGGAACCACCTACAAGTAAGAGAGGAGAATGTAACCTATCCTGACTATAGTTGTCAATTAGCTAAGGAGAATGGATAATTATACAAAAGAAAACCCTTGCCACTGATGTGCTGTTGAGTCTGTGTTGTCCCAAAGAGTTAATAAAAAACGGAAGTGCAAAATAACAAATGGGTAGGTTAGTTAGGGAAACTAAACCCGGGCGGAACGAGGGCCGCACTAGAGTCGGGTAGGTGCACTATCCGCAAAGCGTCCCTGTGCACTATTGAAGAATGTCCAATGGAAGTCTGATTGTGGAAAGGATGTTAACAGCAACAATAAAGGACACAATTGAGTTGGAGTATTGCAGGTGATATAGTTCAGCGGCAAGGTACAATGAGTACAGGAGATATGCTTGTTAGCAAGTGGTGAAAAGAAGAGTCTTACCGATGCCGTGACCACAAGGTTCCAAAAGCGGCAGGCACAAGCAGTCCGTAAATGAGGAAACAGGTCTGGTACACGGGTAAGTAGTTTTCCAAAAAGCAGCAGGCAAAAGCAGTCCGTGAAAGAGAAAGAGGAAACAGGTCTGGTACACGGGTAAGTAGTTTTCCAAAAGGCGACAGGCAAAAGCAGTCCGTGAAGGAGGAAACGGGTCTGGTACACAGGTAAGTAAAGTAGGATTGAAGACGGAACTTCTAAATACCGGGATGCAACTTTAATCAGAAGCAGCGTTTCGCCAGGTTCCGAGGTTTAAATCGGGAAGGAGAAGGCGGAACTGGACGAAACCGTGGCTCACGCATCATCGCCTCTCAGCTGACAGCGGGAGGCGGAAAGCTGGGAATCGTAGTCCAAACTTGCCGCAGAGTGCTGCGGAGTGAGCCGAAGCCACTATTTTCCAGGGCAGTTGCCAGTGGGCGTAGAATGGGTTTGCAATATGACGCATACCCTTACGGAGGGCAATAACCTTCCTGCCGGCCTGCCGAGGCGTAACACCAAGGTGGCATCCGACCCTGTAGGTAACATCCCGCCGCCCGAGTTAAGGGCCGGAGAGTTTTCTAGGGCTACAGGAAAAAAACCATAAGCACCCGTTTAGCGAACAACACAGGTGCTAATGGAGATATACCCCCAGGTGGTGGGCCGACCTTGTTCGTAACGGCCTGCCGCCCATGTCAAGGGCCCAAGCTTTTTCTAGGGCTACAGGAAGCAATCTATGCAACATTAAATACAAATAATTGTCACTTCCCACCAATTATTTTGTTAATCAATGTTTCCTTTGTCGGCCTCTCTTGCCAAATTATTTTGCACAGCCTCAATCTGGGGACGCCTGACACTCCATCGAACTACTTCATCTTGCTTACTATAGAAACTGCTTCATGCAAAGTCAGCTCACCAAACAACACATACATGTGTGCAATACTAGGCTGCTCACAAAGATTATTAATTGATCACAGGTCAGTTTCATTTGTATATTATGCAAATCTACCACCTATCGATATATAGCGCCAAACTGGGAACACACTGTCTTCGATGGTCGTTTTCTCTTAATAGACACATACTGTGTGCCCATTGCTACCAATGTTTTGGGTGACTAATTCTATTTATTTACTTATTTTAATATTTATTACACACACATGCCCAATCGAAGTCTATGGCAGTCATAACTACTCTACTCATCCTCAACATCTCCATGGTCAGGTTTCAGAATCTGCCTCAAACCTACAGACCCTCACAGCCCAGTGAGAAGTGAAAGAGGGCTAGTAGCCATAGGCCCTTACCGATTCAATGAAGTCCACACTACCCTCACACCCTACCTGAGAAAGGCAGGTGCAGCAAGGGGCACATTGCATGTCTCCCATCATCCAAGCCGCATGCCACCTGAATTCCAACACCGCGCGTGCCGGCAGACATGTGTAGGAAGCAGTATCAGGCATCTAGGCACCTTATCTGGTAGTCCTATCCAGGTAGAAACTACATCACACGCCACAGGTGAACCACCCACTCAGGGTCCTCATGTAAAAGACCACTCACTGTTTCACTCCGGGGCGCTCAAGAACAGCTGACCTCAATAGACACTGACATATTAAGCAGCCAATCAGGGTCCCAGTGGCTTGGGCCTCCTAAGGCCTAAAAAGAGGAGGGCAGGTGCTCCTGCTTCGAATCACAACTGCGCCCTATCTCCCATTGTGAAAGTCGATAAACCACCACCTCACTCAAAATGGTCTAACGTGCAGTGGCGTGGTCCAACGTACAGGTAAGTAGAGTGAGGCTGGCAGCAATGAGTCACTTCTGCGAATTGTGAGGTGTGCTGAAGCCCAGAAACAGTGTCTCACTACATGATGGGTTGCGAAAAGTTCAGACTCCAGAGGGAACTGCTAATAACCAGAATGAGTAGCAGCGCGCAGGCAAGTGAGGGGGAATATCTGGATTGGTTCACTGGAAAACAGGGTCAGAGGAAAAGCAGTGCAGGTTCCTCCTTCTGTATGTTAGGGAGACTGGGAAGTGGGAGGAGCTTTAGCGGTAATGTGCGTCTGACAAGGGGAATTAACGACAAACATCTCTCCAGATGGAAATCGCCAGCTCCGTCCCTTGAGGAGCCATCCCAAGAAGAAGAATTCAAAGTCCTATCTAAGGAAGCATCGGTAAAATAGCTTCGGCCGGCAGTCAGTGAACACAGCCAAGGCTGCTAAAATATAGTTGATAACTAAACAGACCTGGCTGCCGAGGATATTCTTTGAAGTACGTGTATTGCACGCTGCTACGGGCTCCCAAGGGGGCTTCCGCTGTTATTTCCACAGGCAGTTTTACCCACTTCACAAAGATACATTACAAAACCCAAACATGCACAACGACATGGCAAGATTTGATATGATATTATAGGTTATTTGTAACGCGCTTAATGCCCAGAGGTTTCTAAGCGCGGACCCAGGGATCGAACCTCTGTTGCTCTGTGATGTCTTGCTTCCAAGGGGAGCACGTTGCCCCTGAGCTATCCACTTGGGAGCCGCTAGTATTCCACTGGGACACTACAATGTCTCCCAAGGATGACGTGCGGGCTTTAGCAAGACATGTGCAATGCATATGTTATCAGAGTGCCATGTTCTGAATGGTCCTCCCAATAAACCATGAGGCCGGCTATAGGCTGCATAGAAACAGCTACTTAAGTAGTGAGAATAGGGTATTCTATTGGTACGACGTTCATCCATTGCCCGTTTTTCTTTTGCGGTGCTTTTTAATGAAAATGTTTTGCCGGAAAAAATCATCGAAAAATATGGAGGGGGCATATAAGGGGTAGGGTGGGGTGTGGAATAGGGAATAAATGATAGGGGAGGGGGGTCCGGAGTACCCCCCACCCCTGTCAAAATAACAAAACAAAAAAAAATTGCTGAATGTGTTAGGCTAAAAAAGCCACGAAAAAAATACTGGGGATGAATGGACGTAGAACTAATCTTTTCTGCATAGGATGTGTTGGAATTGGGCTGGATTTCCTTGGCTTTGGAGTACGGTGAAAGATGTATCTCACTATTGTTAAATGAGGAAATTAAAAGCCCACGCCACGCCGCCGCAGAACAGTGCAGCCACACTGATCAGCTCTTCCCAGCGTTAGAGACTAACCTCCTAGCTCAGAAAAGCTAGGCCCTGGTTTGTCGTTGTTTCTGTACGTTCAAGTGACTTGCGTTAGATTGCGTCAGGCACAGCATTGTGAGCATAAGGGGGATATGCATGGTATGTACATGTCCACAAACAGGTGCATATGGTGTGTAATTAGAAAGGGGAGGTGAATGCTGTGGGGGGCGGTTATTAATAGCAGGCTATTCCATGGTTTATTTTATTTCTCTGTGGTTCTTTCAGTGGGTGGCGCTGTGGAGTGTGTGACTCGGCTCCAATGGACTTTCCTACTTTAACTTTTCAGGTGAAGGTTTTTTTTTTCCCAAACCTTTTTAAACCCACCATAACTTTCTTGGTGTTGTGAAAACATGGCCACATGCTCCAACCACAAGGCTGTCAGGACTGTACTGCATTGATGATCCCTAATGAGGGTGACACCAGGTATGTAGTTGTCCTGGAAGTCTTCCAAATGTCTGTCTTAGGTTGATTAAGCTATGTATTTTTTTTTCCCTTTAGTGAATATAGCTGAAAAATTCTACTTTTTCAATGTTTAAACAAAATTCATTTACATATAAATTAATCAATATACATCAAGTAAAAATTGAGTAAAAATGGAATAAAAAGAGAGAAACGTATGAACAAGAGACAAACACGAAATCTTGCTAAGCAAAAAACATAAAATATGATAGACATTTATGTGCCACATGTTAAGATTATCTGTCATAATTATAAATCGTTTCCATTAAACGAAAGACATAATGTAAGTCTCTTAATTGCAGACCAAAAGTATATCATAAGTTGTCTCTGTACAACCGTTGCAGTTTTCAAAACAAAGACCAATTCGATGGAGGCATTTCTTATACAATCAGGAAAAATCACAACTCTTGGAAACCCTTACATTTCTAATCCAACTGGGGAAAGATGATTCGATTCCAGTTTTACTGCCGCTAGAAAATTATGGGTGGCAATACGGATACTTATCGAGTTAGTGGATAGTATTACCGACCAACGGGTGTCAGGAGGTATCGCACTAAAATAGGGCATGTGCTTCTCGAAGCATCTCCTTAGAGTACTTACGGCCGGACATTCAGTTATAATATGCTGAAGGGTTTCTTTGATGGCCACATCCTGACAGAAGGCACAGTAGTTCTCCTTTCGAGGCAACAACCTCCTTCTAGCCAGAATATCACGAGTCGGGAATAAATTAAACCGCAGGCGTAAGATGGTTGTTCTCACTTGCGGGGAGGGAGATTGGTTTAAGTATGACGCCAACACTTTGAGTCTTTTATATTCGAAGGCCAGTACTTGAAAGTCTTTGTGCGAGTATAAAATAGCACTGCTCTCTTAGACAAAGGCAATTTCCTGGAGAAAAGGGGTTGCATTTTGGCTAATTTTCATACCCACAATGCCTTGCTGTTGTGGCTCAGAACTGGAGGTGAACTTCTAGCGATGGCTACTAGCGGCGCTGTGGAGTGTGTGACTTGGCTCCAATGGATGTTCCTATATATATTTATATAGCTGTACATATATTTAGTGAAAGAACTTTAGCGAAGACAGAGTTAAGATGATATGTTTCATCAAAACATAACCACGAAATTCGGCGGGTTTGGGAAGTGACTCAAAGTACCCCCCCCCCACGGATGTCACCAATTACATCCGATTTTAATCTCATTGTTTCTCCCTGGGCTGAGCAGTGTGAGTGGGTCTCTGACTTAAGATGGTCGTCACTTCCCTCGCCTGTGAGTTAAGGTGATTAGATTTAACGCAACAAAATCCCTGAAATTCAGCACTTAACTTGTGTACCCACGGACCCTACGACGCAAGCCCCCTCTATTCTCTCTACTGATCTGGACTGCGGTCCCGGAGGGCGTTCAACCGACCAGCACTTTGAGGTCATACCAATGATATATAGAGCGCTATATAAATCAAATAACAAAACATAACAAAAAACATAACATAACTTCCATTTCAAGCAAGTCCGCCTTAACTATGCCCCTCCCCCGTTGCACAGAGTATGACCGGTGACATCACTAATTACATCATACATGACATCAATAATGACATCACTAATGCAGGGTTCGAATGCATTGGGAGCTGGGATCTATTTAACTCTTGGTTATGTCCTTGGAGAGCCTAGTTGGCTTGACTCCAACATCTACCAGGAGCTCGGATCCTAGAGTATAACATAGTTTCATCGCCTGTCATTACTACATTTCTATGACTGTATTTTAAAAGGGTACGAAATTATGAAAAAGGTAATAACATTTTTTGGGAGGGGTGGGAAAGGACAGATAAGGGGTTGTGGGGTTCGTGAATAGTAAAAACACAGGTGGCGGAGGAGGGGTTTGGAGGGGGGTGCCCCCCAAAATGTAAAAACGAAATAAATAAATCTATGACCTTTTTGTAATTTTATACACGTTTAAAAGGCGTTCGTAATAATGTCAGACGATGAAAGAACATAGAACCGATCATAGGCTGACTGATGTCATACAGACATGCCTGTGCAGCAATAACTGTGCTTGGGAATTAGCATTAGGACACATCTAAAAGGCATTTAAAGCATAAAGGGTCATTTATGATGCTCAAAAAATGATGCTCAAAAAGTTGTCGTTTGCTTCTCAGACTGGAGTTACATTTTCGGCACGCTATATAATACTGGGTGACGGCAGATACCAAGAAGCTGCTATTAGCTCCTAGTAATCAAATCCTTATTTCGATCCCAGCTAATGACATACATGACATCACTGATACTGGTTTCATTAATTACATTTTGAAATATGTTGAAATATGAGAACTCGGTTTTGTTACATAACATATATGTACACATTTCATATTCACCCAGTACATCGTATTCTGCCCTTTGCTCTTTAAATATAGTGTACCGTGCACCATTATGTAGTATACGTAACGGATTTGTTTTGTATTTTTACTAAACTTCGATTTCTTAGATTCTTTAGTATCCCAATGCACACAGGCATGAACTTTCTTTGATATGAGATTATTTTTTATAAAACTTGTAATTTACAAATGAATATGTGCATGTAATGTTATTACAATAAGGAGCATTGAAAACGTAAATGTTTACATTTACTATTTTCATAACAGTTACTATTAAACGTGTTTCTACTTCCGGCTAGTCTCTTTTGTTTACTACTAGATATACTCATTATATTTGAAATACCTGAAATAGACTTACCTGAATCAGGTCCTTTCCCTGCAATGAAGTGTCGTAATTGCTTGCTAACACATGACATTCAGGCAATTTGTATAACATTATATTTTTTTATTTTAAATTCTTTAAGTTAAGTACTAGAAATGAATGCTCCACTCAGAATCATACGATACTTGTGTATCTAGGTCATGTTATGTTTTTATTATTGCTAAGTATAATAAAATAAAATATGTATCAAAAGAGGTGAACAAAAATAGTCTATCTTATATAATCAGTAATGTCATACATGATGTATCATTTATTTTTCCTTTTTTATTTTTTTATTTGCATTAATTCATTACAAACTTTTGCAAAATGTCAAATGGTCTTGTTAGCAAACCTCTTAGAAATTGAAGAAGGAAAAAGAAAAAGAGGAAGAGAAAAATGATGTATAAATGATGTCATCAGTTAGGTCATGTATAAAGTCATTAGGGACGCCATCAGTGGTGTCATCAGTGATGTCATGTATGATGTCATTTGTGGTGTCACCGATGATGTCATCTGTGATGTCATCATTGTGGTCATACGCTTTGCAACAGAAGATGCAAAGTTAAGGTCGACTTGCTTGAAATCGCAGTGCTGAATCTTAGGTGGTTTTGTTGCGTTAAATCTGATCACCTTAACTCTCTCTTAAATACAGGCCAAACAAGTTATGTTTTGGGGTATGTGCGTATATATGCCTTATAAGGTCAATGAGAGGGTAAAATCAAAACAATGGGCCATCACTTCCCCTCACCCCAAGACTGCTCTGGCTCGGCATGGTGTTCAGTACAGCAGTGGCAAGCATTGGAAGTGCAGGCAATGGCAAGAAGCCCCAAGCAGCACATCTACCTATGAGAAGCACAGTTCAGGTGGAAGTGCAGGCAATGGCAAGAAGCCGCCAAGCAGCACATCTATGAGAAGCACAGTTCAGGTGGAGGTGCAGGCAATGGTAAGAAGCCCCAAGCAGCACATCTATCTATGAGAAGCACAGTTCAGGTGGAAGTGCAGGCAATGGCAAGAAGCCACCAAGCAGCACATCTATCTATGAGAAGCACAGCTCAGGTGGAAGTGCAGGCCATGGCATGAAGCCCCAAGCAGCACATCCATCTATGAGAAGCACAGTTCAGGTGGAAGTGCAGGCAATGGCAAGAAGCCACCAAGCAGCACATCGATCTACGAGAAGCACAGTTCAGGTGTAAGTGCTCCTTCCTTTGTAAACTCATGGGAGTTGGGATTTGCAAGGGCACCCACTGCACCCGCTGGGGTGGTAGGAATGATTTGTGCCCTGCCCTTCCCCCAGACCACACATAACCATGTTTTCTGCTTCTGTTATGCTCTGCAGTAGTGATGCCAGGTGGGGACCAGACTAGTAGAAAAACTCTTACCCTCAATACCCACTGTTGCTATTCTACCACTCTTTTGCAATCAGCGCCATTAGCCCTGGCCTCCAAGAGCTGCTCTTCCCTCAGCAAGACATATCCTGGACTGGATGGACTAGTCATACCTTGAGCAAGCTGAGATCTCTCTCGTCTTGAGCAAAGACTCACCCACTGAGGTACATTTTCACTCATTTATGATCTCACACCACGTCACATAAACACCTTAGGTTTCTCAAACTTCGAGTAATCTCAGCCAGGCAACTCATATATCACTCATTGGGTGACATCCTTAAACCATAGGGCATCAGGTCACCCACTGAGATGGTCCCACTCAAGCACTCCCTTGTGTGTCCACGCCTGAAATAACCATCCTCTGACCCTAACTGCCCTAACAGCTATCACCCTATCGCTATCAGCCCTTTCCTGGGGAAGCTACTTGAGAAGCTGACCTTGCCCCAATTTAACTCTCACACCAAACTTGTTGGTGGCCTCCACGACTATCAATCTGCATTCCGAGCATCCAGAGGCATGGAAACTGCTCATCTGAACACCAGTGAAGAATTGCTCGCATCTCTGGACTCCAACTCCCCAGCTGTCCTTATCCTTCTCGATCTCTCCTCTGCATTTGACACAGTTAACCATTCCATCCTCATACAAAGGCTCCACGATACACTTGATATCTCGGAACAGGCACTAGATTGGCTGTCCTCCTTGCTCACTAACTGCTCCTCCCAAGTCATCCTAGGCCCCTTCTCCTCTCCTACTTCCATCTCCACCTGTGGGGTCCCCACGGGCTCTATACTCTCGCCCTGGCTCTTTAACATCTACCTTGCTCTCCTTGCATGCCTCATCTCCTCTTTCTCCTCCAACTTCCAGTGTTACGCAGACGCACAGCTCTTCTTCAGACTCCCTACTGACCCTCCTGCACCTTCCATCATCCCTGACTGCCTACCTGCCCTCCAGTCCTGGTGCGCCTCCAATTATCTCTGCCTCAAAGCTTGTAAACTGAGATCCTTCCCATTGGGACGCCTGCTCCCTCCTTCTTCCCTTCACTCTGGCCTTCCTCCTTGGGCTCTCCCCCTGTGCCTTCAACTGAAGCCAGAAACCTTGGAGTCATCTTCGACTCCTATCTTTCCTTCCTCCCCCACACTCAGGACATTTCCAAGAAGTCTATCAGCTCTTCCTTCTCAAAGGAAATTACTTTTTCTCACTTTCTCTCAGCGGCTTAATGTGACTCAAGCCCTGGTTCTCTCTATACTCGACTACTGTAACAGTCCCCTCCTGAATCTTCCTTCTTCCACTCTGCGAATCTTCCAGCTTATCCAGAATAGGGCAGCAAAACTAATTCTTGGCCTTAAACCCAGGGACTGTATCTCTCCTGCACTACAAAGTCTTCACTGGCTCCCGGTTGCTGCATGGATTAAATTCAAATCTCTCTGCATCATTCACAAGGTTGTCTGGGCCCGGGGGCCACACTACCTTCAGCTCTATCTTACTAAGTACTCTCCCTCTAGACCACTTCGCTCCTCTGGCTCCGATTCTTTGTGCCTAAAGCGCTTTGCTAATCAGAGGACAGGGGGTTGCTCACTTTCCTCTGCGGGCTTTCTCCTTTGGAATAGCCTCCCCCTATCCATGCGCTTGAGCAGGACCTTCTCAAATTCCGGCAGCTCCTTAAGACTTTTCTCTTTTCCTCCTCCTTCCACTCTTGTCTCCTCTGCTATTCCCGCAGTTGCGGAATCGGTGTCTTTGGCCCTTATGCATCTTCAGGTCCTTGAACCCCCACACCAATTCTTTCCAGCTCATGCCTATCCACAGCACTTTCCACCTGCGCACCCTCCGCTCTGGAGACTCGCACTTACACCTCCTGTGGCTCTGGCTGTGTAGCACTCAACATTCCTAGCACTTCGTACATGGCTCTCCCACGGGCTAGGACTCCCCAGCACTTACCCCTTTTTCTCTCTCCCTTTTCTGCACTGGCATATTCTGAATACTCACAAAGCATAGTAGGTTCGCCCCCTCCCATTTTTCCCCTCCGCTCTTAAATATTGTGTTGTAATGTTGTAATGTATTTCCCTCTCTCCCTCCCTCTCTCCCTCCCTGCCCTGTGGGCGCTATGAAACAATATATTCTTATTGTATAAACAATAAATAAATAAATCCTTGAACTATTGCAATTAATTACTTTACCGACTACCTTGCTGTCGGTATCAAGAGTGCAACCCTTTTCCTTCTTTGAAACTATCTGTCCTCTGTGTTCCTTTACACGGTGGGTTGTATTTCATAGTGTGCTAGAACTGTCGTGTTGTGATAATAATAAAGTATATATTTGTATACAACCTTGACTGGACAGTCCCTTTTATCATTGGGTAATAATTGTATTTTTGCTGTGTTGCAACTAACCAACGATCCACGACCTTGCAGAGATAAGCCTGCCGTTCCGTCCACGTTACCAGAATTTATAATTTGCTTTTGTTTCCAATCTGTTCGGATCCCTTCTGGTGTACTAGGGATGTGGGGCCGATTGATGGTTTAGAAACCGATATTCATCCCTGGACCACTGGTGCCCGTCACACAAGTGAAGACAACAGTAAGCTACTCCGCGACCCCCTCCTCTGCTTATCGGAGCCAGCCATGATTGCCTCGTGCTGTTTTCCCATTAAATTCCAAGCTCCATTTGAACAAGAGACGGCTGACCTCCATTATCCATAAAACAATTAACTTCCTAATTAGTCAACAAATAAGTGTTGCGCCCAAGTAGATACAAAACCATTAAGCAAACTATTAGTATTTCCGATGTAATTTCATGCTCTGCTGATGATACGGAAATAGGGTTGGAACGAGGTCCCTTCACGGGCAGGGACCCGGCTTCTGTTCGCTCAACAATCTTTATGGTAGCCGGGGACCGAAATAAAAAATAGATTAGAAATATCCTGCGTCACTGACAGAAACCGAATTTTTAAAAAATAAGAGACTGAAAAAAACTATTTTTCTAATCAGATTTCAAAAAATGTTTTTTTTGTTTTTTGCAATTTTAAAATAGAAAATTGGGGGAGACCGCCTGCAGCCCCCCCCCACATTCCCCTCTACCTTAACGTATTCCTTTATCCCACATCCCATCTATTTGCGAAAAAAAGAGCAAAAGATTTTGACAAATTAGATGTCAAAAATTCGGCATTTTCGGCCTCGTTATTTTGTCGTTCGTTTTTTGAGGGAATACCTCACTGATCACATTCATACTCAAGTGCGGTTGCCAGGGGTGTTGCTAGGTCTGCAATAGGTACGGGACTATGCAAATATCGAGACTGACAGGACTCGGGGCTTGCCAGCCTTTTGGTTGTAGCTCCTGGGCTTCTATCCGGGGCGACAACCAAAAGACCAGGGGCTATAGCCCTCTAAGCCCCCCCCCACTAGCAACGCCTCTGGTGGTTGCGCTTACCAGCAGAAAAGGTGGAGCACGGCCCATGTAAACGCCTATGATGAAAAGGACTACTGCTCGGCAGGAGTGCAGGTGTGAGTAGTGGCGAAACCGCTTAAGCAGTACTCACACTACTACAAACCACCACTTCCCCCAATCATACAGGTGAAACAGGCAGAGTCCAGAGATATATCTCCCCTTGGCTTTTTGTGGCAATGCGGGCCACAGGCAGGCTATACTCTTAAGAGGGGAGTGTTTGTGAAAACAGAAGCATCCCAAACAGCAATAGAAGAAAGACTCCAAAATAAAGTAATGTTCAATCAAGGTTTTATAAAAATATATATACTTTAATTAAACACTCAAGAATGCAATAACTGATAAATAAGCTAAAAACGCTAACAAAGCTCACCTGTGTGGAAAGAACAAGCAAAAGCCGAGCATATATGTGATAGCACTCTGGGGACTCCAGCAGGGGTGAATAGGCAAGAAATTACAGCAATGTCACTTGAAAAAGGATATGTCTTCTTTATAAAAAGAAAAGTACAAATGGGTGGCAGATCCGCCACCGTGGTGCCAAAAATGGACTAAGGAATCTGGACCTCTCAACAGTGCCTTTTTCTGATTCGGGGGTGGTTCAACAGGTCAAACGAGGCATCTGGCACTGTCTTTGCAGGTTGGCCTGGATTTGAATGTGGCTAGATGCGTTGCTCCACCCAACGAATGGGTGGGGAGTCTGGTTCCAAGCAGAGCTCTGTGCGGTTCAATGCAACATTGGAGCAGTGTGATTTTACAAGTCCACCCGGGTTAGTTCAATGGTTGATCTGGTTCGAGAAGTTGTGTACAGCTGGGTCTAGAAGGCATGTGACACATATTGCTTCGAGTGGTTCGTACCAAAGTCTGTTAGGGGTTCCTGAAAAGGGCCTGGTGGTTCAATGCGTTGCTTGAAGTTGCGGCGGGTCAAACGCTTACGCAGCAGTGAACAGTTGCTGAAGCCGAAATGGCGATGAGTGGTGCTGGTGCGTTGTGTTGCCGAACTGGTTCGAAGGATGGAAGCAGCAATTTGAACATCAATGAGAAATCCAAAGGCAGCACAGCAGGTCTTGTGTGATTCGAATTCTTTGAAATCGGCGAATCACTTCATGGCCTTCATGGAAAACAGGAGTCGTAGCTGCTTTGGGCTTCTTTGGGTTCTGTGAGTCCTGCCCCATTGGCTCCAGGACAAGGTGAGTACTTCTACCTCTTCACCTCCAGTCCAGGGAGATTGGATGTCAGCTGCAGGAGTTACTTGACCTCCAGTGAGGAACCTGGTAGCAGTGCAGCTAGAAGAGTGTAGACCTTCGTGAACAGCGGTTTTCCCCCAATGTTCTCTGGTGATGGTTAAGGGGCAGAGTTCTCCTCTGCCTAGGATGCATTTGTCTTGAACTCTATGGCAGAGGACTTTGGGATGGACTGCATTCCGAACATGGTTCGAAAGAGGTCTTCTTGGTGTCCTAGAAAAAATCAAAGAAAGAGTAGGACACTCCTTCTTTAATTAAAGTAAAAGGCCACAGGGGATGGTGCAAAAAAGCATGCCTGCTGCAAGAGATGCAATCCCTGTCACTGTGACAAAAGGTCTTCACTTTCTTCCAACATATACAGAGAGCTTTGTTCTGCAGGAAGTGGGGGGGTGGGGAGGGAAGAGCCCCCCGAAAAGCAAGATGGCAACACCCTTTTCAGTTCCCCCTCTATTCCATTTGGCTACACCAAACTGGCCCCATCCCAAGCCTGTAGTTTCAAAGGCTCTTTGGTGTGAATTAACCTGGTGTGAGACCTGCCATTGTTATGCATTTGCCTCTTTAAAATATGGGCCCTAGGATATCACTTAGTGAGAGCTTCTAGGCCTGAGATGTGTTACCCTTCCTCACAGAGAATCAAAGAAGAACAGCATCCTGCCTTTTGTTTACTGGCTCCAATGGAGACATGCAGGCTAGCCAAGAATCCACATATGCTTTAAATGGCTGCTCTGGGCTAATAGGATTGACACTTGTATGATATAAAATAGTGAGTTGCTTTGATAATTGTGGGTTCTTATTAGGTACCATGCCTAAAACAGGTATGACTTATTCGTAGAGTTTATACTGCCACCAGACTGATAGGGCCATAATTATGATATTTTGGAACAGTTGTGCAGAAGTTAAATGCCCTCTGTCTGCAGGGACATGGTTGCTAGCAAAAGTCAAGAAGGCACATGTGACATTTGAACCTGTCCTGTGCCACGGAAGGGCAGGTGCTGCAGATGTCAGGAGACGGACGCAGCAGGACACATGCGCTCTTTTGGCATGGAGCTTTATGAAAGGCGGTCTTATCAACAGACCACCGTTTCAAAGAAGTATTACCCACATTATTGTATACATTAAAAATAAAACTAAAATCTTGGGGTATCTCCCCGTCACCACATGGCAAACCAACACAACGCCGCTATAGTAATCAAGACCAGAACAGGCAGGGCCTATTTAAAAGCATCCGTAGTATGGTAACTAAACAAAGGGAACATGGGGAATATGGTTCGGCCGAGGAGTAATGGCACTCGCCCCAGAGATGTGCCAGCAAAGCTAGTTTATAGCACACACAGTATGCAGAGACAGCTGCTACCTCTTCGATGTACAGCCAATCTTTAGACATACAATATTCTACGCACTAGTTTGCCTTTGAACCCCTCCTGGCTTTTTGCCCGCTACCTTACCGTTTATCCTCACCTGCTTGTATCCAGCCCTATGTATGTATATATGTACATTCCATACCAGATTTGTCTAAATGTATATCTAATGTTTGTATATATACCTCCTTACTATGTAACTAAGCCTGAAGTATCCTTGTAACCTGTACTCTGTTGAGCCCAGTTACCTAAGGGTCCTATGCGCGCTACAAATTAATAAACAAACAAACAAACATAAGGGTCTTAATAAGGGCAAGGTGCTTGCAAGCAGCAGGAAAAGCATCTTAGTCTATCTACACAAACACAACCACGCGTGGCTTTTGGCACATGACGCAATGTAGCATTGAGCCCCATGTGGGAGGTGGTTTGAGCAGTAACAACCCACAAGCCAGAGTCTTGCTGGGCCTAAGCAAAGCAGGGACCTCAGCGACCACTCAGGGTTGTTACCGCCCCCAGCCTACCCCTGAAGACGGGTTTAAGACTATTTCCACCCTATATGCTAATACTGTTTGTTTCTGAACATCCAGCATACACCAGATTCCCTGGGACTCATTCTCAACCCAAGGTACAAACTGACAAGGACGCGGGGCATCCAGCATACACCAGATTCCCTGGGAATCCTTCTCAATCCAAGGTGGAAACTGATAAGGACGCGGAGCATCAGGAATGCACCAGATTCCCTGGGAATCCTTCTCAATCCAAGGTGGAAACTGACAAGGACTCGGGGCATCCAGCATACACCAGATTCCCTGGGAGTCATTCTCAACCCAAGGTGGAAACTGACAAGGACGCGGGGCATCCAGCATACAACAGATTCCCCGGGACTCATTCTCAACCCAAGGTGGAAACTGACAAGGACGCGGGGCATCCAGCATACACCAGATTCCCCAGGAATCCTTCTCAACCCAAGGTGGAAACTGACAAGGACGCGGGGCATCCAGCATACAACAGATTCCCTGGGACTCATTCTCAACCCAAGGTGGAAACTGACAAGGACGCGGGGCATCCAGCATACACCAGATTCCCTGGGAATCCTTCTCAACCCAAGGTGGAAACTGACAAGGACGCGGGGCATCCAGCATACACCAGATTCCCTGGGAATCCTTCTCAACCCAAGGTGGAAACTGACAAGGATGCGGGGCATCCAGCATAAACCAGATTCCCTGGGAATCCTTCTCAACCCAAGGTGGAAACTGACAAGGACGCGGGGCATCCAGCATACAACAGATTCCCTGGGACTCATTCTCAACCCAAGGTGGAAACTGACAAGGACGCGGGGCATCCAGCATACACCAGATTCCCTGGGAATCCTTCTCAACCCAAGGTGGAAACTGAAAAGGACGCAGGCTCGTGTGTCTCCTGTGCAATCAGGCACATTATGACACTGGGAATTAACCAGGAACTAAAAGTAGCCCTGGGTCTTTTCATGGAATTCATTGAGTATGCATCTTGGTTTGTACCAGCGAGCACTCACCGATTTTGGAGAAAGAAATCTTACTGTTTCTCTTTATCTTCTGAACATTGAATTGATGAAAACGACCAGTATTATCTCTCCATGTCTAGTTTGTTGTAATTGTCACTGATATATGTCTCTCCCAATTACAATTCAAATTCTTTGAGTACGACAATGTTTGGTAGCATCTCCCTTCTACCTGCAGGTGTTTCTCCCTAACACACTCCTTCAGGGCAATACAGTACATTAATTCACTTAACCGGAATACAACATACTCTGCATAGTCCAAGACAAGACAAATTCAAGCACCCCGACTAAGTGCAAAGATTGCTATATCTGCTAAACATTTGACGACTGCTATTGTTAATGAAGTTTCGATTCCTGTTACCAAGCAAAGCCAAAAATCATTACCCATGAGCCACTCGGCCCCATCCACAAAGTTCCCCGAAATTAAAATCCCATTCCCGTGAACCTTTGGGCATTCTGTCATCGGGTGTTCAGTGATTGCAAAGCTGTAGGCATCCCACAGCGCATTTCTTACAATGAGTCTCTAATACCTTCCTTCAAGTAACCCTCATTTCTCCAGTTGGAAGGAGAATGAGTTTAAATCTCAACAATGGATTTCTCCAGTTAGAATTAATTATTTATTCGTACACTTAATACCCAGATGTTTCTAAGTGCGGCCCCGGGGGTCGAACCTTGCATCATCGCTGCCCCTGAGCTATCCTCCCAAGACCTCAGCACTTGGGAATTTAGTGAGATATCTTGCGAGCACACCTTTTGACATGATAGGTTATTTATAACGCGCTGTCATGTCTCGGCGAAAGTGGCGGGTTTGGAACCGCTGGCGCTATGGTCCGCCATAGCTTGTTCCATCACGTCTCTCCCCTTGCGGCAAGCACAGGTCTAGTTCTTTGTTCGCGCACGTAACCGGAGGTACTTCTACAGTCACTTCCGGGTTAAGGGCACATTGCAATGTTGCCTGGATACAAGCCTGTGTCGCCGTCGCTCCCGTTGTTTCTTCCTTGTTGCGGACTCCGCGTCCGTCCAGTTTTGCTTCCTCTCACCCGATTCTTCCCGGGTACCTTCCCCTTTTTCTTCCGCCCGCGTTCCCCTCTCGTAGCTGTTACTATCTCTCTATCTCTCTTCCTCGTTCTGCTTCTTCTCTCTATCTCCTGTTTTCTCGCCCTTCCCCTTGCCCTTCCTTTTTATCCCGTTTCTGTCTGTCTTTGCTACCCTCTCTGTTCTCTCTTACCTGCCCGTGTGCCAACCTCTGCCTGCCTTTTTTGGACTGCCTTTGCTACTCGCCTTGTACCCAGCTGCCAGCCAGTGTACCAGACCTCGGCCTACCTTCTGGATTGCTTTTGCCATCAGCCTCAACTCTCATCATCTGGTCTACCTGCTCAATCAAGTCTACTCCACAATCTCCGTGTGGAAGTCTCTTAGGGGTTTTTTGTGCCGTCGGCTTTTTCCCCTCTCTTGACGTCCACGGAGGATTGCCCATCGTCTCACCTATACGGTGGCACGGTGGCATCCTTCCGTGGACGTCCCTACCTCCACAAAAAAAATGGAGAGACTCAGAAGCAGAGCGAAGGGGAGACCCAAGAAGAAGGTGAGGAGCTTGGGGAGAGTGGTGAGACGGAATCTTCTTTCGAAGAGGAAATTACCGACCCTTGTGACACGCGCTTAATACCCAGAGGTTTTTTAAGCACGGTCCCGGGGATCGAACCAGTGGTGCTCCATCTCGTCTTGCTTCCAAGGCAAGCACGTTGCCCCTGAGCTATCCTCCCCAGAGGACTTTGGTTTGTCTATTCTGGGAAAGTGATTATAGTTTGATATCGGCCCATTTTTACCAATGCTCTCACTTCAATCCATTCTAAGTAGGTGTGTCTTTGGTAGCCAGTGATTTCATCGAGGGGCACTCGATATTGTTTTTGTAACCCACTATCCAACACTTTCCTCAAATATTCTAGGGCTGGAATTTGTTTATATAATTGCACTAGTCCTAAAACGTGTTGGGAAGGGTGTTTAGTGGGTTTAAAAAAATGTCAAGTACCCCGCAGTGTTTTTTTTCCCAGCAATGAAATCACATATAACCGTTTCTTCTCTCTCAGGGGGGGTCACAATGAAACTATCAGTTGTTTCCGATACTCTGTATACAAGTTTTTCACATTTGATCATAAAATCGTACAGTGGGACCACCTTTCATTTCAAGAATAATTCGATTAAATCACAAAACAGAATTATTTAAAGGAACCAGAACCGTTAAAATTGTCCATTTTAGACACACAAATAAGGAGGACAATCCCAATGTGAATCTCACTGGAACAATCAGAACACAATTTGGAAGACTCAGGCCTTTTTTATAAATCCTGCTCTCTAGTTTCGAGGCCACACGGGATCTGCTGTACTGTGAAGGAAAGGCGTGTATTACTACCTGCCAACCCTTAGTGCACTCCAGAGGGAATAAAATCCCAAAACGTATTAGTGTTGCAGGCACGTGGGCTATAGGAAGGTTCCCACTGCTTGCAATTCAGATTTTGACTGAAGGTATGATTTCTTTTTTTAGGTTTTAAATTCCTAAGGTACAAGGTGGTTAGGCAAGGTGTACAGTCACCGCTTCACTGTTGTGTTATATCCAACAATAGTATTTTACTTTTTTGGATTCAATTCACAGGGTGTCACAATTTCGCAAATCCATTATTTGATACAAAATATTACAACCTTAGTGAAAGTAGAAAAACCCTTCATGGGTTATTTTAATCAAAATATATAGTTTTTTTCTCAAAGCCTTATTGTTAAATACATTCTAAATCATAAAACTTTGTTTTCATACATGAATTCACCAAATCCCTTTTTGGGTAATGACAAAATAAAGTAAGACAAATTTCTTGGTTAAAGTCACCAAACCAAACTAGTATCAAGATTTATCAGTGTGTTGCCAACGCGTTTCGGACTTTTCTGACAGTCCATCTTCAGGGCTAATGACACTATTTGTTCCAACAATACATGTGTTTCTTGAATTCAATTCCTACGATAAAAACATAGACAATATTTTCACTATTAGTGTTCTTGCATCACTTATTCAAAATAATGGGAAACTCAACAGTAAGAAATAACAACTTGAAAGGTTGCCTTTCAGACAATTCAAAACATTACTTTTAACGCACCTTTTTCTATTGCCTCTGGCACCTTGCTTCCTGATTCTTTGACACTATCTTGTTGATAGGTTAAATACACCTAATCTGCTCTGTGTGTGAACAATTGTACTTCAAGGAGAATTCTTCTCAAAGAGTTTCTAGAAAAAAACCAACAGGGGGAGATTATTTTTTGGATACTTGGTAGGCTCCTCTGAGAATTATATTTGCAAGTTATAAAAGTGAACCGCTATGTGTTAGTAGAGTAGATCCAGGGGTATACTATTCCCCCATAATGTTAATCTGGCTGTATTCTTTTAACTAGATGCACATTGTGCATACTATTTATCTAGTCAAATGATGTAGGGACCAGGGCTGCGCCTGTTAAATCTGTTCTAAATCTCTTTCTCACCTCTAGGTGCAGAGTGTGGGTGCCTTGTAAGTCCTTGGGTATCCGGAGCATCGAGCGGAGCTCTTCGGTTCGTAGCCTTGCCTGGTGGTAACTGTTCTAAATAGTGTGGGGAGCCTGTGCGCATGCCCGTGAGCGGACCGGGCCGCTTACTATTCGCGCATGCGCACGGTGGAAGTTCGTGTCTAGTCTGACTTCGTGTGCGCGTGGGCGGGCTGTGCCACTGATTCCACGCGCATGTGTGTCGACAGGAGCTCGGTCCGATTTCGTTTAGGCATGCGCGGGTGCATTGTGTGAACCTCTGTTGCGCAGATGATGTGCCCGTCTAATCGCAACTCGGTTCAGGACCACTGTGCCTCCACGCATGCGTATGCATACCTGATGTATCTCGGGGAGGGGCGAGCCCTATGCTGACTTGCAGTTTAGTGAGCCGGTACTTGCTAGGTAAGGCATCTTATCCCATCCATTTGGGAAGATAGGATAAATTAATATGGTCAATCTCGAAAAAATGACATATATTTTTTATAAAAGAAGGTTCTGCCAAAAATCTGTATCATAGAGCCACAGTGTGAATGAGTGGGGAGTGACGCAGACAGCTAGTCTGCTTGGGTCCCCTTTCATTCCACACTGTGGCTGAAACGTGACACGATAGTCTCTCTCCTGCCTCTCTGCTACCTGAAAGGCCTGTTGTTTCAACATTTTAACAAGTTGGTCTCTGCCAATTAGATGGCTCACATTCTGTGTGGTTTATGAGCCAAATTTTGCTTTTGCATATAATCAAACGTGGCTGACATCAAGGCATTTAAGACATGTACATTAGTCAGTTGGAATTACAAAGTTAGGTGCCCGGAGGTAGGGTAGAGTATATTTAACAGAAGAGACATCTGTACATTTACATACTTGTGACCCGAAACATGCATACATTCAAACATAACACATTAGATCAAACTCTATGTTCATGCCTCTAGGGCTAAGGCAGTCAAGGGTGTCAATCCATATTATCTCCCTCTGGTGGAGAGTTCTTAGAATGTCTCCGCCTCTAGGGCCAAGTTTTACATGTTCGAGTATAACACATTTCATTTGTGCTACCGAGTGTCTAGCTTCTGAGAAGTGTGTGGCCACGGGTGATTTCTGACTTTTTGTTCTGATGTTAGACTTATGCTCTGACCATCTGGTTTTTACTTTTCTGGTGGTCATGCCCACATAGAATAGGCCACAAGGACACTTGAGTCCATAAATGACATTTGATGCATCACACGTGCATGAGTGTTTCAAGGGGATAGGTTTTCCTGTGTATGGGTGGCTGATGGTATTGCCTTTTAATATATTGTCACAATGTTGGCAGTTGTGGCAGGGGACAGTACCCTTGAATGTAGTTTTTCCGGTTCCCATGGTAGTTATGTCTGCTTTAATCAGGCTGTTACGTAAGGATTTATTGTTCCTGTACGCGAACGTTGGTATATCTGGGAAGAGTTGTAGCAATTTCGGATCCATTTGGAGCAGGTGCCAATGTTTCTGAAAAATCCTTTTGATCCTCTTACTCTGGGTGGAGTATGTCGTAACGTATACCAATTTCTGTTGATCTTGGTTGGTTCTGGGAGTAAGTAGAGTATCCCTTTGGGTTGAGTTAACTTTGTCTTTGATTTCAGAAATTAGATTTCTATCATATCCTCTCTCGATAAACTTTGTTTGTAAGGTTGATGATTGTCCGTCCAGTTTTGCTTCCTCTCACCCGATTCTTCCCGGGTACCTTCCCCTTTTTCTTCCGCCCGCGTTCCCCTCTCGTAGCTGTTACTATCTCTCTATCTCTCTTCCTCGTTCTGCTTCTTCTCTCTATCTCCTGTTTTCTCGCCCTTCCCCTTGCCCTTCCTTTTTATCCCGTTTCTGTCTGTCTTTGCTACCCTCTCTGTTCTCTCTTACCTGCCCGTGTGCCAACCTCTGCCTGCCTTTTTTGGACTGCCTTTGCTACTCGCCTTGTACCCAGCTGCCAGCCAGTGTACCAGACCTCGGCCTACCTTCTGGATTGCTTTTGCCATCAGCCTCAACTCTCATCATCTGGTCTACCTGCTCAATCAAGTCTACTCCACAATCTCCGTGTGGAAGTCTCTTAGGGGTTTTTTGTGCCGTCGGCTTTTTCCCCTCTCTTGACGTCCACGGAGGATTGCCCATCGTCTCACCTATACGGTGGCACGGTGGCATCCTTCCGTGGACGTCCCTACCTCCACAAAAAAAATGGAGAGACTCAGAAGCAGACCCAAGAAGAAGGTGAGGAGCTTGGGGAGAGTGGTGAGACGGAATCTTCTTTCGAAGAGGAAATTACCGACCCTTGTGACACGCGCTTAATACCCAGAGGTTTTTTAAGCACGGTCCCGGGGATCGAACCAGTGGTGCTCCATCTCGTCTTGCTTCCAAGGCAAGCACGTTGCCCCTGAGCTATCCTCCCCAGAGGACTTTGGTTTGTCTATTCTGGGAAAGTGATTATAGTTTGATATCGGCCCATTTTTACCAATGCTCTCACTTCAATCCATTCTAAGTAGGTGTGTCTTTGGTAGCCAGTGATTTCATCGAGGGGCACTCGATATTGTTTTTGTAACCCACTATCCAACACTTTCCTCAAATATTCTAGGGCTGGAATTTGTTTATATAATTGCACTAGTCCTAAAACGTGTTGGGAAGGGTGTTTAGTGGGTTTAAAAAAATGTCAAGTACCCCGCAGTGTTTTTTTTCCCAGCAATGAAATCACATATAACCGTTTCTTCTCTCTCAGGGGGGGTCACAATGAAACTATCAGTTGTTTCCGATACTCTGTATACAAGTTTTTCACATTTGATCATAAAATCGTACAGTGGGACCACCTTTCATTTCAAGAATAATTCGATTAAATCACAAAACAGAATTATTTAAAGGAACCAGAACCGTTAAAATTGTCCATTTTAGACACACAAATAAGGAGGACAATCCCAATGTGAATCTCACTGGAACAATCAGAACACAATTTGGAAGACTCAGGCCTTTTTTATAAATCCTGCTCTCTAGTTTCGAGGCCACACGGGATCTGCTGTACTGTGCCCACATTTTGAAGGTAGCAGAGGCCACTGGCATGACCCTACTCGTGCCACACTAGGTGTGAAGTAATCAACACGTTTGGGCCTCTATGCTCAAGTCAGGTCGCATTCTGTTTCATGGAATCTTGTATTTATAAACTACAGTCTCGGGAGGATAGCTCAGGGGCAACGTGCTCGCCTTGGAAGCAAGATGACAGTGGAGCAACACAGGTTCCATCTGGAATTCTGGCAAGGTACTACTTTCTGTCTTTCATCCTTAGACGACTGATAAAATGAGTACCATGTAGTTGGGTCATGTTAACATCTGTTATTTACAATGCTACGAAGATAGCCTATAAAAGCTCAAACTTGGACACACTCAAATTACATAAACACATTCCCATGAGGTTCTTATGTGCATGTATATAGCGCTATTGGCCCTCAGGCATCTGAGCGCTGCTTATTATTACCCACAGTGTGTGGTGCTCACTTATCGACCTCGGAAGGGTGAAAGGCTGAGTTTGGCCCTGCTAGGATTCGAACCTGCGTTAGCAGGCTCTGAACGGATGTCAAAGCGAGCGCTCTACTCGCTGTGCTATCGGACCGACTAGAGAGAGTTACTGCCGTAGGCACACATGTATATGCTGCCAGCCCGTAGTGTAGGGGTACGGCTGCCAGCACTGGTGCCAGGGGGCATACTGTAGCCTCGGATACTTATGATTCCAAACACCAGCCTCTGGTGCTAGTTCTATCAGGCCCTGCCACCTCCTGCATCAGGCCGTGCCCGCTACCGAGGGTGGCCTCACCTTAGGCTTTGACTGCAGCCCTAGTTGTCTTGTCTATATTTCAAAAAAGGTAGCCGGCGCTCCTCTCCAGAAAGAACATGGCATGATAACCTGTTCTGAGATGAGAGTTTGCAGCACACGCTTTTTGCTCACTGTACCTTTCACAGGTGGGAAATAACTATTTGCATATCAGTCTTTGTCCCTCCCACATGGGTCGTCCAGCACCGAAATGCTATGGCAATTCCCTTCTGAACAAGAGTAACAACAGCAACCCCATAGACGTGTTTCAGCCTTGTTGGGCCTCATCATTGAGGTGAAGCTGTGCCTCTCTGAGCACAGTCAGCAGGGAGTCCACGTCTGGTTGCCCCCAGGTAACTCAGGGTGACTAACCCTGTTGTCTTGTCTCTTAATGACTCTGTCCCGGCCCACTGGGCCTTTTGAGAAGCACTTGCCAGTGAGTCCACCTCGGCCTAGGGTGAAGCAGCCCCTCTGCCACTGCCCAGGGCAGGAGTTTCAGACGTGAAGATGTACATTGACTCCAATTACTCCCAGATCAAAAAAAAGAGTTTGTAGCGCTGAGGCAGAGGAGTTTGTAGCACTGTGGCCGGAGAGTTGGAGAATTTGTAGCACTGTGGCAGGGGAGTTTGTAGCGCTGTGGCAGAGGAGTTCATAGCGCTGTGGCCGGAGAGTTGGAGAATTTGTAGCACTGTGGCAGGGGGGTTTGTGGCGCTGTAGCAGGAAAGTTTGTAGCGCTGTGGCAGGAGAGTTTGTAGCGCTGTGGCATGGGAGTTCGTAGCGCTGTGGCAGGAGAGTTGGAGAGTTTGTAGCCCTGTGGCAGGAGTTTGTAGCGCTGTGGCAGGAGAATTTGTAGCGCTGTGGCAGGAGAATTTGTAGCGCTATGGTTTGTAGCGCCGTGGCCGGAGATTTTGAGAATTTGCAGCGCTGTGGCAGAGGAGTTTGTAGCGCTGTGGTTTGCAGCGCTGTGGCAGGAGAGTTTGTAAATCAAATCTCTCCTTTTTCTCTGTTGCTGACCTTGCGCGGCCTCGCTGGGGTCGCTTCAAGCATCTGAGGCGCTCATTTTATTGCGCCTTCAAATTAGCCAGTTCCATTTTTAAAACCATATAAAAGTTCTGCTTCATTAGTCTCCGCGGGCACTGGCTGTTCCCGCCAATCTCCAGTGGGCAGTAAACTCCGGTTACAAGGGGTTTCTTACGACCTGCGCAGCAAAGGCAGGGGCGCGAGGGAGGCCATCACGGGAGGGGCGCACGTGCAACAGGAGAGCGGGGGATAGAAGCCGGCATCCTGTCGCTTGAGCATCACTGAGGTGGGGACTAATAACGCCCACTAAGAAAGCACTAAGGGAACCTTCAGTTTGGTGCGGGGGAGGAGGGGGGAGGCGCTGGTTCCACCCATGTATTGTTTCTGCTATTAGGTGGTGCTTAAGCACCAACGTTAAGATAACACAATAACCTTATAGTACGTTTCCCGCCCAATACTTGCCCCTGGCCACCCAAACACATCCTCCTAGGATCCCTTTCAGCTAGATCTATCCAGCAGTAACATTAAACTTTGGCCTGCCAGTGGTGTTTGTACGCAGTCTCCTGGGAGTGGATGGCTTCACTGCCACTCCAATAAAATGTCCAAACCCAGTTTGATTTCAGCCACTTGATTTATAGCTGCTTCCAGCACTCAAGTCCTGTTGAAAAGCATTATAAGCAGCTGTGGACTGGCCACCAAAAGAGGCCCTGGGAATAATGTGTGGCCCCAAATTATACATGTTCAGCAAGCCCGACCCTTTTCCAATAAGAAAATGTGGAAATACCACTCAAAAGAAGCCCAAGGTGCGGCGGCCTACCAGGAAATCTCCAGAGTTCCCTATAGGCCAGTCCACCCCTGGCCTGGGTGCAGCGGCCTACCAGGTAATAATCTCCAGAGTTCCCTATAGGCCAGTCCACCCTTGGCCTGGGTGCAGAGGCCTACCAGGAAACCTCCAGAGTTCCCTAGAGTTCCCTAGAGGCCAGTCCACCCCTGGCCTGGGTGCAGAGGCTTCCCTGGAGTTCCCTAAAGGCCAGTCCACCCCTGGCCTGGGTGCAGAGGCCTACCAGGAAACCTCCAGGGTTCCCTGGAGTTCCCTAAAGGCCAGTGCACTCCTGGCCCGGGTGCAGAGGCATAACAGGAAACCTCCAGAGTTCTCTATAGGCCACTCCACCCATGCCCAGGGTGCAGAGTCCTACTAGGAAAACTCCAGAGTTCCCTACGGGCCAGTCCACCCCTGGTCCGGGTGCTTTGGCCTACCGGGAAATCTCCAGAACACCCTATAGGCCAGTCCACCCCTGGCCCAGAGTGTAGAGGCCTACCAGGAAACCTCCAGAGTTCCGTAGATGACAGTCCACCCCTGGCCCGGGTGCAGAGGCCTACCAGGAAACCTCTGAGTTCCCTATAGGCCAGTCGCCACCTGATAATAATTTTTCTTTTATAACGCGCTTAATACTAGGGCCCAGTTTGTAAGCACGAGCCGGGATTTGAACCTTTATTGCAATGTGTTGTCTTGCTTCGAAGACAAATGCGTTGCCCTCGAGCTATCACCCCGACCTTGATAAAGACAAGAGCCGTGTCTTCTGTACAGGTATCGGAGAGACACGTCTATCACAGGCCGACGTAATCACACCACTTTTCAGCTATTCCCACATGATGGCCAGGTAGTACTGTTATGGAAGTGTGTGGCAACAGTTATCCCATGCCTACATAGAAGATATTGGTTGGCTTTGCCAATGCTTGTTTATTTTGTTTAGAAAAGGGTTAAGCCAACTAGTAACATGGTATTCATTTATTAAAAAGGTGCAGTTTTCCAAAGGTCTGAAAGCAGGTAAATATCTACCTTGAGAAACGCTAAAGCTCTGGGCTATGCCAGGATTGGAGCAGCCTTCAGAAGGCTGAGTCAGTGGGCGTGAGTGTCCAGCCTAAAGCACAGATCAGCTCCCGATCAGTGCCAGTGCCTCATTGAAAGTGATGGGGCATTAGAACAGGCAAATGTGTTTGCTTTCTCTTAAAAGATGAACTTCAGCTCAGCAACCCCTACATTTCTCTTAAATGATGAACTTCAGCTCAGCAACCCCTACATTTCTCTTAAAAGATGAACTTCAGCTCAGCAACCTCTGCATTTCTCCTAAAACATTAACTTCAGCTCAGTAGCTCCAAAATGTATCTAAAACATGAACTTCAGCTTAGTAGCCCCCAAATGTATCTTAAAACATGAACTTAAGCTCAGTAACCCCCAAATGTATCTTAAAACATGAACTTAAGCTCAGTAACACCCAAATGTATCGTAACACATGAACTTAAGCTCAGTAACCCCCAAATGTATCTTAAAACATGAACTTAAGCTGAGTAACACCCAAATGTATCTTAAAACATGACCTTGAGCTCAGTAACCCCCAAATCTTAAAACATTCACTTGAGCTCAGTAACCCCCAAATGTATCTTAAAACATGAACTTGAGCTTGGTAACCCACACATTTATCTTAAAACATGAACTTCAGCTTAGTAGCCTTACTACCCCTCAAATGTATCTTAAAACATTAACTTGAGCTCAGTAACCCCCAAATCTTAAAACATTAACTTGAGCTCAGTTTCCCCCAAATGTATCGTAAAGCATGAACTTCAGCTTAGAAGCCCCACTAGCCCTCAAATGTATCTTAAAACATGAACTTGAGCTCAGTAACCCCCAAATGTATCTTAAAACATGAATTTAAGCTCAGTAACCCCCAAATGTATCTTAAAACATGAACGTAAGCTCAGTAACCCCAAATGTATCTTAAAACATGTAACCCCCAAATCTTAAAACATGAACTTGAGCTCGGTAACCCCCAAATGTATCTTAAAACATGAACTTGAGCTCAGTAACCCACACATTTATCTTAAAACATGAACTTGAGCTCAGTAACCCACACATTTATCTTAAAACATGAACTTCAGCTTAGTAGCCTTACTAGCCCTCAAATGTATCTTAAAACATTAACTTGGGCTCAGTAACGCCCAAATCTTAAAACATTAACTTGAGCTCAGTATCCCCCAAATGTATCTTAGAGCATGAACTTCAGCTTAGTAGCCCCACTAGCCCTAAAATGTATCTTAAAACATGAACTTGATCTCAATAACCCCCAAATGTATCTTAGACATTAACTTAAGCACAGTAACCCCCAAATGTATCTTGAAACATGAACTTGAGCTCAGTAATCCCCAAATGTATCTTAAAACATGAACTTAAGCTCAGTAACCCCCACATGTATCTTAGAACATGAACTTGAGCTCAGTAACCCCCAAATGTATCTTAAAACACGAACTTGAGCTCAGTAACCCCCAAATGTATCTTAAAACATGAACTTAAGCTCAGTAACCCCCAAATGTATCAAAAAACATGAACTTAAGCTCAGTAACCACCAAATGTATCTTAAAAATGAACCTGAGCTCAGTAACCCCCAAATGTATCTTAAAACATGAACTTAAGCTCAGTAGCCCCCAAATGTATCTTAAAACATTAACTAGAGCTCAGTAACCCCCAAATCTTAAAACATGAACTTGAGCTCAATATCCCCCAAATGTTTGTAAAGCATGAACTTCAGCTTAGTAGCCCCACTAGCCCTCAAATGTATCTTAAAACATGAATTTGAGCTCAGTAACCCCCAAATGTACCTTAAAACATGAACCTAAGCTCAGTAACCCCCAAATGTATCTTAAAACATGAATTTAAGCTCAGTAAACCCCAAATGTATCTTAAAACATGAACTTCAGCTTAGTAGCCCCGATAGCCCTCAAATGTATCTTAAAACATGAACTTGAGCTCAGTAACCCCCAAATCTTAAAACATTCACTTGAGCTCAGTAACCCCCAAATGTATCTTAAACCATGAACTTGAGCCCAGTAACCCACACATTTATCTTAAAACATGAACTTCAGCTTAGTAGGCTTACTAGCCCTCAAATGTATCTTAAAACATTAACTTGAGCTCAGTAACCCCCAAATCTTAAAACAATAACTTGAGCTCAGTATCCCCCGAATGTAACGTAAAGCATGAACTTCAGCTTAGTAGCCCCACTAGCCCTCAAATGTATCTTAAATCATGAACTTGAGCTCAGTAACCCCCAAATGTATCTTAAAACATGAACTTAAGCTCAGTAACCCCCAAATGTATCTTAAAACATGAATTTAAGCTCAGTAACCCCCCAAATGTATCTTAAAACATGAACTTGAGCTCAGTAACCCCCCAAATGTATCTTAAAACATGAACTTAAGCTCAGTAACCCCCAAATGTATCTTAAAATATGAACTTAAGCTCAGTAACCCCCAAATGTATCTTAAAACATGAACTTAAGCTCAGTAAACCCCAAATGTATCTTAAAACATGAACTTCAGCTTAGTAGCCCCGCTAGCCCTCAAATGTATCTTAAAACATGAACTTGAGCTCAGTAACCCCCAAATCTTAAAACATTCACTTGAGCTCAGTAACCCCCAAATGTATCTTAAAACATGAACTTGAGCCCAGTAACCCACACATGTATCTTAAAACATGAACTTCAGCTTAGTAGCCTTACTAGCCCTCAAATGTATCTTAAAACATTAAATTGAGCTCAGTAACCCCCAAATCTTAAAACATTAACTTGAGCTCAGTATTCCCCAAATGTATCGTAAAGCATGAACCTCAGCTTAGTAGCCCCACTAGCCCTCAAATGTATCTTAAATCATGAACTTGAGCTCAGTAACCCCCAAATGTATCTTAAAACATGAACTTGAGCTCAGTAACCCCCAAAAGTATTTTAAAACCCCCCAAATGTATCTTAAAACATGAACTTAAGCTCAGTAATCCCCAAATGTATCTTAAAACATTAACTTGCGCTCAGTAACGCCCAAATGTATCTTAAAACATGAACTTGAGCTCAGTAACTGTCACGATCCTACTCGCCTGCCACCCAGCACCTTTACATGCGCCTCTGCCTTTCTTTCCTTGTTTTACCGCTGCAGTTTTGGACTAATCTAAAAGTTTCATTCCGGCTTTTTGGGTTAAACCAGCAGATGCATTCTGGGACATGTAGGCTGTCTAAAAGGCAGAGGGCTGGAGGAGGCATATTAAATATATTTGTTTGCAGCAAGCTACTAAGAGCTGCAGAGGGCCTGATTGCATTCACTGGTTCCAAGCTACTGCAGGCTCGGCTGCAGAGAGCTGGAGAGCACTTGATCAGAATCCACTGCTGCTACTGCTGCAGGCTACTGAAGCCAGGGCTGCACTTAATTGCACACAGCTGCCAGAGTCTGCAATCAGCTCCACCCTGCTGGCCTGCTGGCTGGGAGGGCCTTTATAAGCTCACTCTGAACAGAAGCACTGGTCAGTCAACTGCTTTCTCGGGGAGTTTGTGCTGGTGCTCCTGTTACCAGTTTTTGACCTTTCCTGGAAATCCTTCTTTGGCCTTTTGATTCCTGTTGATGCTTGCAGCTCCCTCTCCAGTCTGCTGCAGCCTTCTGCCCTGTTCCTCTGGGCTCTCACCTGGCGGCTCTGCCTCACTCCGCTGCCTTCTGCCCTGCTGCTCTGGGCTCCCACCTGACAGCTCTGCCGCACTCAGCTGCCTTCCGCCTTGCTCCTCTGGGCTCCCACCTGATGGCTCTGCCACACTCAGCTGCCTTCCGCCCTGCTCCTCTGGGCTCCCACCTGGCGGCTCTGCCGCACTCCGCTGCCTTCCGCCCTGCTCCTCTGGGCTCCCACCTGGCGGTTCTGCCGCACTCCGCTGCCTTCCGCCCTGCTCCTCTGGGCTCCCACCTGATGGCTCTGCCACACTCTGCTGCCTCCTGCCATGCTCCTCTGGGATCCCACCTGATGGCTCTGCCACACTCTGCTGCCTCCTGCCATGCTCCTCTGGGATCCCACCTGACGGCTCTGTCGCACTCTGCTGTCTTCTGCCCTGCTCCTCTGGGCTCCCACCTGGCGGCTCTGCCACACTCTGCTGCCTTCCGCCCTGCTCCTCTGGGCTCCCACCTGGCGGTTCTGCCGCACTCCGCTGCCTTCCGCCCTGCTCCTCTGGGCTCCCACCTGATGGCTCTGCCACACTCTGCTGCCTCCTGCCCTGCTGCTCTGGGCTCCCACCTGACGGCTCTGCCGCACTCCGCTGCCTTCCGCCCTGCTCCTCTGGGCTTCCCTGCCTGGCAGCCTTGCCACACTCCTGCATTCTGCCCTGTTCCTCTAGGCTCCATGCCTTGCAACCTGCCTGTTCTAGCTTCTGAAATCCTGTTCTGTCCTATACCTGATAATTTCTTTCAACACTGCTTTCTACTTGTATACATCTTGTTACACTGTAGTGTCTCCACTTGAATCCGTTTTACAGTGTGACCCTGGGTTGGTCTCCGTTCAGATCAGATAAGGGAAGACTTCTGATGCCTTCACCTAGTCCGTGGAAGTCGTACCTGCCTCAGTATATGGTCTTTCAGTTTTACCCTTGCACTGAGTACAACAGTTTCCTCGGCGCGCCCAAGTCATGACGTTGCTGTATGACTGTTGTTAAGAGTAATCTGCTGGTACCGATCCCAAGGGCTTTCCTTAATCCCTGGAGACCCCTTATCATATTCCAGTACACCCTTATTTATGATCAATCTGTGTTGCCCAGTGTACTTGCTTGTCTTTGCCTTTTCTCTGTCTCTTTGCTTACAGCCTGCTCCTGCAGTTCCTGTGAATTCCTGTTTCAACTAACAGCTTGGTATGTACCTTTAATCTGTTATATTCTAGCATTGTCTCCGGAATCTCCCTTAATCTACTTGCATACAGGGAGAGATAGCCTCTGCCCTCTGCTCTCTGCCTAGACTTGTGACAGTAACCCACACATTTATCTTAAAACATGAACTTGAGCTCAGCAACCCCCAAATGTATCTTAAAACATGAACCTCAGATTAGTAGTCCTACTAGCCCTCAAATGTATCTTAAAACATTAACTTGAGCTCAGTAACAACCAAATGTATCTTAAAACATGAACTTGAGCTCAGTAACCCGCACATTTATCTTAAAACATGAACTTGAGCTCAGCAACCCACACATTTATCTTAAAACATGAACTTGAGCTCAGCAACCCACACATTTATCTTAAAACATGAACTTCAACTTAGTAGCTTTACTAGCCCTCAAATGTATCTTAAAACATTAACTTGAGCTCAGTAACCCCCAATCTTAAAACATTAACTTGAGCTCAGTAACCCCCAAATGTATCATAAAACATGAACTTAAGCTCAGTAACCACCAAATGTATCCTAAAAATGAACCTGAGCTCAGTAACCCCCAAATGTATCTTAAAACATGAACTTAAGCTCAGTAACCCCCAAATGTATCTTAAAACATGAACTAGAGCTCAGTAACCCCCAAATCTTAAAACATGAACTTGAGCTCAGTATCCCCCAAATGTATTGTAAAGCATGAACTTCAGCTTAGTAGCCCCACTAGCCCTCAAATGTATCTTAAAACATGAATTTGAGCTCAGTAACCCCAAAATGTACCTTAAAACATGAACCTAAGCTCAGTAACCCCCAAATGTATCTTAAAACATGAATTTAAGCTCAGTAAACCCCAAATGTATCTTAAAACATGAACTTCAGCTTAGTAGCCCCGCTAGCCCTCAAATGTATCTTAAAACATGAACTTGAGCTCAGTAACCCCCAAATCTTAAAACATTCACTTGAGCTCAGTAACCCCCAAATGTATCTTAAACCATGAACTTGAGCCCAGTAACCCACACATTTATCTTAAAACATGAACTTCAGCTTAGTAGCCTTACTAGCCCTCAAATGTATCTTAAAACATTAACTTGAGCTCAGTAACCCCCAAATCTTAAAACAATAACTTGAGCTCAGTATCCCCCAAATGTATCGTAAAGCATGAACTTCAGCTTAGTAGCCCCACTAGCCCTCAAATGTATCTTAAATCATGAACCTGAGCTCAGTAACCCCCAAATGTATCTTAAAACATGAACTTGAGCTCAGTAACCCCCAAATGTATCTTAAAACATGAACTTGAGCTCAGTAAACCCCAAAAGTATCTTAAAACATGAACTTAAGCTCAGTAACCCCCAAATGTATCTTAAAACATGAACTTAAGCTCAGTAACCCCAAATGTATCTTAAAACATGAACTTAAGCTCAGTAAACCCCAAATGTATCTTAAAACATGAACTTCATCTTAGTAGCCCCGCTAGCCCTCAAATGTATCTTAAAACATGAACTTGAGCTCAGTAACCCCCAAATCTTAAAACATTCACTTGAGCTCAGTAACCCCCAAATGTATCTTAAAACATGAACTTGAGCCCAGTAACCCACACATTTATCTTAAAACATGAACTTCAGCTTAGTAGCCTTACTAGCCCTCAAATGCATCTTAAAACATTAACTTGAGCTCAGTAACCCCCAAATCTTAAAACATTAACTTGAGCTCAGTATCCCCCAAATGTATCGTAAAGCATGAACTTCAGCTTAGTAGCCCCACTAGCCCTCAAATGTATCTTAAATCATGAACTTGAGCTCAGTAACCCCCAAATGTATCTTAAAACATGAACCTAAGCTCAGTAACCCCCACATGTATCTTAAAACATGAACTTAAGCTCAGTAACCCCCAAATGTATCTTAAAACATGAATTTAAGCTCAGTAACCCCCCAAATGTATCTTAAAACATGAACTTGAGCTCAGTAACCCCCAAATGTATCTTAAAACATGAACTTGAGCTCAGTAACCCCCAAAAGTATTTTAAAAACCCCCAAATGTATCTTAAAACATGAACTTAAGCTCAGTAATCCCCAAATGTATCTTAAAACATTAACTTGAGCTCAGTAACGCCCAAATGTATCTTAAAACATGAACCTCAGGTTAGCAGCCCCCAAATGTATCTTAAAACAAGAACTTCAGCTTAGTATCCCCACTAGCCCTCAAATGTATCTTAAAACATGAACTTGAGCTCAGTAACCCCCAAATGTATCTTAAAACATGAAATTCAGCTTAGTAGCCCCACTAGCCCTCAAATGTATCTTAAAACATGAACTTGAGCTCAGTAACCCCCAAATGTATCTTAAAACATAAACTTAAGCTCAGTAACCCCCAAATGTATCTTAAAACATGAACTTAAGCTCAGTAATCCCAAAATGTATCTTAAAACATGAGCTTGAGCTCAGTAACCCTCAAATGTATCTTAAAACATGAACTTCAGCTTAGTAGCCCCCAAATGTATCTTAAAACATGCACTTCAGCTTAGTAGCCCCACTAGCCCTCAAATGTATCTTAAAACATGAACTTGAGCTCAGTAACCCCCAAATGTATCTTAAAACATGAACTTAAGCTCAGTAACCCCCAAATGTATCTTATAACATGAACTTGAGCTCAGTAACCCCCAAATGTATCTTAAAACATGAACTTGAGCTCAGTAACCCCCAAAAGTATCTTAAAACATGAACTTAAGCTCAGTAACCCCCAAATGTATCTTAAAACATGAACTTAAGCTCAGTAACCCCCAAATGTATCTTAAAACATGAACTTAAGCTCAGTAAACCCCAAATGTATCTTAAAACATGAACTTCAGCTTAGTAGCCCCGCTAGCCCTCAAATGTATCTTAAAACATGAACTTGAGCTCAGTAACCCCCAAATCTTAAAACATTCACTTGAGCTCAGTAACCCCCAAATGTATCTTAAAACATGAACTTGAGCCCAGTAACCCACACATTTATCTTAAAACATGAACTTCAGCTTAGTAGCCTTACTAGCCCTCAAATGCATCTTAAAACATTAACTTGAGCTCAGTAACCCCCAAATCTTAAAACATTAACTTGAGCTCAGTATCCCCCAAATGTATCGTAAAGCATGAACCTCAGCTTAGTAGCCCCACTAGCCCTCAAATGTATCTTAAATCATGAACTTGAGCTCAGTATCCCCCAAATGTATCTTAAAACATGAACCTAAGCTCAGTAATCCCCACATGTATCTTAAAACATGAACTTAAGCTCAGTAACCCCCAAATGTATCTTAAAACATGAATTTAAGCTCAGTAACCCCCCAAATGTATCTTAAAACATGAACTTGAGCTCAGTAACCCCCAAATGTATCTTAAAACATGAACTTGAGCTCAGTAACCCCCAAAAGTATTTTAAAAACCCCCAAATGTATCTTAAAACATGAACTTAAGCTCAGTAATCCCCAAATGTATCTTAAAACATTAACTTGAGCTCAGTAACGCCCAAATGTATCTTAAAACATGAACTTCAGCTTAGCAGCCCCCAAATGTATCTTAAAACAAGAACTTCAGCTTAGTATCCCCCAAAAGTATTTTAAAAACCCCCAAATGTATCTTAAAACATGAATTTAAGCTCAGTAACCCCCCAAATGTATCTTAAAACATGAACTTGAGCTCAGTAACCCCCAAATGTATCTTAAAACATGAACTTGAGCTCAGTAACCCCCAAATGTATCTTAAAACATGAACTTGAGCTCAGTAACCCCCAAAAGTATTTTAAAAACCCCCAAATGTATCTTAAAACATGAACTTAAGCTCAGTAACCCCCAAATGTATCTTAAAACATGAATTTAAGCTCAGTAACCCCCCAAATGTATCTTAAAACATGAACTTGAGCTCAGTAACCCCCAAATGTATCTTAAAACATGAACTTGAGCTCAGTAACCCCCAAAAGTATTTTAAAAACCCCCAAATGTATCTTAAAACATGAATTTAAGCTCAGTAACCCCCCAAATGTATCTTAAAACATGAACTTGAGCTCAGTAACCCCCAAATGTATCTTAAAACATGAACTTGAGCTCAGTAACCCCCAAAAGTATTTTAAAAACCCCCAAATGTATCTTAAAACATGAACTTAAGCTCAGTAATCCCCAAATGTATCTTAAAACATGAACTTGAGCTCAGTAACCCCCAAATGTATCTTAAAACATGAACTTCAGCTTAGTAGCCCCACTAGCCCTCAAATGTATCTTAAAACATGAACTTGAGCTCAGTAACCCCCAAATGTATCTTAAAACATGAACTTAAGCTCAGTAACCCCCAAATGTATCTTAAAACATGAACTTAAGCTCAGTAACCCCCAAATGTATCTTAAAACATGAACTTAAGCTCAGTAACCCCAAAATGTATCTTAAAACATGAGCTTGAGCTCAGTAACCCTCAAATGTATCTTAAAACATGAACTTCAGCTTAGTAGCCCCCAAATGTATCTTAAAACATGCACTTCAGCTTAGTAGCCCCACTAGCCCTCAAATGTATCTTAAAACATGAACTTGAGCTCAGTAACCCCCAAATGTATCTTAAAACATGAACTTAAGCTCAGTAACCCCCAAATGTATCTTAAAACATGAACTTGAGCTCAGTAACTGTCACGATCCTACTCGCCTGCCACCCAGCACCTTTACATGCGCCTCTGCCTTTCTTTCCTTGTTTTACCGCTGCAGTTTTGGACTAATCTAAAAGTTCCATTCCGGCTTTTGGGTTAAACCAGCAGATGCATTCTGGGACATGTAGGCTGTCTAAAAGGCAGAGGGCTGGAGGAGGCATATTAAATACATTTGTTTGCAGCAAGCTACTAAGAGCTGCAGAGGGCCTGATTGCATTCACCTGTTCCAAGCTACTGCAGGCTCGGCTGCAGAGGGCCTGATTGCATTCACTGGTTCCAAGCTACTGCAGGCTCGGCTGCAGAGAGCTGGAGAGCACTTGATCAGAATCCACTGCTGCTACTGCTGCAGGCTACTGAAGCCAGGGCTGCACTTAATAGCACACAGCTGCCAGAGTCTGCAATCAGCTCCACCCTGCTGGCCTGCTGGCTGGGAGGGCCTTTATAAGCTCACTTTGAACAGAAGCAGTGGTCAGTCAACTGCTTTCTCGGGGAGTTTTTGCTGGTGCTCCTGTTACCAGTTTTTGACCTTTCCTGGAAATCCTTCTTTGGCCTTTTGATTCCTGTTGATGCTTGCAGCTCCCTCTCCAGTCTGCTGCAGCCTTCTGCCCTGTTCCTCTGGGCTCCCACCTGGCGGCTCTGCCTCACTCCGCTGCCTTCTGCCCTGCTGCTCTGGGCTCCCACCTGACAGCTCTGCCGCACTCAGCTGCCTTCCGCCCTGCTCCTCTGGGCTCCCACCTGATGGCTCTGCCGCACTCGGCTGCCTTCCGCCCTGCTCCTCCGGGCTCCCACCTGGCGGCTCTGCCGCACTCCGCTGCCTTCCGCCCTGCTCCTCTGGGCTCCCACCTGGCGGTTCTGCCGCACTCCGCTGCCTTCCGCCCTGCTCCTCTGGGCTCCCTCCTGGCGGTTCTGCCGCACTCCGCTGCCTTCCGCCCTGCTCCTCTGGGCTCCCACCTGATGGCTCTGCCACACTCTGCTGCCTCCTGCCCTGCTGCTCTGGGCTCCCACCTGGCGGCTCTGCCGCACTCCGCTGCCTTCCGCCCTCCTCCTCTGGGCTTCCGTGCCTGGCAGCCTTGCCACACTCCTGCATTCTGCCCTGTTCCTCTAGGCTCCATGCCTTGCAACCTGCCTGTTCTAGCTTCTGAAATCCTGTTCTGTCCTATACCTGATAATTTCTTTCAACACTGCTTTCTACTTGTATACATCTTGTTACACTGTAGTGTCTCCACTTGAATCCGTTTTACAGTGTGACCCTGGGTTGGTCTCCGTTCAGATCAGATAAGGGAAGACTTCTGATACCTTCACCTAGTCCGTGGAAGTCGTACCTGCCTCAGTATATGGTCTTTCAGTTTTACCCTTGCACTGAGTACAACAGTTTCCTCGGCGTGCCCAAGTCATGACGTTGCTGTATGACTGTTGTTAAGAGTAATCTGCTGGTACCGATCCCAAGGGCTTTCCTTAATCCCTGGAGACCCCTTATCATATTCCAGTACACCCTTATTTATGATCAATCCGTGTTGCCCAGTGTACTTGCTTTTCTTTGCCTTTTCTCTGTCTCTTTGCTTACAGCCTGCTCCTGCAGTTCCTGTGAATTCCTGTTTCAACTAACAGCTTGGTATGTACCTTTAATCTGTTATATTCTAACATTGTCTCCGGAATCTCCCTTAATCTACTTGCATACAGGGAGAGATAGCCTCTGCCCTGTGCTCTCTGCCTAGACTTGTGACAGTAACCCACACATTTATCTTAAAACATTAACTTGAGCTCAGTAACAACCAAATGTATCTTAAAACATGAACTTGAGCTCAGTAACCCGCACATTTATCTTAAAACATGAACTTGAGCTCAGCAACCCACACATTTATCTTAAAACATGAACTTGAGCTCAGCAACCCACACATTTATCTTAAAACATGAACTTCAACTTAGTAGCTTTACTAGCCCTCAAATGTATCTTAAAACATTAACTTGAGCTCAGTAACCCCCAATCTTAAAACATTAACTTGAGCTCAGTAACCCCCAAATGTATCTTAAAACATGAACTTCAGCTTAGTAGCCCCACTAGCCCTCAAATGTTTCTAAAACATGAACATGAGTTCAGTAACCCCCAAATCTTAAAACATTAACTTGAGCTCAGTAGCCCCAAATGTATCTTAAAACATGAACTTGAGCTTAGTAACCCCCAAATCTTAAAACATGAACTTGAGCTCAGTTACCCCCAAATCTTAAAACATTAACTTGAGCTCAGTAGCCCCCAAATGTATCTTAAAACATGAACTTGAGCTTAGTAGCCCCACTAGCCCTCAAATGTACCTTGAAACATTAACTTAAACTGAGCAACCCCCAAATTTATCTTAAAACATGAACCTCAGATTAGTAGTCCTACTAGCCCTCAAATATATCTTAAAACATTAACTTGAGCTCAGTAACCCCCAACTGTATCTTAAAACATGAACTTCTGCTTAGTAGCTCTCAAATGTATCTTAAAACATTAACTTGAGCTCAGAAAGCCCAACATCTTAATGCAGAACTTGTGAGCTCTGCACAGCTCCCATGCCGTGACTTGCTTTGGACTTTTCTTTCATCTTTTCTCCAAGTAGGAATGAAACCAGCCAATGGGTGTTGCTAGGGCTGGAAAAGATCCGGGGCTACACCAATGTCGGGATTGTCTGGTGGGGCTAGCTAGCCTTTTGGTTGTAGAACCTGAGATTTTATCCGGGGCTACAACCACAAGACCCGGGGCTATAGACCCTTAAGCCCCCCCACCCCCATCAACGCCTCTGAAACCAGCACTGGTCCTTGAGCTATTCCTGCTGTGGCACATAGGATGGGGCCTCTTGTGTTGAGACCAGGGTTCTTGTTATGAGGCCAGACGTCATGTTTTGAAGTGCAGGTTTTCACAGAATGAGCCCACTACTTGCTACCACCAATATGATCCTTCATAATTTCATGTGTGTGTCCCTCAAAAACCCATAAGGCTACCCCCAGCACCACCACCACTAGGCAACCCAGCCCAGCTCCCAGACCCCTTCAAGACTGAGGGTTAGCAGTCTTGTTCAGCAGTTTCGACCATTGGGTGCTGGAGCCACCTAATACGTCATAAGCCAAAACTATTGCATTCAGGTGCAGCTAGGGAGAAATGGTACATGAGGAGGGGCACAAAATAAGCAGAAACTATTCTAATGGAGTGCAGCTAGGGTGAAACAGCGTATGAGGGACACAACGCTTGTAGGTGTTGTTGATTATTTACCCACCATTTGACTGCCCATGGCCATGCTAATCCCTATGGTCATTGCCACCTACTTCCTGCCACTCCCTGCCCAAAGCACATTCTCTAGGATCTCTTTGAGCTCGCTTTATCAAGCCTTACCATCAAGCGGTGTGTTTGAAGTGCCTGCAAGTATTTTTTCAAAGCAGTCTTGTGAGAGTTAATGACTTAACCGGAGCTGTAAACTGGTGTAATTAAAATATCTTAGCCAGGTCCACGTTTAGCCACCCTTTTATAAGAACTATGCATGTTCTTCTTATCAGACAACTTACATTTGATGCTGGCTCACGGAAAAATGCTGCATTTAAAATGACTTTTAATCCTATATCAATCATAGAAAAACGCATGGGCTTGAGTGCGCGCGCATGTGTGCAATTACACGGATTAGTAACTTCGAATAACTAGTCCCATGATAACATTATTCCATCATTATGAACGCCTTTCTAAAGTCCACATAATTACTGACGCATCATATAAAAAAATGGACAAGCCCAAAAATGTTTGGGACACATATAAATGGCGGGTAAGTGTGTGGTGCCTGCAGCGACTTGTCTTCACTATCACGCGTCCTCTCCACATGAGAACTGCTGGTCCACGTCCCTAACACCAACACGCCATATCTGTGCTAACACAATCATGCCAGCATTCTAGGTTTTCTAAGTGTAGACCTTGTTATGTGGGACCCTCCCAATGTGTATTGCCCTTTTAAGCTGTGGGACCCGCCCAATGTGTATTGCCCTTTTAAGCTGTGGCACCTGCCCAATCTGTATTGCCATTTTAAGTTGTGGGACCCGCCCAATGTGTATTGCCCTTTTAAGCTGTGGGTCCCGCCCAATGTGTATTGCCCTTTTAAGACGGGCCATGACTGCGTCATGAACGATCTAATAAATGGGGCTCCTGCATGCACGTGCCTTAGAACGGCTGCAGACTCCAACAATGGTACTGCTGACTCTGTCTCTCATTTTGGGCCTACAGGCCCACACCATGTGATCAAAGTCCTGCAACCCTGGCCTACAGGCCCATACCATGTGATCACGGTCCTGCAGCCCTGGCCTCAAGGCCCACACCATGTGATCACGGTCCTGCAGCCCTTGCCTCAAGGCCCACACCATATGATCACGGTCCTGCAGCCCTGGCCTCAAGGCCCACACCATGTGATCACGGTCCTGCAGCCCTGGCCTCAAGGCCCACACAGTGTAATCACAGTCCTGCAGCCCTGGCCTGAAGGCCAACACCGTGTGATTACGGTCCTGCCGCCCTGACTTCAAGGCCCACACCATGTGATGACAGTCCTGCAACCCTGGCCTGCAGGTGCACACCGTGTGATCACGGTCCTGCAGCCCTGGCGCCAAGGGCCCACACTGTGTAATCACAGTCCTGCAGCCCTGGCCTGCAGGCCCACACCATGTGATCACAGTCATGCAGCCCTGGCCTGAAGGCCCACACCGTGTGATCACGGTCCTGCAGCCCTGGCCTCAAGGCCCACACCATGTAATCACAGCCTGCAGCCCTGGCCTGCAGGCCCACACCATGTGATCACAGTCCTGCAGGCTCTGTTGGTCTGGGCCCCCCAGATCAGTATGGTGCCCGGGGACTGCCCAGGCCACCCTGCATCTCAGATGCTCCCAAAATTCATGGCGTGCCCAGCACCCCAGGAACATGTCCACATGGGCCACCAGAGTCCCGCCATGCAACTCCATCAAGTCCAGTAACCCCGGCAACTCATCAAGGTGCTGGTCCCGCCAGCAGTGGTGAGGACCGCCATGTGATCATCGCCGGCCCCACAATATCCATCACATACCTAGCTGTCCCTCCCAGTTTGTGCCAATATGCGAGATGGTGCTTCCAATCCCTGCCCCTCATGCTCATCGCGGATCACGCAACAGGCAGCCAGCTTGACAGGTCAAGGCTGAGTGCCAAAGTGCCTTACAATACTTCTACCGTCTTCATTTCTTTACCCACTGTGTATCGAAAGGTTTTGGGGTGTTTGACCGAAACTTTTGTGATCATGGCAAACTGACAAAAAATGATTTGCACGGGGCCCAATCTAAACGCACATTCATTTATTTCTTTTTATTTGTCCCCCACCTCCAATTTTAAGGAAGTAGGGGACACCCCTGCACCCCAAAATTGCAAAATATCAAACATGGGGAGTGCTGAAGACCCCCGCAGCCCCCACTCTCCATGGTTGGTATTTTGCAATATATGCAACCAAATTGCCCAAAGGCCAAATCACCCATGCAAACTTCGATCAAATTGGTCATTAGGTCAATTGTTTTAGGTCAAATAGGTAATACCGTATCGGAATATAGCAACAATGTCCACTGTATGCAAGTTTATCAATCACTGATCCTCTTCTGAAAAGGGCTCCTTTGGGTATCTCAGATCCTTTAAACCTTTGGCCTATTTCTTTCTTTCCTTTCTGCCCTACATTTCTTTCGAAGGCTTATGTGTGAGCAACTTCCTTTTTATCTGAATTTACCTGGTCTGCTTTCTTCTTGTCTATCTGGTTTCTGCTCTGGTCTGTCACGCTCTTCTTGCTGTCTCAGATTCCATTTGACTTGCTCTTGCCTGTCTTGGCCCTACGGGTTCCTCACAACGCCTCACCATTCTCCCTCTTCTCTTGGGGTTTCTGGCTCAGTCCTGTCCTGGTCTGCTTCTTATTTTAGGCGACCGTAGCTTTCCTGTGTCTTGGAAAGGTCCATACTCATCGCCCTTACTTTAGCCCCCCGCCCCTTTTGGTGTTCTCCAAGGCTCGGTCCTGGGTCCTTTGTTTTTCACTCTCTCTCCACTTTCCTCTCTTATCTCAGGATTTTGGTTAAATGTTCATTTCTATGCTAATGAACAGCACAGATTTCTATTTTTCTACTTTTGCTGATAAAGTACAGCGTTTATCTTTCTGCAAATCAGCCCTTACATCTTGGGTGGCTTCCCATTGTTTGCTCCTCATCCCTGAAAAAAACAAAAATCAATTTTTCCTTGCTTCTAACTCCTGTTCTTCTTCCATTTCTATTCTTTTCCTCCGTCGTCTTGACCTATTTTTAGTTCTGCACACAATCGCAGGTTTATTTTTGAGTTTAAACCTTCGTATCACGCGCATATTGCATCTACTGTCTGTGCTTGTCATTTTTGACTCGGTACCATTCACACGATGAAGGCCTCTCTCGTGCGTTCTTCTGCGAAGCTACGTTAGCAAAGTCTTGTTTTAACTACCATTGCTCGTTGCATGTCGCCTCCCTCATGATGGTATCAGGGAATATTATCCCCACCCATAATATTGCCATATATATATTTATATATGATCGTGGGGTAATGAAGGTACGCATACATATGTAATGTTGTGCTCACACTTGGAGTTTGTACTAATCACCATATGTGTTAAAAGAATGTACCCTTTGTTAAAAGAAGAGGCCTTCTCTTTATACAGCGACATTTAAGACCTGCTGACCTGGCAAGAACTTGTTTTAACAGAAGAATTGTGTTTGGTCACTGTATGTCGAAGCATGTTGAGCCTGCTAAAACTATCTGCAGATTACGGGTGGGGAAGGAATGAGTAAGCACAGCCTCGTGCACAGAGATACACAGAGGGGCACGAGAGAGAGCGAATAACAGATAACAGGAAACCACAATAGCAGATGTTGAACTGTTGACCTTGATGCAAAGTCATGACTGGGAGGAACCGCCTTGTGGTGGACATAATCTATGTGCAGCAATGTATGACAATGTAAAACAGATGGGTATAAAAGGACCACGATGTGCAGGGCAAAGCGCGGCACTTTGACGACTTGCTTTGCGAGACGGTTGAACTTGTGGCCCATTCGCGAATGCTTGTGTGTTAATAAAGCAATGTTTACTCAACTCTTTTCTGTTTGAGTTTTTATAGGGTCCCTTTTGTACTGGTTTTGGCGACGGCGAGAAATCGCACCCACAATTTTGGTGTCAGAAGTGGGACGCGAAGGAGCGACAGTCCGTCACTGGGTGAGGAACGCCGCGGCGGAACCGGAGAAGGAATTGATCACGGGGCCCCAACAACTGAATCCGCACCTTTGATTGCAACCAACGCGTCATCCTTGTTTTTCCGGCTCCGTCGGCGGTGGAACAGCAGGCTGTCGCCCTTCGGGTCCGGAACACTCTGGCGGGACCCTTAAGATAAGTGGTATGGACGGATGCATGATGGAATAAGGGAATAATGATTCAGGGTTTGTGAAGAGGACGGTGGTAAGTCCGTCTATGAAGAAGTAATGTTGAAATGATGATATGATATGTTAGATACGCCAGGAGGATGTATTATTATTGTTAACCAATAGGTGCATATTTGGGAAAGGTGAGTGTTTTAGGCAATTGTGGTATACCAACAAAATGGGTCAAGCGGCTTCCAGCAAGAGTGGTATAGGCAAGAGACACTATGCCCCTCTTGAAGGAACCCCTGCATTTGATATGTTGATTAAACATGGATTGAATTCAACATTGTTCTTAAAAGAATGGTCCGAATACACAAAAGATTTGATTGAGCATAAATGGCCAGACACCGGGTCCTTTGATGTGGACCACATATCCAAAGTAGAAATAGAATTAGTAAAAGACGGGTCAGACCCGCACAGTTTGAGGCTATACGACTATGGAGGGTAGAAGCAATGCGCAGGCGCAATGCTCAGAATAAACAAAAAGCAAAGGAGCAGAAGAGAACGGTAAATCAAAAATTACATGATCTAGAGATAAAAGAGAAGGGTGAGAGGCTAGATCAGTTGGATAGACATATGATGATTAAGAACAGTGGGGGTATGTATCCTGCCGTGCCGGTGCCTCGATATGAAGATGTGATAGGGCTAGAAGCAGAACAAACAACGACTGAATTATTGTTTCCAGGAGCTACAGCTCCACCGGCAGACAGTGAGGGTGAAAGGGTGGAATTCCCAATGAAGTATGGAAACCCAGATAGGTTGATAGACCATAGGAGAACGACTACTGTAGAAAAGGATAGAGATGGAGACTTGCAAATCCTTATGACCGGGCTGTATGGCACACCCCTCAATGACAGCCTACGGGACCAATTGGGGTGTTTGACACCTTTGGAATTTAGGACAGTGGCCACTAAACTATATACCTTTCATGAGGGTAACTGTAAATTGAGAGGACAGAGTACTGCGGATCTGCCCTCAGCATATCAGGACGCTGTCGCGTTACTACCAGTGACTGCGTCCAGTGTTCAGTTATGGGGATGTATGTCAGACATAATAGAGGAAGTCATAAGGGGCAGTGTTGAATGGGAGAAGGAAAAGAGGGCATGGGAAAGAGAGGTGAGGGAAAGAGAGGCTAAACTCAAAGATGCAGACCAGGCGGGCCAAAACGTAGCTAATCGTATGATAGCATCCATACACTCGCAGTCCATGTCCACCCTGGTGAGTCTGATGGAGGGCCTTGGCTGGCCTATACAAGTAAACGTAATTAAATATCTTCTTATTAGGGTGGATGATATAGAAGAGGAAAAGGAGCCTAGATATGTGTCCCAGTGGAATAGGATTAGGACGGAATTGGATAAGAAACTGCTATCTAATATAAGAGTGGATGATTCAGGGGCGGAAGAATGGAGGATGGCTAAGGTGGAGAAACTATTAAAAGATTATAAAAAAATAAAAGAGAAAACTCTTAGTCACCAGTCCTCTGCTTCATCACCAGTGCAGGCCCTTGTGAGTGAACAAACAAATACAGAAAAGTCACTATTAATGCCAATGAGAGAGTGCCAACCCACCATAGAGGCAGCCACTGGTAACATGATGCGCACCTATGTGTATGTCCCTTTATCCCGAATTGAATTAATGCATATCACCAAGTCCATCCCCGACCCCCGTATAGACCCGGCAGGATTCTACAAGGAAGTAGGAAAGTTATTCAGACCAGGGTTATTTACCGTAGAGGATGTAGATAACATATTGTTAGCCATTGTCCCAGAAGAAATATGGACCCCCTTTCGTGCCAAAGACAATGAAACAATAAAATGGAAAGATGTAATGGATGCGAGCAAAAATAGAAAACTGCATGAGGAATATCCTGAACCCCTAAGGGGGCATGGCATGGCAGTCCTGAGGGCTCTAGAAAAGGTGTTACCCCCATTTGATGTGAATGTGGAGAAACTGTCCGCTGTGATACAGGGTGCAAGTGAGGAGGTAGCACAGTACTTTCTGCGTTATGAAGCAGCATTCAAAGCGCACAGTGGGCTAGAGATAGGGTCTGAAACGGGCCAACGGTACTTTGCCACAAACTTTGTAGAGGGGCTCCACGGGCCAATTCAGGAGAACATTAGGAGGGCAGAAAGTACATGGATGACTAGAAACCCCCGGGATCTCCTCGAAATGGCCAGGTATTATGAAAGAGGGGAAAGAGTAAAGGGACAACAAAAGGCACGACAAGAGAAGGATTTAAAAACCAAAGTGTTGATGCAACAGTTGCATCAAGGGCCCCAAGGCAGGTATAACTACAATAATAACGGCCCGTCACAGGGCTATAGCAGCAACATGATAGGGGGCCAAGGGACAGGAAGAGGTACAGTGCAAGGAGGTGCGCTATATGGGAGGAGTGATGGGCTACCCCAAGATGTATGTGCCTTCTGCAAGAGACCCGGACACTGGAAATCCCAGTGTCCCCAGAGTGGTGGGAGAGGAAGGGGCGTACGGCCCCCTTCACAGACAACATTTGCCCCAGGAAATAGGACTGGTGGGTACGGCAACCAAGACAATAGAATGTTTAAACCCCCTCAACCCAATGCCTTTGACGGACAAGCAAGAGGGGATGTTCCCTGGCCGGCCCCGCCTCCCCCCAATCTACTGTATCAGCCACAACAAACGACACAAGTACAAGGTGTATGCCAGGGTGAAGAATGTGGAGAAGGGGTATACTATAACGATGATTTTCAGGATAACACAAGCGATATGTCCTGAGGATGCCGGAATGAGATAGCGGGAGTGGTGCAGGTTCCTATAGACCAAAGGGGGCCTTATGCCTCTATTAGGATCGGCCCCCACCGAAACTTGAGATGTCTGGTAGACACGGGAGCTGGAAACAGGCACACCTGATTATACTAAGAGATTTTGCCTTTTTGTTGATGAACAGGAAGGTTGCGCTGTGTCAGTCTTGACACAGGAACAAGGGGGTAAACAGAGACCATGTGCATATTTTTCTAGCACTCTGGACTCAGTAGCTCGAGGCCTACCCCCATGCATGAGAGCAGTAGCTGCAGCAGCGACAGGGCCATAGGCGATATTATTTGTGGGGATAATTTATGGGGTTATTGGGACCAGGGGATGCGGGGGTGACCCCCGCCCCATTAAAAAAATTATGGGAGTTGCAGGGGTTTCCCACACAGGTTCCATGGCTTAATGTTGCTGTAAAAATACGGCGATATTTTTGTATGGCGATATTTTTGCGGGGTTAGTAACACATAGAACCCTCATTATGCCATATTGCCTCTTTGCTCTGAGGTTGTTTTTGTTCTTTTTCTTTCAACTATGTATCCCCTTACTCAGACCAGCCTCACTGGCTTTCTCTTCCGGCTCGATATGTCTTATCTTATAATCTTGCGCCTGGTGACATTTGCGCCATCGTTTCTCTATATCAGGCTACTGATCCTCGTCTTTCATTTTCCTGGCTCTTACCTACTCCACATTCTCCTTGGGCTTCTTTTCGTTTTCGTTCTTTTCAATTTTGGCTCCCAAACTATGGAATCTGTTACCTCTTGGTTTGCGTGGGTTCATGGGGAGAGGGGTATTCTACTATCTACTCATTTAAAAACACTTTAAAATATATTTGGTGCGGTATGGATTCTTTCTCCGACTCAAGAATGCTGTTTTCTCTTCGTCAAGCATTGCTCTACTTATTGGTGTTATTTATTTGTTTAATTGTTTTTTTTTGAATATCGCAAAACTCACCTAACACCATTCCTGAGTTTGGTGTCTATGCGCGGATCCGGGATTCGAACCTCTGTTGCTCTGCCTGGTCTTGCCTCCAAGACCAGCACGTTGCAACTCCTGTGTCAATGAGGTGATCACAATACAATCTTGCCACGCCTTTAGCCTTTCATACATGTACACCAGCCTATATGCACAAGCCTATTGAGTTGCAGAATAAAGAAGAGTCCTGGGTATGTGACTGGAGATGCAGCCTCCACCTACTCATTCCTATATTGCACCTCCATGTGGTTAGTCCTTTCCTTAAACTCCACGGTTCAGTCTAGTTGTGCAGTGGGCGTCCAATTTATTTGCTGTCACACATTTCTGTGGTATACCAGTTTTGGGGGGGCCCCAGTGGCTTGTTAGACAGTGATAAAAGGATCATGTGTGGATGTGAGGCTAACCGAGGAGGAAAGGAGTGAGCTTGGAGAATCCAAGACAAGCAGATTGAATAGGAGGATCACCAAGATCCAGCGGAGCTCCAGGGATCCTCCCAGCCTGATAGGCAATGCCAGATCCTGGATTTAGAATCTACTTCCAAGTGCTGACACCTAGAGCCTTTAGTTAGCACACCCAACCTGCTGAGGGTCCCCCTGGCTTCTTAATGCAGCAGACCAAAGGCTACCCAGAGGTCCATAAAGCAGGCACACCATTGGCTGGCTTGGGTACCTCCAGGTTAGGCTAGCCATCTTCACAGTCCTTTAAGTGTTTTAATTGGACTCACTGCTGAGATTAACCTAAAATGTTCCAGCAGTGGTTTGCTCCCCTTCATAGTTATTGGAATAGCATCCCCCCCCAAAATACTTTGTGGACCACACCCATGTAGAGACTAAAGGGAAACATCGGCAGATAAAAGGGGGGGCTCAGTATTTTGGATTAAACGGAAAAACACAAATACCGGCCTCAGGTTAATAATATCGTCTTCCAAGATCCAGGGTAGTGGAACCTCAGGCGGCAGGACTTTAAAGTCAATGTGTGTTCTACTAGCTGACACCCCCCCTGAAAGGTATGTTTCAGGACACCATTAACTCTGCTGAGCTGCCCTAAATGCATTTATCAATAGGTTGCAGAGCAGCTCCTTGACTATAGTGTCAAGTAATTGATTCCAACAACCTTCCCGGCAGAGACGTTACTAGGGGGGGACTGATGGGGCTACAGCCCCGGGTCCTTTGGTTGTAGCCAGGGGTGTTGCTAGGTCTGGAAAAGATCCTGGGCTAGGCTAATGTCAGGACTGTCGGGACTCGAGGCTAGCTAGCCTTTTGGTTGTAGCCCCTGTGCTTCTATCCGGGGCTACAACCAAAAGACCTGGGGCTATATCCCCCTAATCCCCCCCTAGCTATTCCTCTGGTTTTAGCCCTGGATAGAAGCTCAGGTACTACAACCAAAAGGCTAGCTAGCCCCTAGCCCCGATAGTCCCAACATTAGCATACCCCTGGATCTTTTTCAGACCTAGCAACACCCCTGACCATCCGTACGGTCAAACTTCTTAAACCTAAATAACCGCTTTGTCACGTTGTCCTCTCATTCTGTCCCTTTTTCACAAACATCTAGGCCAGACAATAGGACAGGCAACACTCACAATACACCAGTTACCCCAGTCAGGTTTCCACTCCATGTCCCTCACAGTGGAAGGGTGTCACGTGAGCGGGTTTATCCCAAGGGCCACACATGCAGACTCAAGGGTTCCCCGTTCCTTCACTGGCGTCTGCCATGGCGTCTGCAAGAGGGAGCTCGCAGGCGCTGGCTACAGGACGCTGCCCGCAGAAAGTCAATTCCGCGATCATGGAGACCATTGATTTCAAAACAACGCTCTCGTGTCGCCTCTGCGGGTCACGTGACGCGTTCATCCGTCTCACTCGCGGATCAGGTGACGCGATGGTTCCGCTATTTAAGTGCTGAACTTCCGCACGCCCGTGCTTCACAGCTGTTCTTTGGAGGACTCTGTACAGCGTTTGGATACATCTTGTTTCACAGCTCTTAACTCTTGGATTGTTTTTGGATTTGCTTTTGCTCACGTCTTTGGCTCTGTTTGCTGGATCATCTCGAACTCGGAACGCCTTTTGGACTATCTTGGATTACCCTGAATTGGACTTGGCATTGTTTCCTCTTCACTGCATTACGTTATCAAGTACTTTGGACTTTGGTCTCTTTGTTTCATCAAGTTACAGGAGGGCAAGTTGGGTTTTAACCCAGCCTACAGTTCTTCTCCCTACTGTCATCGGGGAAACCAGCTCACGTGCCCCTCCATGGAATTACCAACTATCATAGGTTCTGGGCTTTCTCACCCATCAGTTTAGGTAAGCCCGGTTCCTTATTCTGCCTGTTTGCTTGTACTGTACTCAGTTGATTGCTAATAACGGTTTCCTTTACAGCTGCCTTGGGTTTCAACATTTCCCGTGGATCCGAGTTGCAAGAACTACCCACCTGTGGCCTCAATGATCGCATAGGGAGTAATCTTGTATTCTCTCTCTGTGGTACTTGGGGACGGAGGTTTCAATACTCTTCACGACAATCAAGCAACCTGACACGCTTTAAAACAAATTCATCATTGACATTTATTTTATAATTTCACCAGGGAATCTGCATTCCTGCCAGCTATCTCCTTCCTAGGATGTGCATTCCTGTCAGATATCTACCTCCTAGGATCTGCATTCCCGCCAGATATCTCCTTCCTAATATCTGCATTTCCACCAGATATCTGCCTCCTGGGATCTGCATTCCCGCCGGATATCTGCCTCCAAGGATCTGCATTCCCACCAGATATCTGCCTCCGAGGATCTGTATTCCCACAAGATATTTGCCTACTGGGATCTGCATTCTTGCTGGCTATCTGCCTCCTAGGATCTGCATTCTCATCAGATATCTGCCTCCTAGGATTTGCATTCCCACCAGATATCTGCTTCCTAGGATCTGCATTCCTGCCAGATATCTGCCACCTGGGATCCGCATTCCCATCAGATATCTGCCTCCTAGTATCTGCATTCCCGATGGATATCTGCCTCCTAGAATCTGCATTCCTGCCAGATATCTGCCTCCTAAGATCTGCATTTACCATAAGATAGCTGCCTCCTAGGATCTGCATTCCCATCAGATATCTGCCTCCTAGGATCTGCATTACCATCAGATATCTGCCTCCTAGGATCTGCATTCTCATCGGATATCTGCCTCCTAGGATCTGCATTCCCATCGAATATCTGCCTCCAAGGATCTGCATTCCTGCCAGATATCTGCATTCTAGGATCTGCATTCTCATTGCATATCTACCTCCTAGAATCTGCATTCCCATCAGATATCTCCATTCCTGCCAGATATCTGTCTCCTAGGATCTGCATTCCCATCAGATATCTGCCTCCTAGGATTTGCATTCCTGCCAGATATCTGCCTCCTAGGATCTGCATTCCATCTGCCTCCTAATACCTGCATTCCCGCCGGATATCTTCCTCCTAGGATTTGCATTCCCACCAGATATATGCCTTCTAGCATCTGCATTTCCTCCGAATATCTGCCTCCTAGGATCTCCACTCCCATCAGATAAATGCCTCCTAGGATCGATGTTCAACACCACACCAGCCAACTCCAAGCCTCTCATCTTGTTGTTTTTACAAATATAGTAAGATTTTATTTTCCCACCGCTTTTACACACCATCACCCGTGGGTGCAGTTATGTTTGTCAATTACAGCAATATGTCTATTGATGTTTTCTTTTTCTGCTCAAATAATTCTTTACTCCCATTTTGTTGCTCTCATTTTTTATAGAAAGCCGGGGGGAGAAGGGAGTATGTGGTAATACAACCCCAGTGCCCCTACACGCCCCCCACTGCACCCCACCAATATTGCCACTCTCAACTCAGCAAGTACATTCTTCAGGGAAAATTCAAGCCAAACAAATCAGCAATGCTGGTTTTAGCCGTTTTTGGGCGATCAGTGGACCTTCTTCCATATTAATAAAGGAGACCGCATGGACTTCACGCCTCTTAAATAATAGGGGGTAATGCTCCCTGAATCATTGCCCCTACAAGAATGACTGATTCTGCTCCTTAGATTCGACCCTGAGACCAGCAGGTTAGAGGCAGACCACCTCCGCCACAGCGCTTAACCAACAGAGCTAACCTGCTAGCTAGTACGCTGTGATTTATGCTAATGTACACCACCTGAAGCGAAGTCCCCCGAGAAAGACATATGTGGATAGTGGGGCCGTGAGGAGGTCGAATGAAGTATGGAGCGGATACAATGTCTATTCTGCTAAATTGGGAAATTGAAAGAAACAACAGATGTCTGAAAAAACAGCACAGAAAGCGCCAGATAAGCCCTTCAAATAATAACTTTGTTTTTATATAAATAGCCACACACCAGCCATAGGAGTCACAGATTTAACCATTATTTTATTTATTTATGTATTTATATACAGGCGAGCAATGCTCTTTTGATCACAAAAGAATGTACAATAGATAGAAATCAGATTTGACGGGAAGCAGTGAGCTTCTTACAATGGTGTGAGTCTAAGGGACAATCTGACCAGGTTGTTATGTTATGTTATGTTATTTTGCATTTATGTAGCGCCTTATATACCATTGGTATGGTCTGAAAGCGCTGGGAGGTTGAACGCCCTTGGGAACCGAAGTTCGGGTCAGTAGAGAGAGTAGAGAGAGTCCAAAAAGTGCGTGTGCGCACCAGGTATGTGTGCAGCTGGTGCGGAATTCAAGTGGTAGCTGCTTCTTAGCGGTAGGTGTGGTGGTTGAGAGATCAGGAATATGTGTTCGCTCTGGCAGGATTTATTCAGACCGAGTGTGGCTGCGTTAGGCCTGAGGAGAACGCCTGGCTGGGGGGTGTGAAACCAGCAATGTTTACTTAGAGTGATGTGGAGTGAGCAGGGAATTGTAGATATGAGAACAGTTATACCGAATGGTGTCATAGTATCTCTGTGTTCTAGTTGAGTGGTGGTGTAAGGGAGAGAGTAAGCGTGGTGGTGTGATATGATGGGTTACATGCTCTTTCAAACGTTCTCTGCATTCCAAGGCATATTATGTTTGTCACGCAGTTCCGTGCGGGCAGGTTGTGGAGGGGAGTAAAGGGAGCAGTCACCGGGGACAATACATAAGTGGACATACATAGATTAAGGACAACCCACATTGGACAGTTTGGATGCGCCCATGGTGGGTGAAGTGCTAGAGTCGAGGCCGAGGAAGTGAGGGACAGAGGCAGGTTAGATGTGGGGAAAAATGTTAGCTAGCAGGCAGATGAGAGGTAGGTTAATGGTGTGACGTTGAGGTGAGGCTTTTAGTTTGGTTTTGAACAACTCCGTGTGGACTGTTTATTCGGATGTCTGGGAAAAAAGAATTCCATGCACGTGGAGCAGGAAGAGAGAAAGAGCGGAAGCGAGAGGATGCACAGGGAGGGAAAGGAGCCACAAAGGTAGTCGAGGAGGCAGAGCGGAGATTACGAGAAGGCTTGTAGAGTTGGATAGAGGATAGATGCAGTGGTGTCTTACCATGGAAAGATTTGTGAACCAGGAGACGAAATTTAAATCTGGACCTGTTTTGCATCACCTGGCTCAGTGATCCGTGTTTTATCCACCGCAAATTGATGAAATGTTGAGTTGACCCTTCAGGCTTCCAAACCTGTGACCTGCAGACTACACACAGATGGCGGCAGGAGTGGCACCGCCTACCGGGCTATCCTTCCAGCTCTAGATCACCTCTGGATAACCCATCCTCACATCTGGCCTGGGGCACGCGCGCCTGCTTTAATGCCACCCTGCTCCCCCACACCCCCAGGAGTCGCTCCAGCTTGGGCTTTATGTTGCAGAACTAATAGCCCTCTGCAGAGTCATTAGCCCGCTAATGTGGTCGTCTCCGCAAACTGCACTAATTTACGGGAAATGGCATGTGCAGACCATGAAATGCCAGCTGGGCTGAGTTGGCAGAGTCCCTCCTCTCATCACAGGGTGGGTATCTCTCGAGTTCTTAACCCACCCAATGCCAGTTACAAAACACCTTCTGAAACGCCACAGTGGCAAATCGGTATCGCACCACCGGTGAGCCATGTGGATTCAATTGATGCAGGGATGAAGGCAGGTGTGCAGATGTGCCTCCATTGGATGGAGGTAGTCACTTGGAGGTGCCTCAACACACCATACTTTTAGACATGCGATGTTGGTCCCGGTAAATAGCTATTCTTTCCTGGGTTTCTTTACATGCCACTGGTGTCGTCTCCAGCCACTCCGGCAGATGTGTAATGCAAGCAGGGGGGGTGGTGGTTAATAGTGTTGAGCAGGAAAAGTGAAAGAGAGCGGTGTGCTGCTGTTGGCAGCTTCAGTCCAGAAACACCGTTCACGGAGCATAAATGTGGTTTTGGGACGTTGGCCACCATGTGCTCTTGTGTGAGATTATGTGTGGTTTTGTCGTTGTGGTGTTGTGAAGTGCATACAGCCGATGGTGCTGTAGAGGTCTGGATGTGTTAACTCCAGAGTTTGGGATGTGTGCGCAGAAGAGTGAGTTTATTAGTAGGGATTAATGGTGAGAGTCCTGGAAATCCACCCAAGTGCACCACATCTCCCACCGCCAGATAACATCAGGTGCGCCCGCTCCAGAAGTCACTCCTAGTGTGTAACACCCCCATCGAAAATCCATCCAACTGCACCAAAACACCCACCCCTGAAGACCATCCCAGAGTGTCACATTTCCTATCCCAGGATTCAATCCGTGGGTGCCCCCCACCCACCTGAAAATCCATCTAAGTGCATCCCATTTCCCAGCCCTGAAATCCACCAATGTGTGCCAGATTCCCTAACCCTGACAACCATCCAAGTGCATCACAGCCCCCCCCCCTCAGGGATCTGTCTAAGTGTGTAACATGTCCAACCCCTGAAAATAATCGAACTGCCTATCCAGTGGCGGACGTGATCTGTGTCTCCCCCCAACCCCCAGTTGACCTTTCTGGGTTTTAGATGAATTGTCACCTCGGTGGTCATGATTCCTTATGTTCTCCTGAATTCGTTAGGCTGTCTCATTTCTCAGTAAAGGCCCTTTTTCTCCTATTACTAGCTAGGTGAGCTTTTCACTGGCCTACAGGGTACCCGCTGGGAACGGTTTATCGTCTTCCTCGATACCCGACGGACGTGGTCTATTATCTGTTGGCGGGGGTCTGGTGCGTTACTTGTGTTCACTTGTTGGTCCTCAGTGGGGGTATCTGTTCCTAGTCTTGTCCATAATTCCTCAATTCTTCGTGGGCTACTTTCCTTTATCAGTGTGTGGCCGGTTCCGAGGTGTGCAGTCGCTGGTCAGCCGGTTTCATTGTGCTTGGAGGTGAAGAGCCAAGTTTTCTGAATTTTGTATGGTCCCCATAATTTGTATTTCCCTGGGAAGGGAGTTCCGTAGTTTCCCGGCTAAGCACGAGAATGTTGATCCACTTGTTTTTTTCTTCGTGTATTATTTGGGTTCTAGGCGGATCTCGTGGGCTCAGTTTGGTTTGTACATGCAAAGTTTCTTTTGAATAAATTCCGCTCCCTGGCCGTGTATTGTTCTGTGCATAAGGCACATTGCTTTGAAAGTTATTCATTTCTCGACTGGGAGCCAGTGTAACATCCTAAGTGAAGGTGTGATGTGATCTCTTCTGTTGAGTTTAAGGAGAAGCCTGGCTGCCACACTTTGCATTCGTTGCAGTTTCCTTAGTAGGTAGTCTGGCATTCCGAGGTTTATTCTGTTAGGATAACCTATCCTGGACATGATGAGCATATGGTGGCCAGTAGTTTGTGCAGGAATGGGAGTTATGACAGATTTATTTTGATTCTTTGTAGGTGGAAGAAACACTTCTGGATGATCGTATTAATTTGGGATTCTAGTGTTGTAACGGACTGCTGGCAGGCGCACCACTCAAACAAATGCAGTGCATGCAAAAAGCCCAAAATGCTGCAGTAAGGACGATTTTCAGAGTGAGAAAGTCCTCCCCAATCTCTAAGTTTTGCTGATCATTGCACTGGCTTACTGTGAAGGACCGAATAGGTTTCAAAATTCTGTGCCTGGTGTTTAAGTGTCTAAACAATTTGGCGCCTCTTTATCTATCTAAGAAAATCCGGCGGTACCATCCGACCCATCGGCTGCACTCTAGCGACAAGCTGCTATTGGAAATTCCTGGCTCAAATCAAATGTTAAGAGGTGACCGCAGATTCGGTGTGTATGGCCCTAAACTATGGAACAGTTTAGGGCTGAAGATTAGGACCCTCAAATCACTATATCAGTTTCGTAAGTGTCAGAGGTGAAAACCCACTTATATAAATAGCTGGCACAGGTGGGCCTCACTAAAATTAACTTAGGTTTACAGTTGGTCTCGTTTTTTGGGTAGCCCGCCATGTGACGTGGCTTGTTGGTCAGAATAACCTGTGCCTAAATACGATTCTGTTTGTCAAGTGTGCAATACAAATACTTCAAAATCAAATCCCTTGCAACCCCTGTAAAAAATAAAAAAAATAGAAATGTCTTTTAACTGAAGCACCTGGAGTAGCCAGTGCCCTGGCAGCACTGAATTGCGGTGGAACTGCCACACCATGTTTGTGGGTGCCCCAGTACAGTCTTCACCCATCACGGTGAAAGCTGGGCCGGGGATTGCAGCGCGAGAAGGAAGCGCTCAGTAGGGGTTGGAGCTGACTGTGATATGTGGCACGTGTCACATGCCACGTTCAGCTCAAACCCCATCCCCCCTGGCTTACTCGCGTTGTGAGCAGCACTGCAGATCCGAGGGTGGCCTGGAGTTACGGACTGAAGATGGAAAAACAGGTAAGTAGGCTTTTAAAAAAAATGTTTATGTCTATTTTGCATGTGTGACGTGCGTGTCAGATGTATGTATGTGCTATGGTGATGCAAAGCAATTAGAGCTGCGGAGTCCTCTTTTTTAGGGGGCTATGTGGCTGAGGACTACTATAAACATATGGGTAAAGAAAATGCCACAGAAACAGCTAACCGCCTACACACGTACTAGGTGTGACTGGTTGCAAACTGTGCTACCTTTCATGTCGGTTGAATAATTACGACAGAAGTGAGAGAGATATACATCTTTTAATTTATATAAAACACTCAATAAGATTTATATTAAAAAAAGAGACAAAAATGCATTTAGTTTGTACATAACTTCACATAAAAAACATATAAAAGAAATCAATATTTTCAACCAAAAACAATTTTTTTGAACTTAACACAATCATCGTGTACTGGTGATGTAGTGAGGTTAGTAAAAGTGTGAGGTGAACATCTCGTTGTTGAATGAAACCTCGGAAAAATTTGTTTGTCCTGACTTTGTCGTAATTATTCAACCGACATGAAAGGTAGCACAGTTTGCAACCAGTCGTACCTAGTACGTGTGTAGGCGGGTAGCTGTTTCTGTGGCATTTTTCTTACCTGTATGTGCTGTGGGTCAGTGAGTGATGGGTGAATGAGAAGAAATGTGATAGTGTGTGTGTTTGAATGTTCTGGGTGGGTGGGTGTGTTCCTGTGGAGAATGCAGTGCAAGTGGGCGTGAGAGGTTTGTGGGTGAGTAAATGGTGGGTGAGGGAGAAGGAATGTGTGTGTCTGTGTTTATGTTCTGGGTGGGTGGATGCCAGTATAAGTGTATGTGAGAGAAGGTATATGGCTGAGTAACTGGTGGGTGAATGGGTATGAATATGACTGTGTGTGAATGCTCTGGGTGGGTGGGTACATGCCTGTGTGGTGAATGCAGTGTGAATGAATCTGAGAGGAGATGTATGGGTGGGGGGTGAAATGGGATGCGTGTGTGTGTGTGTGTGTATGGCGCGCGCGCAGCCAAGGCCCTAGGAAACTGGGAATCTCTAGAGCATTTTTGACACATCCTTTATTGACTATGCACGCTTTACTGGTATTTTTGGGAAAAGCCAAGTTCATCTGTGTCATTACCTGGCTAGACTGCCATTTTGGTACAGCCAGTCTAGCTATTGCCTACCGTGGCATGATATTTATTACTCCTCATCTTTGATTAAGCAAGCATGATGAGTAGTATTACCTCGCTAGACTTGACGTTTTGGTGTAGCAGCCTATATATCTCTAACTGTAGCATAACCTTTTATTAACTGAGCCTCTATGATGAAGAAAGGAGGATGAGTGTTCTTATGGGTCTAGAATGTGTTTCATTGGAACCAGTTTGGACATGTTTTCTTATTGTGTATTTTCTTACATAGGAGTACTGGCATATATTGGCAAAGCCAGCTTGGTGCCTAGTGCCAGTAATGATACTGTAAAACAAACCTTCGCTGGCAATGCTGTTATTTGCTGGAACCGGCAGCCATTTGCATCTTGCAAATAACCAAGTGCTTGCCATTTAGAAAAGCCTTGCGCATGTGGGTGTGGGTTCGAGTGTATGGCACCTTCTTGCTTCTTTGCTGTTTTGTGTCCATGGCACCTGGGCCTGACGGGGTGTGACTTGTTGCATTTATGATGTAGTTTTTTTATTGATATTTTTCACATTATACACTAAATTGTCGGCACAGCCTGTGGCATTGTAGCATGCTTTTTTTGGATCAATGCATTCTGATGGAAGGGTGGGCAGTGGAAGCCAGCCTTGCAGAGATGCTGAAACCACTGTAGCATCAGATAGGCTGCCCTGAGCTCTCTGGACCACTAGAAGAACTCTGCTGGTCCCTCCAAGAGCTTCTGACACCGGGACCACCACGTCCTACTGTGATGCCTGACGCTGATGCCGGGCAGAAGGGCATAGAAGCGGGCAGAGGTAGCAGAACGTGATGCAGAAAGGTCAGCCAGTGGTTTCATCAGAATAGGCTATGTTGATGGATTCTGCTGGTGAATAAATGGGTCGAATGGGTCGCTTAGTCCTTCCGGATGAATCACATTGATAAGTGTTGGTCTCTCCTTTTCTGACCAGCAGAGAGTTACGCAGGAACCTTCCCTGTTCGTTATGGTGACTGGCTTGGAGACAGCACAAGAGACAGCACTGAACCCAGACAGCACAACTCTCCTAGGCAGAGCAGTCTGTTCTTCAGTGGTGCGCAACACCACAAGTACTACTTGCCTGCAACCCTATCCCAAACCAGTTGCAGTTGCTGGCCGCTGTCTCTAGGCCACCCAATAAAGACAATAATCCTCATTATGACTCTGGCGGTAGCCGTGCCGGTAAATACCAGCACGGCTGCTGCCGGAGTCATGAATTTTCCGGAACCCGGGAATGGGCAATTACCAAGGCATTACAGCCCTGGTGGACCTGCTAATTGCCCATTCCTAGGCGCCGGAAAATATGACTCCCCATTCCCATTTGAGTCCCATTGGACTCAATGGGAATAGGCAGGCCGGATGTACCGGCACTATTCATGAATGGTGCCTGTGCATCCGTCGAGTCCTGCCTGCGAGCGGGTGCCGTTCCGCCCGCCAGGTCAGACCTGGCAGGCGGAAAGGCACCTGCTCGTAGTTTGCCGGTCCAGAAACAACAGTACCGGCAAGCTTACCGATACCATTGTTTCCGGACCGGCAAGCTTGTAATGAGGCCCCATGTCTTAACTGGGAACTTGGGTGGAGGGCATAGCCAGTACTTCCATATCCTTCACCCCAGAGGTGAAGGTCGTGGCAAAGCGTGGCGCTCCAAATGCGCATGTTGCTTGGTATTCTACCCATGCTTGGTTTAGGTGACAGAGTGGAACTTGCCTGGAGCTTGGACTATTGTGACTGTATGTGCAGCGGGTTACCTAAAAAGAACCCAAAGCAACTGCAACTACTCTAAAACCGAGCGGCAAATTAATCATTGGGCTAGAAAAGGATCACAGGTGCTCTGTTCTGAAATCTTGGTTGACCATGGAGAATACGTCAGAAGCGGATGCACGTTAGAACGAGAGCGAGTGTAGTGTGGCTTGACGTTCTTACCTCACATTATGCTCACTAGGTCCCTTACTCTAAGTTTGAACAGGGAAGCTCGCCGGGGATTCTGTTGGAGACCGGAGATTGGAGTCTCGGCCGCTCTCTTAGACGTCCCTCAGCCTGCTTTTCGCTTGTGTGCCCAAGTGACAGGGTTGCTGAGGTTTAAGGCTTCTGTCTCTGATACCCTAGCTGCCATAGGCGGCAGAGCAATAAGACCCTGCTTGCTACTGTTGTGAACGGGGGAGGTACCCCACACCTCTGAATGCTACAGTGCTGAGCACGGTGAGTGCATTCAGCACCCCGAGCTCAAGTGCGGTGGTGGCTGCGGGAGATAGGGAGTAGCCCTGCCTCCTTTTCTTTCAATAATGATGTGAGAGCCTGTAGGCTGCCATAGAACAGCACTGAGACCTAACAAACATACGCTGGCTATCGGGTAATTACTGGAAAAGGCAGTGCTAGAGAGAGGTGAGGGCAGAGCGGTACCTTTTCTGAAGACGTGCCTAAAAAAGGAGGCTTCCTCGGACGTAACCAACTGTCCGGATGCCAGCAGTATTGCGGCACCTGCCCCCCCAAATCTTCAGATGGCAGCTTTATGGGGCTCATGGAGCAGCTATATGGCCAAGGTGAACCCTCTGACCCGCAAGTGGGTAAAGCGATAGAAACACAGACAGAAACAGAGACAGCGAGACTGCCATCTTCACAGCAGAAGGTTCCTTCTGATCGTTCAATTTTGGAGGCTCTTGAGCGGTCCATTGACAGGCTATATGCGGAACACTGCACAATACAAAACCTCCGTAGGCGGGAGGTGCCGACCTTGAATGGGGCAGACTGCACAAGTATAGAGAGTGAAGCGGCCCCTCCGTGTTGTCCCTCCACGTGGAGCTGTAATGTGTCTACCAGTGTCATGCCCCACATGTCCTCACTCTGTTCACCCATACAATTGTTTGAACGGGTAATTTTCGATAGGATGGCTAGTTCGACACAATGTGATACGGGAGCTAACATCACATCAAGGTAACGGGATCCTGCAATTGAAGTTGTTGAGGTAGGTCTTGGCGAAATTGATTCGGAGAACGTTCAGGCCGACCCTTCTACATCCAGCCGACCTGAACCACAAAGGATCTACGATGTTAGCGATGATCTCTTTCTAAATGAATCGTCTGTTAGCCGGGATATCTCCGTACCTCTGGTCACTCTTTTTGTAAAAACTTTTATTTTTGCTGACAGAGGCAAAAAGCATACACACGCATCAGAGCAATAGACACAAATTCGTTGCATATATAAGTGAATACAGAGCATATAGGCAGAAGTATGATAACAGCAGTTGAGTACCAACATATCACAGAGCACCAAGATGCCAAACAGTAATAGAGAGGCTAGGAGGACTCATCCACTGAGGAAGTGTCATTTAAGTTAATCAAGTAGCTGTTGAATGCAGACCATATGTTTTGAGGACGAGAACGTACTGGGAGCATACCCAGAAACTCCTCCTCACAGTTTCGGGACCACGTGAGTAAATTTAACCATTTCTGGAATGTAGGGGGAGTAGGGCTCTTCCACACATTTCTTGGCTATGACACAGCTCACATTCAAGAACTTAATAATGTCTCTAGCTCCCCCGGGCTGCCACACTCCAAACAGAACCCCCATTGGATCAGGATCAACAACAGTATCAGTGATCACAGACAATGTCTCTATGACTTTACTCCAGAATGTGGCCAGTTCCGGGCAGTCCCAAAACATGTGCAGGTGGTCAGCACCCTCCGCACCGCAGCGGCGGCATAGCCGAGGATCAGAGCAAGCAAACCTTGACACTCTACCTGGAGTGTAATACAGCCTGTTGAGCAGTTTATATTGTATGGTGCGGTAACAGAAGTTTAGGGACACCCTGCTAGTATGGGAACACATCTTCTTTCACTGTTGATCAGTTAGTTCCAGTTCCAGCTCGGAGGCCCAGTCATCACGGGCCCTGGATGGAAGGGGAGAGGCAGCGGTCAAGAGGAGTTTGTATAACGAAGAAACCACCCCGTTGGCGGCCATGCGAGAGTGAGCAGACTCCGAGAGGCTCCCACCAGATCCGACCAAAGATCCTGAGAAAGGCGTATATTAGGACAAAAAAACCCGAACAAACGCCAGGAAAAAGCGTCGGAAGACCCAAGGCACACACGGGAGAAGACCCGAGGAAAAACGGAGGCCAGAAGAGCGAAAACGAGAAGAGGGAGAGACGCGCGGCAACACCAACAAAATGGCGGGCGCGCAACGCTGAAAAAGAGACCCGCGTCTCAACACACGAAGAAGGCCGAAGGGAAGGAGTAGAACCGGGCGAGATAGCCGATCAACATCCAGCGCAGGCAGGACCGAAGTACCACCAGAGTGGCAGAAACCCGAGACGCCAACTGCGGAGATAGCCGCGCGACACCGACCCAGAGAAGGTGAAGACGGCGCGGCTCAAGAACAGGAAGCGGCCCACGGACCGGGGCTGGAGAACAGCTTTCCCCAGCCGATGCGGAGACGAGCAGCAGCAGCGGAGGCCTAGCGGAACAATGAAAGAACCTGAGCGGTGAGGCAGCGGAAGCGAGGGGCGACCCATAGACCGAGCCTCAGAAGAGCGGAGGTGAGCGTCAACGGCGGAGAGCCAACGGAGCGACGTGGGACCCCGAGAGACGAGGCGGCGGAGACTGGGAGACGACCCGTGGACCGGACCAAGAGAGCCCTCCCCTGACGCGGAGGAGTGTAGAAGCAGCGGAGGCCCAGCAGAATAACCGGAGAACCCGGAAGGCGAGGCAGAACGGATCGAAAGCGGCCCACAGACCGAACCGAGGCAGATTCCCTCACGCCGAAGCGGAGGTGAGCAGCAGCAGAGCAACGAGGGATCCCACAACGAGAGGAAACGGAGAACGAAGAGCGATCCATAGGCCGGACCACAGAAGAGCCTCTCCTGGCCGACACGGAAGTGAGCAGCAACGACGGAGACCCAGCAGTGCAACGAGGGACCTCGAGAGGAGAGACAGCGGAGAACGAGAGGCGGCCCACGGACTAGACCCAGAAGAACCCTCCCCTGCCAACGCGGAGGTGCGTAGCAGCAGCGGAACCCGATAGGAGAAGCAGTGAAGAATACGAGGCGGCCCACAGACCGGATCGCTGAAGAAGAGCCCTTACCTGCCAGTCCGGAGCGGAACCGAGGGAGACAGCAGATCAACGCCCAGCCCAAGCAGGATCGGAGCATCACCCGACCGGCAGCGAGACAAGGCACCGACGGCAGCAACAGGAAGAGAAGCCCGAGACAGCACTACAGAAACAGCGCGACACCAAACTGGGAAGGAAGAAGGCGTCGAGACCCACGGACAGGAAGCGGCCCACAGATCGGACCGAAGAAGAGCCCTTCCCTGCCGACGCAGAGGTGACTAGCAGCAGCGAAGAGCCGGCAAAGCAGCGGGAGATCCCGAGAAGGGAGGTAACGCCGAGACACAGGAACCAGGCCCAGGGAACAAGAGACAGACCGCGGGGCAGGTCAGGAGAGCCGAGACCTAACAGAGACGACATAAGAGAAGAAGGTAGCCGCCGTCGTAACGAGGAGAGCAAAAGAATTACACATAGACCCGGACACCACCCCAACCAGCTGCCTCACAGATAACCAGCAAACGGGGGAGAGAACGTAACAGTCACTACGAACCACAAATCCATCCAGCACAAACAGACCCCCCCCACACAGGCAGAAACTGGGGGATGAGCCGCCTCACGCAAGGCACAGACTCCAACCACCCAAAAGCGAGAGGGAAGAGAACACCGGAGAGAGACACGGCAAACGGACAACGAGGGTAAAGACACAGAGAGAAATCGCTTATTAAAAAGGCAACACACGCAGGAAAGAGTGGAAGCGAGTGTGAGAATTGAGCAAAGACCCACTGAAGCACAAACGAAACCTGACTGAACAGGGCCCAACTACAGGCCAAGAGCAGTGGGTACTAACATCCCAGACAAGCCTAAAAGCGGCAGAGGGAGACAAACAGTCATGGAGACATTTACCCGGAAGAACGACGACCAGCAGCCAGAGGCTGGGGAGAAAGACACGCCGGAGTCATACGCCACGCAAGGAGAGATCAGGCAAGTGGAAAGCAGCATACTGGAAGCCATAGGGGCGTTAAAGACGTCGATAGAAGGCAAGTTGGACGCAGTGATGGTAGATGTGGGACTCCTTAGACAAGATACGAGAAACCTGGCGGAAAGGATGACAACAGTGGAACAACAAGCACAGAGCAACTCAGTGGAAGTGTCCGCCTCGCGAACACAAATGTCGGAAGCACTGGAAAGAATTAATATACTAGAACGCAGAGCTGAAGACGCAGAAGGCAGGGCCCGGCGCAACAACGTACGAATAGTGGGGCTGCCAGAGGGGGAGGAAGGAAGGGACCCCACGAACTACATAGAGAACCTCCTGATCCAAGAAGTGGGAGCAGAGACCCTATCCCAAGGCTTCGTGGTAGAAAGGGCACACCGGGCGCTGACTAGAAGACCGCGCCCAGGAGCACCACCAAGACCAATGATCGCAAAAATTATGAACTTTAAGGACAGGGAAAAAATCCTGACTTTCTCGAGAGAAGGAGGGAACATCACAAGGAACGGGGCCAGGATAACGATATATCCAGACTATACGGTACTTGTGCAAAAGCAGAGAGCCCAGTTCTGGCAGACCAAAGAGCGCCTTCGAGCGGCAGGGGTGAAATTCATGCTGCTGTATCCAGCCAAACTAAAAATACTGCATGACGGAAAAACACAGATCTTCGAGACAACGACCGACGCCCAGGAGTGGATGGACCAGCGTGGGATTCCACAGTCGGCAGAGAGGAACGAGCGAAACAGAAACCACCCCCGGCAAAATAGAGACTAGAACCGGGCACGACAAGTACACCCAACGCTACAGGAGCAAGAACAAGACGGTAGAGATGCCCTACCGGGAAGTAACGAAAAGGAGCAACCGACAGCCTCCAAGTTGAAAAGCCCACAGTAAAGAGACTTACAAAGGGAGCACAAGACTCGGGGAAGGGGAACCGCCAAGACCCACAGAGAAGCCCCAGTAAAAACAATGTTTATAGTGTCAGTTTCAAGACACTACGCCGCGACAGGCAAGGCCGAGGAGGAAAAAGCGGCACCTGGAAAGCGGTGGAGCCCGAGCAGAGGAGGGGAGGCTGGGCGTTTGTTGACGTTATTTGGGTTAACAGTTATAACAGTTGGGAAGTTAAGGCAAAGCCCGCAAAGAAAGGAGGAGAGCGGAAGAGGAACTAACAGTTGTCATACACAAAGAATCGGCAAGGAAAACAAATTCAGGGGACAGTACCCACAAACAAAAAGCTGGCGGAAAGCACGAGGCAAGACCGCCCACAACAAAGAGCGGCCAACAGAGAGAGAAACGACCCGAGAGAGAAAACGAACGGACGATTCAAAACTCAACAGCCAGAAGAAGGGACACAGATCCCCGGCAGGAATACACCGAGAGAATAAGACACTGAGCGAGCCCATGGGAAAGAACAGGCCGCAAGCGCTAGTCCCCACAAGGACCAAGATGTCTTAAGAATTGTCACGTGGAATGTCAGGGGGATGAACGCATATGTCAAGAGGCTAAGGATTTATACCTGGTTGAACAAAACAAGGACCCACATTGCACTGTTGCAAGAGACGCACCTGACGGCGGAAAAACAGGCCAAAATAAAGAAAAAATGGGGAGGCCAGATGTATAGTGCAACATACTCCAACTACGCTAGAGGAGTCATAACCTGGGTCGCCCCGGGCGTCCCATTCCAGCTCATCAACCAAGAGAAAGACGCGGAAGGGAGAATCCTGGTAGTCCATGGGATGCTAGAAAATCGGGAGATATGCCTCGTGAACACCTATGCCCCTAACCACGACGCTACAGCCTTCTTCAGGGCGCTCCCGCCCCGGCTGGCCCCGTACAGGAATGCAACGATGATTTGGGCAGGCGACCATAATTGCACACTGGACCCCCGGCTGGACAGGTCGGACAATAAGCACAAGAGAGCGGCGCCGCCAGCGAGAGCACTACAACAGATACTGGACCGGCTCGGGCTCGGGGACGTCTGGAGGAAGGTACATGGGGAAGAGAGGGGATACACGCATTATAGTGCCCCACACAAGACATTCACACGGATAGACTACCTGTTTACGGGCAAGGAGACACTGGGGGAATTCACTGAGGCACACATACACGCGCGAACCCTATCTGACCACGCCCCCCAGACGATCACATGGGCGCACACACACAGGAGAGCCCCTATACCAACATGGAGATTGAGGGCAGAGGCATTATTGGACGCGGGCTTCCAGGAACACATCCAAAGTGTAATAGAAGATTATTTTGAACATAATGAGGGTAGTGTGGAAAGCACAGGAACGGTCTGGGAGGCCTTCAAGGTGGTAGTCAGAGGGGAGGCGATGGGGAAAATGGGAGGTCTCAGACGAGAAACCCTAGCACAACTAGATGAGTTAGAAAGGAGAATCGAGAAGGCTGAGAGACAAGCGGGGGAGAAGGGGGCGGAACAAGAGAACCTCACCACCCTGCGACAACAGTGCGTGGAGACCTGGGAAAGATTGGGACGGCTAGACTATGGGAAATATATACAGAAACTACATGCTGAGGGGGACAAGCCTAGCAGACTCCTGGCCTGGCTAACCAAGCAGGAGACTAAGCGGGAGCCAATTAATGAAATTCAGAACAGAAAGGGAGAGGTGATAAGATCCCAAGAGGGAATAAACGAGGTGTTCTCGCAGTTTTACGAGGACTTATACTCCAGGGTCCAGGAGGCAGAGGAGGGGGACCTGAAGGAAGCCCTCGCGGAAATTAGACTCCCACAATTGACGGAGGAGCAGGCCCAAATATTAGACGCCCCTCTCACTGTAGAGGAACTAACGGAGGTAATCGCCCAGCTCCCGACAGGGAAATCTCCGGGGCCAGATGGGCTCCCGGGGGAATTTTACAAACAATATAAAAATGACATAGTCCCGAGACTGCTAGAAACACTAGAAGAAGCATAGGAGAAAGGAAGACTCCCGAGTAGTATGTCAGAATCTATAATAATCCCGATCCTTAAACCAGACAAGCCCCCCCTTGAATGCGGTTCCTACAGACCGATTTCCCTAATAAACCAGGACTCCAAGATCCTGACGGCGGCACTAGCCAACCGCCTGAAAAGAGTGCTACCCACCCTGATCCACACGGACCAGACAGGGTACGTGCCAGAACGGAACACGTCCTGGAACCTGCGCAGACTCCACTATGTTATAGAAAGGACAAACCAGGAGGGAGGGGAGTGTGCTGTAGCCTCACTGGATGCAATCAAAGCATTCGATTCGGTGGGATGGGACTGGCTCCTGGGAACGCTCACCCACTATGGGATTGGACAAGGGTTTACAAGATGGATAGAACTACTATACAAAGACCCGAGAGCGAGAGTCAAGACGGGTAGACAAGTTTCTAGGGAATGGGGCATAGAGCGAGGCACAAAACAGGGATGCCCCCTGTCCCCAATGTTATATATCCTGGCCCTGGAGCCGTTCGCAGTATTCCTAAGAACGGATTACAAAGACACGGGCATAGAGATAGACGGGGAAACACACCAGATATCCATATACGCAGACGATATACTCCTTTACATACAGAACCCACGCACCCACCTGCAGGACTTACTAGAGGCGCTGCGCGCGTTTGGTAGGTTATCTGGAATAGTGGTCAACAGAGAAAAATCCTTGCTGTTTCCCCTGGCAGGCCTACGCGCAGTGCCGTCAGATCAATTACCGCCTCTGGGCATCACATGGGCCCCGAACACCTTCAAATACCTGGGAGTGGACATCTATCACGACACCATGGAAACACACGCAGGTAACACACAAGTAGCTTTAGACAAAATTGAAAAGGCTATGAAATTCTGGCAGACGCTACCGTTGGGCATGATAGGCCGGGCGGCACTACTAAAAATGACAGTCCTACCCCGACTCTTATATTACTTCACGAACATCCCATACAACATACCAAGGCCCTTCTTCAAGCGCCTACACACTATGGCGAGAACCTTCCTATGGGGAGGGGGGCGAAACAGGGTGGCACTAAGCACACTACAGAGAAGCTATGAGTGGGGGGGCATCAAACTCCCAGATTTTGAATATTACTATTTGGCAGCACAACTCCAATTTGTGGTGCGATGGCTGGGCGAGGAGACCTCAATAGATGCAATAATTATTGGGCCAACACTCCGGAGGTATTACCTGAGAGAATTATTATGGGTCAATGCCGCCCAAGCCAAAGACGTACCCAAAATAGCCCAACTAGGCCGAACACTATGGAAAAGAGCCTGGAAGACACAGGGCATACGAGACCCCTGCTCAAGACATATCCCACTGGCGGGGCTGGTGGACACCCGAGTGGCCAGCCTGACCACGTACAGGGCACAATGGGAAGACAAAGGTGTGGCCCAAATTGGGGACCTGTGGCGTGACGGACAGTGGGCTGAATTCCAGACCCTGATGGACGAACAAGATGTACACAGGGGCCAATTCATCCTGCACAATAGCCTAGTTCGGACAATAAAGAAGAGGTGGAGCACTATGCCAGAGCCTGAGGACACCGAAGGGGTACTAGAGGCATGGTACGATATATCCGAAGGAGGTCATACGGTGTCCAGACTCTATGAGCAAATACTGGGACACACCAACAAAAAGACACTAACAGCACGGATGAAGTGGGAAGAGGAACTGCAACAACCCTTCGAAGACGAGGAATGGAACAAAGTCCTCATGTACACAAAAAAGGTGTCCAGAAACGCCAGGTTCAGACAACTGCAGATATACATAGTACGTAGAGCATATCTAACTCCCAAGAGAATGTCAAAGATGGGAGAAGGACAAACCCGGAGCTGCCCGCGGTGCGGAGACGAACAGGCCGACATGGTGCACATGTTCTGGTCGTGCCCGCAAATAGCAGACTTCTGGAACAGGGTGAGAGAAAAGGCGTTGACAGCAGACATACGGATGCCAGCAAGAACGCCAGCAACATACCTATTGGGCCTGTTCCCAAGGGGGCACCGGCAGATGACACACGTGGCAAAAATGAAGGATTTAATGACAATACTAGCGAAACGCCGCATAGCGATGGCATGGAACAAGAGCGAAGGCCCCTCGAAGGAAGGATGGTGGGCAGACCTACAAAAATGGGCAATAGCAGAGACGGCAGTCTGGGCGAGAGCTACACAAAGGGGAGAGAGCGACAGCGGAGCCAGACTACAAGCATGGAACTCCCTGGTGCAAGACCTGTTTGGCAGCGGAGGCGAGGATGATACGACTGACAATAGCGATCCAGGCGACTCAGGAAACGATGAAATTGAACCGCCCACGTCGGGAGGCACTACATAATTCAGAGGAAGAGAACTAACGGGAAGAAAGAGACGAGGTCGTGACCAGCGCGGACTCTGAACAGTGCAAATCCAACTGGGAAAGACCAGCAAACACATGCAAGGACAGGACCAAGGGAAACTCCCAGGGAAAGGAGGGAGGCCACCGGGAGACCGGCCCCTCCGCTACGAACTTGACAACGGCCGGCGCCGGCCCCGAGGCGGCAACGGACCACGAACATACTGCGGCAGCCTTTGGGGAGAGGGAGGGGGGGAGGAAGGGGGAAAGGAAAATGGGAGGGTGACTTTTGTTTCTGTTTTGTCTGTTCTCTCCCATTCCTTTTATGTTGTAAAACCAATAAAAAGAAGTTAAAAAAAAAAAAAAACGAAGAAACCACCCCGCGGACGCCACCGGAGTTGGCGATGTAAGCAATCCCAGGAGAGTCCTGGGGTTCAATGGGGAAGACAGGCCATGCATTTCGGAAGGCAGCGCGGAGTCTGTAGAACTGCAGGAGCTCCAGAACGGAACCCGAGCGCCCCGGCCTCCACGTCTGCGGTGTTATAAACTGTCCCTCTGGATAGAAATCGGTGAGGGCGCAGTATCCCAGGGCCTCCAAGTGTCGCGCCAGGGCGGTGTCATGTGTGGGTTCCAGCCCGGGAAAGCTCCAGGCGTGGAGCCATTTGTAGTACGGATATTGCTTGTCGCAAGTTTTGAATATCTGACCCCAAGCCTGTACCGTGGTCCGGACCAGGTCAATGGGCGAGTCTGGCACATACTGCCGGTTTAGAATCAAGGACATGACATCAGTGCCTGCCGCTGCCAGAACCTCAAGTTTGACGTGGGGATGGGATGGGGGCCCAGGGTACCAGTAAAATGCGAACTGTGCCTGTGAAGCAGTCCAATATCGCAGCAAGTCCGGGGCTGTGAAACCCCCTCTGTCCTAGGGCAGTGACATATCCAACCACTTTTTACGCACCGTGCCGGAGTGCCATAGGAATTGAGCAAACAATTTGTGCAGGTTCGTGAAGTATCTCCTACCCGGCCAGACAGGGACATTACCAAATATGTACAACAACTTGGGGAGCAAGATCATTTTTACCAGCGAGAGTCTTCCGGCTAGTGATAGTGGAAGGGTACGCCAGCGCGTGATTTTGGCCTCGGCTTGTTCAGCAACAGCCCGGTAGTTGTCTGCTAATAGCGAGTCTTTGGAGAGGGACACCTGGACTCCCAAGTACTTAATCCCATTCGGGGACCAACGGAGCGGGTACTCGGTGGTGGGCTGCATCGTGGAGCTAGTAAGGGGGAAGATCTCAGATTTAGTAAAATTTATAGTGAACCCCGAGTATGTACCTATGCGGGTGACGTCACGTAAGATTGGGTCCAGATGAACAGCTGGGTCTCTTATAAAGAGTAATACATCGTCCGCATAAAGCAAGATGATCTCAGGGGAGTCTTTCAGCCGCACCCCTTTGCGCGCATGCCGCTCCCTGACGTAGTCGGACATCGGCTGTATTGCCAAGGCGAATAGGATCGGGGAAAATGGGCAACCTTGTCGAGTACCTCTAAAGAGAGGGAACAGACCGGACGTCTGGGAGTTAACTCGCACCCTGACCGCCGGGGAAGTGTACAGTAACCTAACATATGCTGTCATATTGGGCCCTATTCCCATATTTTCCAAGACCAACCAGATGTATTTCCAAGACACCATGTCAAATGCTTTCTGGGCATCCAGTGTGACTGCAACCGCACTCGCCCCTTGATCAATGCGTGACATGACATTAAGCAGCCTTCTAATGTTGTGGGATGTTGATCTTCCGGGTACAAAGCCTGATTGATCATCGTGGACCATGTACGACATGACCGGGAGGTAGCGGTTGGTAATCACTTTGGCGAAGATTTTGGTGTCCAAATTCATTAGTGAGAGGGGCCTATATGATCCGCACTCGTTAGTGGGTTTACCGGGTTTGAGCAGGACCGTGATGACGGTCTCATGCAGCGATGGGGGAAGAGTGCCCAGCCGAAGTGACTCGTTCCAAACCTCTAGCAGTTTGGGGGCTAAAATGGCCATGTGCTCCTGATAGAACTCAGCTGTCAGCCCGTCAGGACCAGGTGCTTTTCCTTTAGGGAATTTAGATATAGCCTCAACTATTTCATCCAACAGGATGGGGGAATCCAACTGGTCTCTGGTTGCGGGGGAGATGATAGTCGTGGGGATCTGCTCAAGGAGGTCGCGCATTTGGGACTCACTGTGCTCGGGGGGTTGGGAATACAGCTCTCAGTAGAAGTCCGTGAAGACCTCCAAAATATGTTGGTCAGACCACCGTTCCGACCCCAGGCTGTCCTTGATGCAAGTGATCTGCGCTTGGCCCCACTCACCCCTGGCCAATGCAGCCAGTGTCCTGCCAGGTCTGTCCCCCTCTCCATACTTACGAGCCGCCTGCGGACGACTGAAGTATTGGACTTCCCTGGTGGCCTGTTCGTTAAAGAATTGGAGTTCCTCGCTGATCCGGGATAGAGTAGAGGGGCCAATGGATGTAGGATGAGCACTCTCAAGTTCGCGCAATTGGGCTTCAGAGCGGGCAAGGGCAGCTCTAATGGCCTTGAGGACTCCCGCCTCCCTAGATATGGACATTCCCTTGATGAAGACTTTGAAAGCGTCCCACCGGACCCCTATAAAGGTAGACTGAGGTGTATTAAGCTCAAAATAGGAATGGATGTCGGCCAAAATATCAGCCTTAAATACTATGTCCTGTAAGGCCAAAGACTTGAAACGCCAAGTGTTAATTGTAGGGGCGGGCACACCTAAGTCTATGGATAGCCGGATCGGTGAATGGTCCGACAGGGTGCGCGCCAATATTTGAGTTTCCAACACCCTCTCCAGCAAAGTACTAGACAGGAAGAACATATCAATTCTGGAGGAGCTGTCATGCACAGAGGAATAATGAGTATATTCACGTGTCTGCGGGTGCATTACCCGCCAGGGGTCTCGAATGTCAAGGGCAGTGCTATGTGCAAGGAGCTTGCGCGCCGCATTGGAAAGGAGCCTGTGGCCCGTGCCTTTTCTGTCCAGTGTGGTGTCTAGTATAAAGTTCATGTCCCCCCCCCCAAATGATCTGCACCCCTACATATCCCAGCAATATGGAAGCAACCTGGTCAATAAAGTCGGGAGAGTCCACATTGGGGCCATACATATTAACCAGTGAATATTCCCTGTTAGCTATTGCGCAATGTAGGATAATGTACCTTCCCTCTGGATCGATGTAGCTCTTATGGAGTACAAACTTGAGTGACCTGTGGATCGTTGTCAATACCCCTCTGGCGCGGGTCGAGTAAGCAGTGGAATATCTATGAGGACCCCATGATGGTGCCATGCACCTAGTCAGCGGGCCCCTACAGTGTGTTTCCTGCAATAGCAATATCTTGCAGCCATGCCTGTTGGCATGGGCCATGATTTTGCGCGCCTTGGTGTAGTTACTTAAACCCCGGACATTCCAGGACATCACTGTTGTGGACATTTCAGAAGACTAAGGTACATCCCACAACCGCTGTCGAAACTTACACAGTGAATGAAGAAAGCCCCCACAAGGGTGCCCTGATGTCGTGTGCTTTGTCAAACCGCCCACCTCATTTACAATTCTGTTACCCCAGTCCCCAACCATACCACCCCCCTCCCTCACTGCCCACCCACAAAGTGCAGTGGAAATCACCCCCCCCCAGATGCACGTGCCACCAACTAACCCGACCATCACTAGGAAGTAAGGGTCAAAGGGCGAAATCCAACGGGGATATGCCCCTTCCAGGGCCCAACTGGGGCCAACTAGCAGTAGCATCCAACAAAACATAAACATTGCAATTGCAGTGAGGTGCGCTGTTGCCGTGTGGATGGCTACTTAAACATTGTGTAAGACAGCATGAACTGTCAGAAACAGGTTTCTGCAGAATACGGAGGCTTTGTAGGGTCCCAAAGCTAGTCTCCAGCACCCAAACCGAGCCGCGGCCCGTAAGTAAATTGAGGGTACCCAGACCGCATGGTTAATGATAGAAGATTGCCATTGACCCATGCACAATGAAGGATTACCAGCCAGGTGAAGCCGTGACAGACTGAGCTACATCTGGTCAGTCAAGGCCGGCAGAGTAAGGATTGTGAAATGGGATGTGCGCCTCGATGAATTTTGCCGCTTCATCCGGGACAGTGAAAAAGTACAGTTTATTATTGTGAGTAATTTTGAGACGCGCCAGGAACAATATGGCATACGGGACATTGTGTTCTCTAAGCAGTTTCTTAACCCCAAGGAATTGGCGCCGCTCCTGCTGCACCGCAATTGAAACTCCCGGGAAGATCCTGACGGTGTGGGACTCATGGCGCAAGTCTCCCTTTTCACGGGCCAGTCGGAGGATAAGGTCTCTGTCCCGATAGTTGAGGATCCTGGCAATGATGGGCCTTGGGATATCCCCCGGCTTGGGCCGCGGAGACAGTGCTCTGTGCGCACGTTCAACAGTAAAGTACGGTGAGAGAGTCGGATTGCCTAGTAGATCCTTGAGCAGAGCTTCGACGGCGTCCTCCATGTGGCCCTTAAGTGCGTTCTCTGTGACCCCAATTATGCATAGGTTATTTCTACGAGAGCGCGATTCGAGGTCGTCACACTTAGCTCTCACACTCTTCATGTCGCGTGATAGGGAGGCGACGGTACTCTGCAGCACATGGATCTCATCCTCGTTCATGGATATCCTACCTTCGGCTTCAGTAATTCTGGTGCCTGCCTGGTCCACTCAGGTTTTAAGAGAAGCAACATTGGCGTTAATGTCGTCCAATTTCTCCTGGAAAGAGGCAAAATTCTTAGCCATGGATTCCATGAGTGTAGTTAGATCGGGGGTTCTCGCCCCAGAGGGAGTATCACTTTCCAGGTCCTCCTGCAAGGACGATGTGTGCCCCATCTCCGCCCTCGGGACTGATTTGGCAAATTTATCCATGGTTCCCCTCCCAGAGGCCGCCTTGGTTTTATTTGGCATCGTGGATAGAAAAACAGAGATGGCGGAGGGCCGCTGGGGGAGGTGATGGAGTAGAGTGAGCAGTCAAGGGATCCAAACGGCAAAGAACCAAGGGTGCCGCACCAGTGGCCCCCTGAAGACCAGGTTCCGTGTGGCAGGGCGTGCGGGTGCAGCAATTAGAAAAAGGCGAATAGCCCAAGGATCAAAGCGATGGCAACCGTTGAGTACCGCACCCTTGGCGGCGACCCGGGCAGATTATAGCAGCAGTGGGGTCGGGGAGGCTGCAGCAAAGTAGGAAGCATAAGACCATGCAGGAGTCAGTAGAAAAAGGCAGCCAGCCCCAGCGAGCGAGTGGTTTCCTGATGATGAAGTTAAACAGTTGTTTTATAGAGGTCCACCTCTAATCAGGTCAGAGAGTACTGAACAGAAGCCGTTTGCCAGGTGCCCCTGGTGGAATGGGGGGAAGGTGCAGGGTTGGTACCCCACTGGACCTGAGATGCGGCAGCCACCAGTAGCCCGTATATGGTGGGGGAACCCAGTGCAGTCCGGGCTTCCAGTAGTGGGAAGCGGAGCAGCAGTTTGTGACCAGAGACCCAGGGGTGCAGGCAGTTCAGGTGGCCCGCAGGGCAGAATGAGAGGGTCAGGATTCCCAGGAGCAGCTAGATAGGGAGATAGGGGTCAGCCCGGCGCACCACGAGCACTGCAGTGCGGGCCACCCCTCCCCCCCACTCCTCACCTCAACCTCAAAGTCCTCAGCCCAGTAGTATGAGCCACACGATCGCAAGGCAGCCACGCTCCAGCCAGCCGCCCCCCGCTGCGACGAGATGAGCGCTCCGGCACTGTGTGCAAGGGGAGAAGCGGGGGCGCGCTCCAGCGCAGGTCCCCGCAGTGATCCCTCACCAGCCCAGGAACATGGGCCATGCGTCGCCGAGGCAGGCAGGCCCCAGCCTGGCCGCCACGCCGGGACGAGCGCTCCGGCGCTGATCTCAGGGGAGAGGTGGGGGCGCTCTCCAGCGCGGGCCCCTGCAGCCACTTCCCAGCCCAGGGACGCAGGCCGCGTGTTTTCAAGGCAGCTAGGCTCAAGCTCAGCCGCCGTGCAGAGACAAGCGCTCCGGCGCTGATCGCGGAGGAGGAGGCGAGAGCGCGCGGGTCTCGGCAGCGGTCTCCCGCTCGATGGTGTCCTCAAGGGAGCCGCCGCAGCCGATGGCAAGAGACCGCATCAGGTGGGCAGAGGGGGCTGCGCACACTGACACCGCGCACTGCGGCCGCCGCCCGCAGCTGATGAAGCAGGGCAGGAGGGAAGGGGCGGGAGTCAGGCGCCCGCTAAGGCCCGGCATGCCAACCGCCAGCCGGCCCAGGAGCCCCGTCTGCAGGCTTCCCAGGGCCGATTCGGGCCGGGACTGCAGCGAGATTGTCAGGAGGGATGCGGTAACAGCTCCACCAAAAATAAAGCTGTGCAGGCAAAAGGTACCGCAGTTGATGGCGGATTTCAGCCAGAGCCACACGGAGCTCAAGAACTAAGCAGCCATCTTGGGCTCCTCCACAGCGCCACCTCCACCTCTGGTCACTCTTAATAGACATACAGAAGTGGATATCCCGGGATCCTTCGTGGCCTGGCCGGCAAGAGCGGATGAATTGTTCAAGGCACTAAAGGAAGACATTCAGACTGCGAACGTCCATCAAGCTAATGAAGTTATAACTCTGACCAAATGTCTTGACATCATCCGGAAGTTGTCAACCACTGTGCTAATATCACGGCAGGAATTTTGTGACCATAATTCTAATAGTGCTTCGAAAACTAAATTATTACTGAAAGATGCGTGCTCTCAAAGAGAGAATAACCCAAAGAATTCATTATCAGAAACCCCAGAGAGCCATTCCCCGCCATAAAGATCAGCTTGCTGGGGGACCCCAGAATCCTGGAAATCTGTAAGTACAGCTTGCCTAGGGTCATCCCGACAGGAGAAAACACGCTTAAAGAGCGGGGGATATGTCAGAATGCCCCGACGATCGGCGTCTGGAAACAGTTGGCTCCACCCCTTAGCACGGAGAGAAGAAATATTGGTACAAAGCTCTATACAGAGCCTACTACTGAGGCAGAAGGAAGCCATATAGACACCAGCAAAGAATCCTACGACTTGCTCACAGGATGGAGGAAGACCAATCGAATATGTGCATTTAAGGGAAGAACGCATGGAAATAAAAATTCAGATCAAAGAACGCTTGTGAAAGAACTATCCTCCATCCTTGGTGTCAAATCTTCGCGAGTGTGAGGATACTACTGTCTGATTGCATGTTCTGTGGGGGATGCGGTATTCATTGCAGTTTAGGAAACCCCTTTTATCAGGCAATGTATCCTAAATTGTAAAGAGGCACTGGCATCGAGAGGGATTATGATATATGAGGATTGCCGTATGAAGGTACGTCACCTGCATGACCGCTGCCACACCACGCCCTTAGGACCTCCTCCAGTACAGGAGGTTCATAAAAGCTTTAATATGTGTCTAGTAATCTCAAAGGCTAAACCGTCGCCGTTAGACTGCTCAAGGGTAGAATTAGATCACGACGGGCGGCGGAGAAGGTATACCGCTGTATAGATCATATTCGCCCGGGTAATTCCTGATGTCGCTAACTACCGGGAGCGTCAGGGAGTGAGGCATATTATTGGAACAGGTGGAGGGGTATCATCTACTCCCCAGCACAGAGGAAATAAGGCAGATGTGTGTATTTGGGAAGACGGGGTCCCTGAAAATAATTAGCTGGAACATAGCGGGGTTTAAAAACAAAGCAGAGCACATAAGATGGATTCAATGGGTGAGCTCCTTCGATATTATCTGCTTGCAGGAAACATGGCTTGAGAAAGACTGTATGTATTCCTGCTTTTAATGTGTATACAGTAAACGCTAGAAGGGGAATGGAGAAGGGGGGCTAGCTACACTAGTGCGGAAGAAAATACTGGGACTAAAAGCGGAATGTGCACAGACCAATGATATCATAGAACAGAGGCAGAAACCGTGCGTTACGATAGGAAATGTCTACATCCCACCAGAATTGCCGGATATTAGCATAGCCGGGAAAGGAAGCCTTCTGCCGGCAGTCACTGAGGTATCACCAGAGGCCAGTCTACTATTAGTCGGTGATTTTAATGCAAACATTGGGGATGACTTGAAGTATAGTACTGAGCATGAACCTTTAGGAGATCTCTTAGGAATACCTTGCAGGAAACTTTCCAATTCAGCCCATGACGCGGGAGGTAGGGCTTTAGCCAAAGGTTTGCCATCACATCAATTAGTAGAACTGAATGGCCGGCGAATGAGGGATATGCCATCAATAGCCACATTCAAATCGGGCACGAAAAATACTGTCATGGATTATGCCATCGTAGACGGTCTCTCTTTTAATGAAGTAAACACATTCGGCATTCTAGAGAGATCAGCGAGCGATCGTAATCCAGGATAGTCGACTGTCAGATAAACGAAAGGACAGAGACATCCTCCGGGCAACAACCAGGGCTTATTCTGCTTGAATAGACTAGGAAATTTGAACGGGATGGGGTGGTGGCCCTTAAGCCGGATGTTGAGGTCTGGCGTATAACTACTGGAATACAAAATGAGATTGACCGCATAAGGATTATCTCGGATTTGGAATATTTATTGCGTTATATCCGGGATAAACTGAGGGCACCTGCGGGAAAAGGTCAGATTCCAAGGGCGAAAGGAAGAAGGGAGATGTACGATGGTTTGATGCAAAGTGCAGAATTTAAACAGGGTGGTTAAGGATGGCACCATTAAGGCCTCAACTTTATATGATAAAAAAATGTGACTATAAGAAGCTCCTAAAAGATAAGAAACGCCATTTTATTCTCAGCCAAAGGGAGCACCTCCACAGGATGGTTGAAGAAAAGAACGTTAAAGGTTTTGGGAGATTGGTTGCAGATGGATTCGGAGGCAGTACGATGAGGACAATGCATCTATTACCGCGGAGAGCTGGGTTACAAGCTATATTAATGTGTTAAATAACCCAGAAATAGAAAGATCAGGTACCAAAGAAATAGCCCCAGTGCTTGCAGAGAACCTAGTTTTCGACAGGGAGGAAGTTAATTTATATATCTTCCAACTAAAAACTGGTAAGGCTGCAGGCCATGATGGGATTAGAGCAGAAATGTATGTATGACTATCAGAATGGTGCACTCCGACGCTAAAGCAGGTTTTCAATGCGATAACCATGGTAAGCAAATGACCAAGTTCATGGAATAGGAGTTTTTGATATTGATATTGATATTTTATTTCTATCACGCTCGTACACAAGTGTTTCAGAGCTAATACTAATACCAGTCTTCAAAAAAGGAAAGATGGCGGATCCGCATCGCTACCACCCAATCTCCCTGTTAGATATCTCGGGCAAAGTATCGACAGGGTGTCTTGCAGACCGACTTATGTCCTGGGCAACGGAGAATAACAAATTACCAGACACCCAAGGAAAGGCTTTGCTGCCTTAGATCACTGTTTTGTACTTCAAACTAAAATCGAAAAGTACGTGAAGATCAGAGGCAGCGCAGTCTCTGTAGCCTTCCAAGATTTTTCAAAGACTTTCGACTCCGTTGATAGAAATCTGCTATGGGGGAAGCTGATAGGTGTCTGTGCAGATTTACTACAGACAATACAGATGGTTTACAGCAATTCGTCAATTGTGATCCGCTGTACGGAGCCAAATAAATATTCGGGTCATATTAACAGCAATAGGGGGGTCCGACAGGGATGCCCACTGGCCCCTTCTTTTATTCTCCCTGTTTTTAAGTGATTTTCAGCCTCATGACTCTAATTTTAAGGTATTGCAAGCAAAACTGAATGGGGTCCAATATAGTGCACTTTGATACGCCGATGTCCCGGCATCGATTGCTCTCGCTGGAAGGGGACTGCAACAGAGCTTATAGTACTCAAACACCTTTTTCTAAAAACGCAATCTTTTACTGAATCTATCTAAGACAAAGATTGTAGTCTTTAGAAAGGGAAGCACCTGAGGTATCGACCAAGAAGAAATAGAGGTGGTCGACACCTATAGATATCTGGGAGTTCTTTTTTTCGACGACCAGGACATGGGTCTTCACGTACAATCTTTGGCTTAGCGGATGGAAGTAGGCCTCAGAGGCCTCCAAAGAGGTTTCTATATGTATGGAGGGAAAAGGCTTGATAAATGTCTTGAAGTTCTGGACGCAAAGATAAAATCAGCGATCCTGCATGGTAGTGAGCTATGGGGTTATACCTAATGCAGTAATCTCAAATCCAAGGAAAATATATTTCTGGGGAAGTTAGTGGTATTATCACCGGCAACACCAGGGGGGTGCATTACGGCGTGAGCTGGGAATTCTCAGTATAGGACGTCAAGCAGGTTTTAGACTTATACAATTCTCCATGAAGGTCATGTTTGACTCATCGTTGAAATCTGATATCAGGAAAGTCCTAGCGCAAATGATAGGCGGCCCGGTACAGGGTACATTTCAATGGCTTCTGACGGGAATTCATTTGTTGGACAAATGGGGGCTGGGTAACATGGAACTACTGCTCTCGATGAATTGAAGGCAAAGGATAAAATTTGTCAGAGAGTCTCTAGGTCAGGACGAATGGATTAATACCCAGAAGCACATTTTAAAATTGCCCTCCCTGAAAATGTATCGGGAATATTGTGCGAAGCTGAGCCCCCAAAATTCTGTCGTAAGGATTCATTCAGACGAGTGCAGAAGAATTATTTTGATGATCACATTAAAGGTCCTCGCGGCGTGTGTCAGACCCGGACCGGATCTGCTCATCTAGCATGGGAAGGACCGGAACTTTTATGCATGTTTCGTTCATAGGCAAATTTAACAGAGGACCAAGAATAAGACAGATAAGGCCACATTGCCTAACAAACAACTTCAGGACACATGCAGAGGCCATGTTTCTAATCATGTGTTCAGAAGATGAGGGTTCTATCTTTCATATTTTATTATTTGTGAAAGAATCTTGGGCAAAGGACATGTGTATTGTATGATAGCAGGAGAAATGCTATGATATTGACTTAAATTCTAATATCCCCGGCATTTTTAGCACTGAAGTGTGTTGTTTCAGTGTCAGCTGGCAAACTCCCTCGTACTTTCATTATATATAATATTAGTAGTATGTGTGATTGTAGTGGTGTAAACCGAATAAAGTCTTTGAACTTGAAATGAGATCCCTAATCTGGCTTCCTATGGAAAAACAGGTTTATTCCAGGCGCTGTTCAGGACACAAACATGTTGGCCACGTAACACCCAAGTGAGCTGAGCTGGCCAACACATCATTACACACCGTCCCGACGTGTGTATTGCTTCAAATGGAAAAATGAACTGACATATGCATAGTTGCCAACATGGCCCATTCCAATCTGTAGGTGCTTATCCAGTACTGGTTTCTTATTTGCAATCTGGTGGCTACAATGTTGTTGCTTTGGCTGAAGCGCTATAACCCACTATTGTCAGCTTCACCGTAAATGACACTGACGTGGAGGCAGATCAGTTGCAGCTGCTGCAGAAACGAATGACTGCGAGACGTGGCACGTGAGGACAACCCCACACTGCACAAGTTTTGCAGAAACAAATGAGCGGTTGTTGTGTTATGCGCCGCCTTCGGGGGTAGTCTTGGATGGCCATGCCCACCATGCTCGAGCCTTTCGCGTGGGCCCTGGCAAAGGGCATTATATCCCAAGCCCATGGCCCAACGTAGAGCTTAACGCTATTCGCACTAAGCATATTATCTGGGAAGCTAATATGGTTAACTAGGTCCACACACCCTGCACTCCCCGCCTTACTTGAAACTCAGTGATCTGCTCCGACCGTCTTCCCTCCATTCTGCCAACTGCCCACCCTCAATGTTCGAAGTGTACAAACAAAATAGTGAATTATGTTCCCGGCTGGCCTTCCCCAGCTCCCCACAAACCCCATTGCCACGCCCCCTCCCACGCGCAAGCCAACCCCCAAACAAACACACCTGCTTTTTAAGGGACTGTTCAACGCAGTGAACTTTCAACTTCTTCCTACACTTTTACTTTAAAACTAAACCATTCCAGAACGCTTTCCTTTTAAAATAAAAGTATAGGAACAGTAAAACGTAAAAATAAAAAATTAGAAGAGCGCCACTCTCGCCCACTTCGACCACTGCCCATCCCCCTCCCTTATTATCTCCCGCACCTTTTTTCTCTGCTTACCTCGCTGTTTTCTCCCCCCTGTGATTGTAAAGCGCTCCGCTGCTTCCCAGAGATAGGTCCGCGGTCAGTAAATACGCTAACAGTAATAATAATACAGTTAACTGGACCCTTTGAAGCGGTTACGGCCGTGCAGTGAGAAGAACATGGCTGCCATAGAGATAGAAGCATGGGCTCTGTGCAGCGGCCGACTTCTATTTCTATGGCGCGAGGATGCTGAGCCGGCGTTGGGCCCTGGTGCAGAAAGTCAGCGGAGTAGAGAGGGAGGAGCTGGCAGGCACTCGGGTGTGATTAGGGTGGGCGGTAGGAGGGGATGAGCACCCAACATGCCCAGGATGGAACTCGCCGGCCAAGAGTTGAGATATGCTAAGACAAGGAGCAGACTTATCAGTGGGCCACTCCCAACAAAACAGAAAGCAGGCGACAGCGAAAGAGGCCCTTCTATGCCCTTTGTTGCCGCCTGCACTGACCACAGGCATCAGCAGTGCAGGGCCTACACAGGAGCTCTAGAATTGCGTTATCTGATATGAAAAGGGCCGTTAATGCTCATTAATTCATAGCAATCACCGGGCACACAGCAAGCATGAGTTAAAATAAGCATGTGTTGACAAATATTGAAGACTACCTCTTTACAATCCAAAAACACTTTTTACCTCAAACTTCCAAAGGTTGGGAGCAAAATCCTCCCACCTCAAAACTTTATCTGGGGGCATGAGACCCCCGGATGCTACCAATACCAAAGTCGCGATATTCAGGCGATGTACTCTAGCAAAATGAGGCATTCGTTAATTTCTAAAACGTTAACAACGGAGATATTCCCCCTCCTCCCCAAAAAATGACTTCCACATTTTCAGGCGAGAAATGTTGATTTTCTCCTTCAATAAGTTGCGCGAAGCTATGGCCAGAACTAAGTAACGTTCTTTGCGTTTTCTTCGAGGTGGGGCGGGGACGGCGGGGCGAGGGGGGGTCGTCGGTGCATGACACGCAAAAGAGCAAACAAAGTGTCACGCACGTAGCATGCCACAAACACACAAAGGAACAACATAACGGATCCAAACAGAGACTCAGCAAAGCGCGCAGACAGACACGCACAGCACTCCCCCCACACAATGGACTGTTTTACATCTGCATACATTTCGGTGGCAGAGTTCACAAGGCCAAGCAGCGCACGATCTTTCAAAATCTGGTTACGGGGCCAGCCTTCGAGTTCATACCATCAGTTAAAGCCAAGGTCAAGACCCCCATCGCCCCCTCCACCACAGCCCACAGAGGAATGGCCTGCCCTGGAGGCACCTTAGCACCCCTCCTCCCCTCCCAGACCAAGTGGGAACCCAGAGGAGAGGGGCCTGTCTGCCCTGCAGCTTATTCCCAGGTCACTGCATCCTGTCACACCAACAGTGACCCTTGGCCCCCGAGGCTCAAGGGGAATATAAACTAGCCAGGCCGGGCCTGTGATGAAGGGGGAAGGGGGTGGGCTGCTGCAGTCTGGCGAATGCCTTGCTCCTGGGGGCCAGGCTCACTTTAATGTGCTGTTAGACTAGACGACCTGGCCTGACAGCAACGCTAACGGATTTCCAACATCTGGACGTTGTTTGCCCACATCGAGCAGGCACCGCCATGAGTTTTTGCACCAAGAGCATAATTACAGCTCATACCCTCACCCACGGAATGGTACTAAATGTATCGACCTTGGAGAGATGAAAGGCGGAGTTGGCGCTGCCGGGATTCGAACCTGCATCCGCAGACTATGCACAGATGTCAGAAACGAGCGTTCAGCTACCTGGGCTATCTGACCGGCATGTGCTACACTCCGTCCTGGAGCCCGTGTGATGCCACAAGGAACAACAGGGCAACATGTACTACCCATGACACCACAACCCAGAGCCGCACATAACACCTTAATGTCCTAGGCTTTGACACATGACTCTTCATCGATCTTTTTTAACGGGGCGAGGTGTGGGTACGGGGGCTGCATTTCCATCAAGAGTGGGCTCAATGAATCTACGATTTTCAGAGCTCTGTGTGCGAGTTGCATTATTGAATGACCCCCGCAGGACCGGCCCGTGAATGAAGTTTCTACAAAGCACTTTCCAAGAGGGAGTTTGAGTGGGAGGGGTGGGTCACTCCATGCCTCTCTCACTTCTGAGACTCTGTGCCCAGCGCATATTTTCTTAAACAGTGTTGCACCAGAGCAGGGTCCTGGTCATGTGAGTGGCATAGCACAACATTCCGGGCCGCTTGCGATCCATGATGAGGGCCACACCCCCCAAGCTCCTTAACAAAGCACAGGGCATGCCACACCCCAGGCCGGACCACCACGTGTGCGCAATGTCCATGATGATTATGTCGCTGCAGGGGTATGCACTACTGCAAGTGAAAGAAGTAAATATGTTTTAAATCAAAGCTTTAATGTTTCACCTAGCCATTTCCATGCTGGCTCCACCAACATATGCTAGTATTTCCACATAAGAACATAGTTAATTCATTAATTAATTAATGCTACAGTAAGAAATACACAGGCTGCTACACCAAAACGTCAGTCTAGCGAGGAAATACTACGTATCATGCTTGCTTTATCAAAGATGACGAGTAATACCTGTCACACCACAGTAAGCAATGGCTAGACTGGCTGTACCAAAATGCCAGTCTAGCCAGGTAATGACACACATGAACTTGGCCTTGTCTGAAAATACCAGTAAACCGTGCAAAGTCAATAAAGGATGTGTCACATAATGCCAGTAATGCTACTGAAAGAAAACGTGTCCATTCGGGCATGCCCTTATATGCCAGATTTCCCAAATAAGAACACCCTGGTGTTTCCTTTACACATAATGGCAGAAAAGCCACTGCAAGAAAATAAGTCCATGCTGGCAGCACCAATATATGCCTGTATTCCCACATAAAAACACACCCATGTATGACAATAATGCCACTAATGCCACTGTAAGAAATGATGTGTATGCTGGCTCAGCTAATACATGCCACTATGTCTAAAATGCACACTTATGTCCACTTTGCCCATGACAGCAGTAATGCCCCTAAAAAGAAAACATGTCCAGACTCATGTTTGTTTTACACATAATGCCAGTAACGTTGTAAGAAAACATGCCCATGCTGGTTGCAACAATAGGTGCAGGACCTGCCCCTCACTATTGGCAGCTCAATTTCACGTTGCCTCCTTCTGGGACAGCTCTTCAGCATTCATTTGCATGTAAAGCTCTCCTCCCTGGACATCCATACTGTGGGGAAGCACAGGTGCACCCTCACAAGCTTTTCAACCTGCAGCACACTAGCCAGCATGGCCCACTGGCCATGCAAGGCTGGTTTTCAAAACCCCCCTGGTCTTGCATGGCGCATTGGCCATGCACAGCTGGCGATCCAGGCCTAGTTTCCCCCACAACACATCTGACCCACGAGTGCTTCCTCAGCTGCTCACTGCGCCGGAGGTAGTGCTCAGGTTTTCACTTGGCTAGCTTTGTCTCCTCCATTATGGGTGGCAGGTCCATGCCCAGTCACCCATTATAGATGAGCTGCCACTTAACAACTAACCTCTGCTTTAGAGCGGTGATATGGTGATCTCTGGGGCTCCACATTTATACTAGCCAAAGTCTATTTGTGTAATTGTATTATCGGCTTGGTTTCAGGGTCTCTTATGTGTCCACTGTCTGGGACCAACAAACCATGTGGTCCAAGTCTGCGTGCGAGACCACGCGAGAATTCTAGCATCCCCATCTGGACACCACCAGCCTGGTTCCCAGCCTCTTCGAAGCCCAAGCCATTGCCATTGCAGTATCATGATGCCGCGTTGAGCCTAATCACTGTCAAAGGCAAGTCTTCACGTCTCTGCCCTCAAGGCCTCCGAGTCTTCCAAAGTTGACCACCCAACACAACTCCCCCAAACTTCTGGTTCGACGCTGAAAGCCTGCAAAGCACAAATAAAGGTATTAAAAGTGGTTCTAGCACCCTATCCCTAGGACTCAAAGGACCCTAGTGAAGCATAAGACCCCACTCTCAAACGTTTTTAAAGACCTCTTCAGTGACGTTGAAGAATACCGAAAGGAGAGCACCAAGACCACACGAGCCGACTGGCCCAACCAAGGGCCTACTCACGTGCAGCAACAGGAAACTGAGCCCCCCCAAGACTTGCATCCGCCGGTTTACTCCAAAGAACACTAGCCTTGATAAAGAACCAGAGGGGTTGAAACACGCATCGGCTGACCATAATGATATTAAAACCCAACTAACCACTGTGGACTGCAATATCAAGACTCTTTAATGTTCTCAAGCGCAAGGTAATCGAGCCAAAACACATTCAGACACCACACGCGGTGTGGGCAACACCTCAACCACTGGCAACTTCGTAGCTCGACTAAAACCGCAAAACTCAAGGAAACCCTAAGTGTAGCGCAAGTTGAGTCAGAGCCTAGTACTCAACCTACCTTTATAGTGACATGTTGAGCTGTCTCACTGTGATGGGAAATACTGGCGTGAGGGCAGCTGCATAGCACTGTATCGGGCACTTTAACCCCCTCCGCTTGGTTACTTGGTATTGAGCCTGCACTGACCTATTGTTATTGGTTTTGTACGATCGGACCGAAAAAAAGGTCCGACTATACAAAAAGACCGAAAAATGCTACCACCAAAGGTTCGAACCTTTGATGGTAGCATTGCAGGCAAGTAAAAAAAAAAAAAAGACTGCGGGGGCTGCAGGGGTGTCCCACGCAACACCCCGCTCACTATACCGTGTGGCATAGTGAGCGGGGTGTTGCGGGGGGTCCACCGCAGCACACCCACAAAAAAACGGGGGCTGCAGGGTTTTCCCCCCGCAACCCTCCGCTGTGAGCGAGGGTTGCGGGGGGGAAACCCCTGCAGCCCCCATAGTGTGTAGTATGTATTTTGGTAGTTCGCACCTTTCTCATGCGAACATTCTGGCCGCAGCAAAATCAGCCGCGATCGGATCAATTAGAATCCCGCAGAGCACCAGGATTCTGGTAAAGCAGGAGTTCCTGGCACACATTTAGGGAAGTCAAGAGGCAACTTCTCCACAGTTCAGCAAAGCAAACAGCAGGCCTTTTTGCAAAGAGAAATCAGCTGTTGAACGAACTGTTTCTTCCACGCTTAGCCCCCATTTCACTGCCACTCGAGAGCGTTAAGGCAAAGCACACATTGATCAAAGGTTATTAAAGATGTCAGCCTCAGAATCTACTTTATCTGAGTCAGACCTGAATCCAAATTTCAATCACATGCAGATCTTTAAGTCTCGGGAGGATAGCTCAGGGGCAACACGCCAACTTTGGAAGCAAGACAACGCAGAGCAACACAAGTTCAATTGCTCGCCTTGGCAGCAAGACGACGCACAGCAACACAAGTTCGATCCCCGGGTCTGCGAAGCACGTTATAAATAACCAACTATAATTCTAAAAATGTATACAGAAAAATTGCCCAGAATTTTGTGATATCATAAAGTAACACAGAGAGGCACTTTTTAAGCAGGGAAAAACATAGGCCATGCATACCCCCCCTTATATCAATTGGTTCTTATATGTTATGTTACATGGTATCTGTAGAGCGCTGAAGGCGTGCCCTGTTTTGCTTGGCCGGCCGAGCGAGCGATTTCATGTGTTCATGTTGGTGGGCAGTGCGCATGAGCAGCTCAGAGAATGTTGGGGGAGTATTTTGAATGAGTGCTTCAGGTGGGCGCTCAACAGAGTATGGGTGTGGTGCTATTGTGTGTCTCTGTCTGTATTTAACTTAAGAAGCTATACTAAGTGGAACTGGAATAAATACTTCAGACGTCTTTATAAGTTTGACAGTCTTGTAAAAAAAAACAGTACTAAACTGTACTAAAATTTACTAAACGGTACTAAACGGTTCTTAACGATACTAAACTGTACTAAAATGTACTAAACGGTACTAAGCCGTACTAAACGGTACTAAACGATACTAAACTGTACTAAACTGAACTAAAGGGTACTAAACGATACTAAACTGTACTAAACTGTACTAAATCCATTACCACAATTTTTCTGCCGGTAACAGATTTGCTGCCCCTTTTACTGCGCTGCCAAAGTTCAATGCTGGTGGTACCTCCACCACTTTACCTCCCAAAAAACAGTGGTTTACCACCTGTGACAAATCGGCCAAATACCAATGGAGTCCTATAGGCTCCTACAAGGAGGATTAACACTGGCATTCATTCAATTTTTTTCAATCTGGTGCCAGGCCGAGCGGCTGGATGGTCATTGAGGTTCATGGTCAGTGGGTATAATGGTTTGCCTTGATTTGGTCGAATATATTTCATCATGGGGGATTTCGTCGATTTTTGTAAGGTTCATTTTGCTGCATATATTTGCAGGGGGAGATCCCCCCAAACGCCCCACCTTATTTATTCCCCTAAACACACACCCCCAAATATATATGTGGAAGGTATATTTCGGGAGGATAGGTCAGCGTCAACGCGCTCGCCTTGGAAGCAAAACGACATGGAGCACCACAGGTTCGATCCCGGGTCTGCGCTTAGAAAACTCTGGGTATTAAGTGCGTTATGAATAACCTATCATATCATCATATGCAGCAAAATGCATTATGATAAACACGACAAATTCTGCTGCAAGGAAATGTAATGTACAGAAACCTACCAAACCCTTCTACAAACACCTAATGAGGCCCTACCCCACGTATACACCTGCCTCCTGTGCTATCAGTGAAACTCCCACACCCCTGTCCCAACAACAGACCAATCAGATCCACTTCTTGCACTGCTGGAAACCTTCCAGCCATCATCTCCTATGTTTTGCTGTAGTCACCCCGAGTGGGACGGGTATGCCTAGACGCGGGTCCCGTGCCTGCTGGGCCTAGAGAGCTAGGCTATGCCTCACTCGTGACACCCAATGAGGTCGAAACATGTCTGGGGATGCTTGTGATCTCGTGCAGAAGGGATGGAACCACGAAGTTCGGGCTGGAGCTCCTTTTCGGGTAGGACCAAGCCTGATTTGCATATGGTCTTTCCCCTTCTGTAATGGCTTGGCAGGCGAAGAACGATGGTCTTGAGGGTTTCTCCGAGCAATGCCAGAGGTTGAGATTTATTCTAAACCTTCCAATCATCACTCCTTTTGTTTTGCTATAATCACCCTGAGACACTACCACAAGCAAAGCAGGAAATCCCATTAAGCTATTTGCATTTAATGAGCCACTACCTTACATTACCAGTGACCGGCCCTGGCACCCGGGAGACCCATTGAGCAGAGCTGGCAAGAAGGGTCGTTTTGGAACCCTGAGTTGCCATTTGGGCCTGGCCTTGAGCTGTATTGCAGCCAAAGATTCTAATCATGAGAAGCAGAGCCGGGTAAGGGGAGCCTGTGGTTTAAGGGGCAATCTTAGCTTTAGCACAGTACTAAGGACCCCAACAGTGAGCGCTGGGCACATGGACTTCCTGAGAGCGATACCACGCGTTCTGCTGGAGGCAGTTGGGGAGAGGCATGTTGCGACTGGGAGGAGTGGGGTGGTGGGTGGGCGAAGCGGCCTTTGGAGAAATGGTCAAACACCCCTCACAAGGCAGGTGGTGTTGAGCCAGGGCACGTCACATGTCAATATCCATTCGGGTGTGGGGTGACAGGCTATGAACCCTAGAAGAACTGGGGCACATTTAAAAGCCTGGAGGAAATTCTCATATTTGCCGACAGTAGCAAGTGCCGTGAAGTTGCTTCTTGGCACTATTATAAAATAAAATAAACTCCAAGTAAAGCTCTAGGGACACAACTAATAATGAATTGCCTTTTAACTCTCAAACCACAGGTACAGATGTACCCCTCCACTGTGCCCCTCTGTATCCTACCCCCGCTGTATATCTGCTCTGTTTTATACCTCTTTAAAGGGCTCTGTTGTGCATCTGTACTGGTGTATGTGATAGGTTATTTATAACGTGCTTAATACACAGAGGTTTCTAAGCGCAGAACCGGGGATCGAACCTGTGGAGCTCCATGTCATCTTGCTTCCAAGGCGAGCACGTTGCCCCTGAGTTCTCCTCCCGAGACCCCCTCTGTAAAAGCGCTCCATTATACATCTGTACTGTTGTATACCTCTGTAAAGTGCTCTGTAATGCATCTGTACTGTTGTATACCTCTGTAAAGGGCTCTGTTATGTATCTGCATTGCTGCGTACCTCTATAAAGGGCTACGTTGTGTATCTGTACTGGTGTATACCTCTGTAAAGCGCTCTGTTATGCATCTGTACTGTTGTATACCTCTATAAAGTGGTCTGTCATGCATCTGTACTGTTGTATACCTCTGTAAAGGGCTGCATTATGCATCTGTACTGTTGTATACCTCTGTAAAGCACTCTGCCATGCATCTGTACTGGTGTATATCTCTGTAAAGCACTCCTTTATGCATCTGTACTGTTGTATACCTCTGTAAAGGGCGCCGTTATGTATCTGCATTGCTGTGTACCTCTGTAAAGCGCTCCATTATGCATCTGTACTGTTGTATACTTCTGTAAAGCGCTCTGTTATGCATCTGTACTGTTGTATACCTCTGTAAAGGGCTCTATTATGTATCTGCGTTGCTGTGTGCCTCTATAAAGGGCTACATTGTGTATCTGTACTGTTGTATACCTCTGTAATGTGTCTGTCATGCATCTGTGCTGTTGTATACCTCTGTAAAGCGCTCCTTTATGCATCTGTACTGTTGTATACCTCTGTAAAAGGCGCTGTTATGTATCTGCATTGCTGTGTACCTCTGTAAAGTGCTCCTTTATGCATCTGTACTGTTGTATGCCACTATAAAGTGCGCCTTTATGCATCTGTACTGTTGTATACCTCCATAAAGTGCTCTGTACTGCATCTGTACTGTTGTATACCTCTGTAAAGGGCTCTGTTATGTATCTGTATTGCTGTGTACCTCTATAAAGGGCTACGTTGTGTATCTGTACTGGTTTATACCTCTGTAAAGCGGTCTGTTATGCATCTGTACTGTTGTATACCTCTATAAAGCGGTCTGTCATGCATCTGTACTGTTGTATACCTCTGTAAAGGGCTGCATTATGCATCTGTACTGTTGTATACCTCTGTAAAGCACTCTGCCATGCATCTGTACTGGTGTATATCTCTGTAAAGCACTCCTTTATGCATCTGTACTGTTGTATACCTCTGTAAAGGGCGCCGTTATGTATCTGCATTGCTGTGTACCTCTGTAAAGCGCTCCTTTATGCATCTGTACTGTTGTATACTTCTGTAAAGCGCTCTGTTATGCATCTGTACTGTTGTATACCTCTGTAAAGGGCTCTATTATGTATCTGCGTTGCTGTGTGCCTCTATAAAGGGCTACATTGTGTATCTGTACTGTTGTATACCTCTGTAATGCGTCTGTCATGCATCTGTACTGTTGTATACCTCTGTAAAGCGTTCCTTTATGCCTTTGTACTGTTGTATACCTCTGTAAAAGGCGCTGTTATGTATCTGCATTGCTGTGTACCTCTGTAAAGCGCTCCTTTATGCATCTGTACTGTTGTATGCCACTGTAAAGTGCGCCTTTGTGCATCTGTACTGTTGTATACCTCTGTAGTGCTCCTTTGCGTATCTGTACTGTTGTATACCTCTGTAAAGCGCTCCTTTATGCATCTGTTCAGTTGTATACCTCTGTAAAGTGCTCCTTTATGCATCTGTACTGTTGTATACCTCTGTAAAGCGCTTCTTTATGCATCTGTACTGTTGTATACCCCTGTAAAGCGCTTTGTTATGCTTCTGTGCTGTTGTATACCTCTAAAGCGCTCCGTTATGCTTCTGTGATGTTGTGTACCTCTGGAAAGCGCTCCTTTATGCATCTGTACTTTTGTATACCTCTGTAAAGCACTCATTTATGCATCTGTACTGTTGTATACCACTGTAAAGCGCTCCTTTATGCATCTGTACTGTTGTATACCTCTGTAAAGCGCTCCTTTGTGCATCTGTACTGTTGTATACCTCTGTAAACACTCCTTTGTGCATCTGTACTGTTGTATACCTCTGTAAAGCGCTCCTTTATGCATCTGTACTGTTGTATACCTCTGTAAAAGGCGCTGTTATGTATCTGCATTGCTGTGTACCTCTGTAAAGTGCTCCTTTATGCATCTGTACTGTTGTATGCCACTATAAAGTGCGCCTTTATGCATCTGTACTGTTGTATACCTCCATAAAGTGCTCTGTACTGCATCTGTACTGTTGTATACCTCTGTAAAGGGCTCTGTTATGTATCTGTATTGCTGTGTACCTCTATAAAGGGCTACGTTGTGTATCTGTACTGGTTTATACCTCTGTAAAGCGGTCTGTTATGCATCTGTACTGTTGTATACCTCTATAAAGCGGTCTGTCATGCATCTGTACTGTTGTATACCTCTGTAAAGGGCTGCATTATGCATCTGTACTGTTGTATACCTCTGTAAAGCACTCTGCCATGCATCTGTACTGGTGTATATCTCTGTAAAGCACTCCTTTATGCATCTGTACTGTTGTATACCTCTGTAAAGGGCGCCGTTATGTATCTGCATTGCTGTGTACCTCTGTAAAGCGCTCCTTTATGCATCTGTACTGTTGTATACTTCTGTAAAGCGCTCTGTTATGCATCTGTACTGTTGTATACCTCTGTAAAGGGCTCTATTATGTATCTGCGTTGCTGTGTGCCTCTATAAAGGGCTACATTGTGTATCTGTACTGTTGTATACCTCTGTAATGCGTCTGTCATGCATCTGTACTGTTGTATACCTCTGTAAAGCGCTCCTTTATGCCTTTGTACTGTTGTATACCTCTGTAAAAGGCGCTGTTATGTATCTGCATTGCTGTGTACCTCTGTAAAGCGCTCCTTTATGCATCTGTACTGTTGTATGCCACTGTAAAGTGCGCCTTTATGCATCTGTACTGTTGTATACCTCTGTAGTGCTCCTTTGCGTATCTGTACTGTTGTATACCTCTGTAAAGCGCTCCTTTATGCATCTGTTCAGTTGTATACCTCTGTAAAGTGCTCCTTTATGCATCTGTACTGTTGTATACCTCTGTAAAGCGCTTCTTTATGCATCTGTACTGTTGTATACCCCTGTAAAGCGCTTTGTTATGCTTCTGTGCTGTTGTATACCTCTAAAGCGCTCCGTTATGCTTCTGTGATGTTGTGTACCTCTGGAAAGCGCTCCTTTATGCATCTGTACTTTTGTATACCTCTGTAAAGCACTCATTTATGCATCTGTACTGTTGTATACCACTGTAAAGCGCTCCTTTATGCATCTGTACTGTTGTATACCTCTGTAAAGCGCTCCTTTGTGCATCTGTACTGTTGTATACCTCTGTAAACACTCCTTTGTGCATCTGTACTGTTGTATACCACTGCAAAGCGCTCCTTTATGCATCTGTACTGTTGTATACCTCTGTAAAGCGCTCCTTTGTGCATCTGTACTGTTGTATACCTCTGTAAAGGGTGCTGTTATGTATCTGCATTGCTGTGCACCTCTGTAAAGCGCTCCTTTATGCATCTGTACTGTTGTATACCTCTGTAAAGTGCTCCTTTATGCATCTGTACTGTTGTATACCTCTGTAAAGCGCTCCTTTATGCATCTGTACTGTTGTATACCTCTGTAAAGCACTCGGTTATGCTTCTGTGCTGTTGTATACCTCTAAAGCGCTCTGGTATGCTTCTGTGAGGTTGTGTACCTCTGTAAAGCGCTCCTTTATGCATCTATACTGTTGTATACCTCTGTAAAGCACTCCTTTGTGCATTTATACTGTTGTATACCTCTGTAAAGGGCACCGTTATGTATCTGCATTGCTGTGTACCTCTGTAAAGCGCTCCTTTATGCATCTGTACTGTTGTATACCTCTGTAAAGCGCTTCTTTGTGCATCTGTACTGTTGTATACCTCTGTAAAGCGCTCCTTTGTGCATCTGTACTGTTGTATACCTCTGTAAAGCGCTCCTTTGTGCATCTGTACTGTTTTATACCTCTGTAAAGCGCTCCTTTGTGCATCTGTACTGTTGTATACCTCTGTAAAGCGCTCCTTTGTGCATCTGTACTGTTTTATACCTCTGTAAAGCGCTCCTTTGTGCATCTGTACTGTTGTATACCTCTGTAAAGCGCTCCTTTATGCATCTGTACTGTTGTATACCTCTGTAAAGAGCTCTGATGCTTCTCGAAGCTAGGCCCGCGCTTAATAAATACCATATTAATAATACGTGCTATTTTTAACCAAGGCTCCTTGGGGTTGGGATGTACACATGATAACAATTCCTAGAATCACATAATCAAGTGAGTACACGTAATACTTCTCCTTTTATTAACATGAGAGATAAAGGGCTGAGTCGTATCTGGAAGGATTATGATCAGTGACCTGCAGTAAAGTAAAAAAGACTGCTCTGAAGGAGTGGGCTGGGGGTCTGTGAGGGCCTGGCTGCTGTTACAAGTGATGCTGCAGAGTGCCGGGGGGGGGGGGGGCTTCTGCCCCCCAGGGCCCGCAAGCATGTTAAATGGTCAGCAGCGAAGCAGTATCTTTCAGAGAGAGAAGCCAAGGGCTTGGCGTGCCCAGTGCACCAGGAACAAAGCGCTCATTGACGGAGGAACCCTGAGCTCCTCGTGTGTTTTGGGGTGGGGGCATGGGCTTGGGAGGAAATAATTGGGGTTGAGGACTGCCAGCTCATCCCGCACGGGCTGCTATGGGGACAGGCAGGCTCCAGCAGCCCCCCACCCCTGGGATACTCTGCTAATGATGAAAGGCTCTCATGTCATTTCTTTGTCATTCCCCATTGCCATCACATTTCCAGGGGTGTGTGAGGGGTGGAGGCGCGGGGCGCGCAGCAAGATGGCGGTCGGCAATTGCTCACCACATGCTTTGGGTATAGCGTTCTTTCATCCATGGGTGACATTTCAATGGTCCCCCCCCCCCGAGTACATTTTACCAAAAAATAACTCATTGAAATATATAGAGGGAAATGGAAAAGTATATATAAGGGATGGGGGTGGTCAGGAATTTCGATACGTTTTTCAGTAAAAAATACTTGGGGGGAAAAAACCCATCGAAATTTCACCCATCGATGTAATGATATAGAACCATGCTTTCGAAGCGAGGGTGGAAACAAGTCACAGGGCCTTAGATGAAATGATGTTCGGCTCATTACAAACCTTTATCAAACGCACACAGACTCTTTTCCCCCAATTCAAGATCAGTTCTGATGATTGAATTTATGGTCTCATCCTAAAAACATCAGATGCATGAAATATTTGTTTCAAACACCTCCTTTAAAAATGTTAAATAAATTGTAGCCGTGAGATTTTCTCCTTTTAGGAAAAAAATCCAGATTTCGTCTGCTTCCATTGCTTGTTGCTCTTCGATCAGTTTGCCCATGTATTTAGTTCTTAGATTGGTGAAGCCACGACAGACCAATGTCACGTGCGTCAATGACTCGGTCAGCTCTCTATTCAAACAGAACCTGCATCCCAGAGGGACGGATTACTTATGAATCTGTAAAAGCTGATTCGTAGGAAACAAGTCTAGTCTGAAGCGCATAAACTGATTCCTATACCACTCATTGGGAGCCTTGATCAGATGCTTAGGGAGTACGCCCCGAGCCTTGGTTTCCTGCCTTAGGGCATTCTGCAGGCGGTGCACATGTTTTTCCTCTTGGGTTTTAATCCAGTCGTCTTGCCATAGTTTCGATTTCACCTTTGCAGGGATGTTAATCAATTCTTCTAGATCAGACTGCAAATATTCCAAGATCCAAGATCAACCGGCATCGAATAGGCCATTGCTCCATAAGAGGATTACCACCTCTAAGTAGTTTATTTTTCAAAATTTTGAAGTGACTCAGGAGTCAGCAACATGCATTACCGAAAAAAGTGCAAGCGTTTTCCACTATGTCCTTGCTTGTAATGAGGTGAGGCCCAGTTCGTATCTGATCAGTGCGGTGGAGATTATGTTTGGGAGCTTCAAGATTTTTCTCCAAAAAGCACCCTCCAATGAGGGCCAAATCTCCCATGGAGTCAGGGGGAATCCTTAGGCTACATATATTAAAGAGGGCACCACTTTTAGTTGTAGAAGGACAGGAACGGTATGATGGAGAATTTGCCCTACCTTGTTTGGATCAACTTCCCTTGGCCGGTCAGAATCTTCATCCTGGATTTCAGGGTCAACTGTCGAGGTTGATCATTCCTGCTGTTATTAATAAGTGTGCCTAGGTATGTAACCTGAGTGACCTTTGTGAATGTGAAATAGGGCTTTGCCCGACCATTTTGTTGACCTAAGACCATGATCTTCGTTTTTATGGAGTTCATTGAAAGTCCGTTGATATTCATATATTCCTTGAGGGTGTTTATGCTCCTCTGTAACCTAGCAGGAGTTTTGTCCATTAGCACGAGGTCTGCATAGAGCACCCTTGCAGGTTTCTCTTCTCCAATCTTAGGAGGAAACGCTCTCGCCTTGTCTAGCGATTCCACTACATCTGAGAGGAACAGGTTGAACAAGGTCAGAGCCAATGGGCATCCTTGTTTCAGGCCTTTGTAGGTTAAAATGCAACTGGTCAGCAGACCCCCGGCATTAAGTCGCATTTGTACACTGGTTGATTGATAAAGGGACTTGATAGCGTCCTATAATGTGGTTGGGCAATTCCAGGCCTCCATTTTTGCCCAAGGTAATTGATGATCTATACTGTCAAACGCCTTTCTCAAGTCGATAAATGCCAGATAGATGTTTGTGTTGTTAAAGGCCTCAGCTTTCAGAATGTTCAATAAAAAGAGGTTCAGGGCTGTGCCCACACCCTTGACGAAACCCATCTGCCTAGGATCCTCTCTCCCTGTTGTCGTACTCCAGGCCTGGAGTTGTTTCAAAAGGAAGGCGGCAAACAGTTTACATAGGGTGTCTAGAGGCCAATTGGCCGGTAGTTGGAAGGATCCGACCGGTCGCCCGCTTGTAGATCCGGACAATTATCGCCTTTCTCCATGATTCAGGGATCTCACCTCTTCTCATGATCTGTTTAAAAAGATGAAAAATAAAGGGGACCCAAGCTTCAGGCATTTCGTTGATCATGTTATTCGTAATGCCATCAGAACCCGAGCCCTGCAGTGATTTGCTTTTTTTATAAAGAGCTACATGTCCAAATGATCCAACGGGAATGGCCAGCCAGAGTTATTTTTATTGATCACTTCTTTTTTTTTGAGCCATCACCGGGACCAAACAATTTTTCATAAAAGCCGATCGATCCATGCTTCCTCTGATACCGCATTTGCCACTGAGAACGTGCGCCGTGCGTTTCCTTCATTCAGCATTTGCCCAGATCCTAACATATCCTTTTTGAGTCGGGCAGCAAGTGCAGAGTCCTTTTGATAGATCTCGGCTTGTATAATAATAGTACTATATATAGTACTATATATAAATATGGCCTATCTAAAGCGTCGTAGATTAAATTGCTATATAAAAACAGATTATTATTATTTCATTTGACTCCCTACCTTTTTCAGAAACTGGAGAAGAGCAGAACTGTACCCCTGCTTTACCACCACCTCCTGTTAAAATACTAAACTCTACGAATTATGTAATTTTTGTTTCTTTGAAGCCAACCATTTTTTGGACAGATGGCATTTTTTTCCCAATACCTGCTATTTATTATTGCCTTCTAATCCATGTGAAACTTGTGGAGGTGAACTCCTGCCCAAGCTCTCTACCCGGTGGCCCAATTCATGTCCTGTACCACAGCTTGAGTGAAGCTGAAGAGCCCTGGTCTGTCCTATGACCGGGGTCACCTGGGCATCAATTTCACTGACCTGAGGGGTCACGGTCCAGTGAATCTCTGCCCGCACTGGCTAGGGTTTTGTAGTAGCGATGGGGTAAGCAGTACCTCATTTGTGTGCCACTCATCAACTAGATAGTTAGATTTAGGAGAATCCATGTTTCCAGACGAGAGCCCATTTGTCCTGATCCCAGAGTGTTACTTGGGAACAGTGGTGTTGCATGGCGGGCGTGGGTTGAGATGGCGTGAGCAATAAAGTGTAGGGGGAACGGGATGAGTAAGGTGTAGTGCATATGTGGAGAGTGGCAGGCAGGTGTGCTCCTGCAGTGTGTGGATACGGCGGTCCAGTGGTTGTAAGGTAGGAGGTGAACATTGGGAGTTAGAGCTGGGGAGCTGGGTGGGTAGGAAGGGATTAAGGAAGTCTAGGCGCTGGTTGCCATGGCTGCAGGATACATACAAGTACAGCGTGGTTAACTATGGGATGTGCTGGCCCTTACCCCGTTCCTGATTTCTTCATATGATCATCGCATGTGTCTTATTCCCAGGACTTTGTGGACAACCAAGTTTTCAGCAGATTTCGGAAGGTGAGGTAAACCTCAAGGGAGCAAATTGAATTTTAAGTATTAGAGGCCACTGCTGCCTCCTTGGCGTTTCTTGTTTGCGCATGGCACCATGGCAAAGGCAAACACGCACGATCTGGCCATTTTGCCAGTATATAACTTACGATTGCGCGACTTCCGGTTCCTCGCCATGGAGGACTCGTCAGGCAAGGAAGGAGGATTTGAACTGAATCTTGTGTTTAACTGGGCGGCCATTGGAGGGTTTGCAACACTGGGGATGCAGGAACCCTTTGGGTACATTAGTAGGGTGGCTGCAGCCTTCTGAATCAACTGGCACCAGGGCTCAAGCCGAAGGCCCGCCCAGTTTTTGAGAGGGTGGACACCTTTCTCCTGTGTTTGTAATGAATTAAAACAAATCAACATGTTCTTTAATCACTTGAAGTACGCAGTACCCAGCCGGGGCGCGCGGTTACGCAGCTGGGGTGCGCAGTTGAAAGGCAACACTGTGAGCCACAAGACTAAAAGATGTCTGTATGAAGACACCATGAAATGTCTCCTATGTTCACTTTCTGTGACGTCTATTCCCAATGCATGCGTCACCCCCAACCCCCACACTTTTTTAAATCTATCACTCGAGCCCTGACTGGCACAAATGTTGAGGACTTGGGGTTGCAGCGCCTCCATCCACATCGACATATTTCAAAGTGATGGTGTGGGATTTGGGCTTGTCAGTGGCAGCTGAGAGAGTTCCCTTGCCGCCTTTTATCCTCACAATTGCCCCCAAACCCCCGCCCCTTCACGCGACTTCCACTAGCAAAGTCCCACACTGCCAGTCGCTCTTTCATTTCCTCATAAATTAAGATTCGCAACGGCATGAAAGGAGTGGGGTGAGGGGAAATAATGAGGTGATTTTGGGGGGAGGCAAGTGGGCCAGGGCAGGAACCTCTTCAGGCGGCACAATGCCTTCTCGGTTCGAGCCCACCCTCCGTTAATTGGTGCCCCCTATGTCCGCCCTCTATCAAAGGCACCAGTTGGCCCAAATTAGAGTGAAATGCTTGTGTTTACTTTGACAGAAAGTACCTGGAGTCAAGCTGTCAAACTGTCGACTCTGTCACTCACGTAGCCCCCTCCCCCAGCCCATGTGCGACACCCATTTATACTCCATACAGAGACGGAAAAATGGGAGCCAAGAGGCCTAGGCCGGCCCATAAAGGCGCCATGCTGGAGAGGCAGTGGGTGCCGCCATTATGCAGGGTTGGCCGCCAGCCAAGTGTGGCTCCACCCTCACTTCCCTCCGGAACACAAAAAGTCAAATCCTGCCATTCAATCGTTCCCCCCAAGATACCAGGGCAAGGGGTCTTTTCTCTAATGCCTTCCTAAAGGCAGCCCCAGCCATACGGGGAGGGAGGGCGCTTTCTAGGCAGAGTAGGCCCTAATTAACTGTAGGAAAAGCGGGGAAATGACAATTTGCCCGGATGGCATTCACATCTTAGAATAACACGTTATTAGAGGAGAACAATGGGGGGTTGTGTGTGTGTGTGTGGGGGGGGTGGAGGGGATTTTAACCGCTGCTTCCTCTGGCCCCAGGCACCTCATTCGGAATAATGGTGGGAAAGGGTGGTTGAGTGGCTGCTCAAGTTGGTGCCCGTCTTTTCGTTGAAAGGCCTGGCGGTTCTCATCACCTCCACCCCCACTCCAGGATATGCCCCAGTGTCCAGCAGCAGCAGCGTGGCGGTGCAACTTGCACACAGTGGCGGCCCTCTTCCACTAACCGGGGCTGCCATTTTGGGATTCAGTCGGCGAAGCCGGCAACGCAGTAAACATTGCCACTTCTCCACTGTTATTTTTGCTACGTCATTCCTGAAGACGGTTTCCTCGTCTTCTGAATGCTACCTTATGTCTTTTCTACGCAACTAGCGCCTAGATGCTGCCGGGCTTTGCGCGCTGTTACAAATGTAAAAATGAATAAATTGGTACACAAACATGTTGCCCTCCCCAGAAAGGGTGGGGTGGAGGGCACATGGCGGCAGAGTATTCCTTTTGTGGGGTGCTCTGCGATAGAGCCGTTACGCGTGCTTGGATGAAGCAAGAACCGGGCTATGCGGGGCGGGGACAGCCCAAGGCTGGCAGCGGGTACATTTACATAACAATCAGCAGTTAGCAATATTTTAATTATTTACAGCTGGGGGCATGGCAGGAATTAGGTATGGGTTTGCGGGGGATGGGTGTTCCCATCATAGGACTGGGGGGTTCATTCTACACCCCAAGAGCGGCCTTGAAGGAAGTGGAAGACCGCTCTTGAGCTCAGGGGGCAAGGAGTTCCTGTGGTGGGGAGCCAAGAGGGTGCATTAGTTCAAACCGTGGCTGGAGTTTGGTAAGGTGTGTAGTGTAGGGTTTCTGGGAGGCAAGCCTGAGAGTTTCCCTTCTGTCTACTTGTCTTACTTCTAATCATGGTGAGGGCTACTCAACCATGGTGCTGCTGTCGCTGCCTGGTTATTCCTACCAGGGAAACTAGGTCTATCCAACTTGCTGTGCCTGTGGCTCAGTGGACTAATGCATCCACCACAAGAGCTTGTGCTTGATCTTATAGTCACAGGTTCGAATCCCGGCAGGTCCACTCAGCCCTTCATCCTTCGGAGGCTGATAAAATGAGTACCATTAAGGCTATTTGCTTCGCCTCCACTACTCACCACCTCATCATCAAGCTTGCAACCTAACCGTCCACCCCCATGCTACCTCCTTGTTACCCATCAGTGGGACGGCCAGTCTGGCCGCCCCATCTCCCACTATTCACCACATTGCCCTCTCCCACCCAAACTCAAAACCTAATCACCCCATACCACCTCCTTGCTACCCATCAGTGGAATTCCCTTTCTGTAGTAATGAAGGACAATTTTTGAATAGTTTCAAGTTCGCCTGTAACTCCTACCTTCTCTCCTAGGAGGGAGCCCCAGCATTTTATATAGATATCAACCCCCTAGTAATCCCATAACACCTTCACCACTACTTTGCATGTGCACATATTAGTGAATACTATTTTTTACTAAAGATGTATTCAATGTCTGTCTTGTTATGTCCCCATGTGTCGTTCCTCTCCACCATCTGGTTTAATGTGTTACCCGCTACACTATGTTTTCACTGTAACCGTAGGGTCCTTGGTGGGTGGGGTTCATCAATCCTTACCACCTTATACACAACCCGTCTACTCCAAGTGTCCTCTGCAGTTTCACCCCACCAACAACAAGCTTGAACATCATGGCCAAGGAGGGTCCCAAATGACCCCAGTGACTTCTACCTAAATAATGTTTATTTTCGATACTCAGTCTCATAAAGTACTTTAACACCCTCTTTGCTTCCTCGTTGTCTCTCCCCGTTAATGTTTGCACCTCAGGCACCTCTGGTCCAGCTCAGTGTCATGCCTCAGGCTGCCTCTTCACTCCTTCAGGTCTGCCCCCAAATCTGCCTTACTGGCATGCACGCTCCTCCTCCCTGATCCTGCTCCATGCAGCCTCTTCTGTGCTGTTCGCACCTCCCCCTTCTCCCTCCCCAATATCCACAATGTGTTGTCCCCATAACTCACCAGCTTGGGACGTCATGTGGGTGTCACCAGGGGTCTGCGACCCCTGTGAGCTTCCTTACTACCTCTGCAAAATAAATGTTTTAATGTTTAAAAAAAAAGAAATTTTAAATGGTAGTTCCTGGGCACTGGAGTAGTGGGGGCCCACCACACCAGATCTGGGGGTGGCATGCCCAGTACTCACCCATCAGGGTGAAGGCTGGGCTGGGGCTTGCAGCGTGAGAAGGAAGCGATCAGTAGGGTGAGCTGACCATGACATGTGGCACGTGTTACATGCCACGCTTAGCTCCAACCCCTTCTCTTCTGGCTTCCTTGCGGCTCATATACAGGAACCAGGAAGCACTCACAGCTTCCTGGTTCCTGTTTGTGAGCAGCACTGAGGAGCCGAGGGTAGCCTGGAGTGACGGACCGAAGCTGGAAAACATGTATGGTGGCTTTTTTTGGTTTTTTAAATGTGATGTGTATTTTGTATGTGTGAAGTGTGTGCCAGATGTATGTATGTGCTATGGGTCAGTGGGTGAATGAAAGGAAATGTGCTAGTGTGTGTGTGTGTGTTTGAATGTTCTGGGCAGGTGGGTGTGTGCCTGTGTGAAGAAGGCAGTGAGAGTGGATGTAAGAGAAGGTGTGAGTGAGTGACTGGTGGGTAAATGAGTAGTTATGTGATAGTGTGTGTTTGTATATTTTGGGTGGCTGGGTGGGAGGGGCCTGTGTGGGGAATGCAGTGAGAGTGGATGTAAGAGAAGTATTGAGTGACAGGTAGATGAATGAGTAGGAATGTGATAGTGTGTGTTTGAATGTTCTGGCTGGGTGGGTGCCTGTGTGGAGAATGCAGTGAGAGTGAATGTAAGAGAAAGAGTGAGTGATGTGTGGGTGAATGAGTAGGACTGTGATAGTGTGTTTTTGAATGTTCTGGGTGGGTGGGTGCCTGTGTAGAGAATGCACTGAGAGTGGATGTAAGAGAAAGTGTGAGTGAGTGAGTGAGTGAGTGAGTGAGTGAGTGAGTGAGTGAGTGAGTGAGTGAGTGAGTGAGTGAGTGAGTGAGTGAGTGAGTGACTAGGAATTTGATAGTGTGGTTTTGAATGTTCTGGGTGGATGGGTGCCTGTGTAGAGAATGCAGTGAGAGTGAATGTAAGAGAAAGAGTGAGTGAGTGGTGGATGAATGAGTCGGAATGTGATAGTGTGTTTTTGAATGTTCTGGGTGGGTGGGTGCCTGTGTAGAGAATGCACTGAGAGTGGATGTAAGAGTGAGTGAGTGAGTGAGTGAGTGGTGGGTGAGTGAATGACTAGGAATTTGATAGTGTGGTTTTGAATGTTCTGGGTGGATGGGTGCCTGTGTAGAGAATGCAGTGAGAGTGAATGTAAGAGAAAGTGTGAGTGATGTGTGGGTGAATGAGTAGGACTGTGATAGTGTGTTTTTGAATGTTCTGGGTGGGTGGGTGCCTGTGTAGAGAATGCACTGAGAGTGGATGTAAGAGAAAGTGTGAGTGAGTGAGTGAGTGAGTGAGTGAGTGAGTGAGTGAGTGAGTGAGTGAGTGAGTGAGTGAGTGGTGGGTGAGTGAGTGAGTGAGTGAGTGAGTGGTGGGGGAGTGAATGACTAGGAATTTGATAGTGTGGTTTTGAATGTTCTGGGTGGATGGGTGCCTGTGTAGAGAATGCAGTGAGAGTGAATGTAAGAGAAAGTGTGAGTGATGTGTGGGTGAATGAGTAGGACTGTGATAGTGTGTTTTTGAATGTTCTGGGTGGGTGGGTGCCTGTGTAGAGAATGCACTGAGAGTGGATGTAAGAGAAAGTGTGAGTGAGTGAGTGAGTGAGTGAGTGAGTGAGTGAGTGAGTGAGTGAGTGAGTGAGTGAGTGAGTGAGTGAGTGAGTGAGTGGTGGGGGAGTGAATGACTAGGAATTTGATAGTGTGGTTTTGAATGTTCTGGGTGGGTGTGGGCCTGTCTAGAGAATGCAATGAGTGGTTGTCAGAGAAGGTGTACAAGTGAGTAACTAGTGGGTGAATGATTCTGAATGAGATAGTGTGTGTTTGAATGTTCTGAGTGGAAACACAGGTGTTAGATGCGTCTGATGGTCGTGTGCCATCACTTCCCATGATGTCACTTCGGTGCGGGGCCAGGGTCAAATTACACCACTTCCTGTGATGTCATCAGGGGGTCAAGGGTCGTGCAATGTCACTTCCGCTATCCCTGGCATTTTAGTGAAATGGCGTCCCAGTCCCCAGCCCCCTCCCCACCTCCTCATAGAGACCTCTATCGCCACGATGTTAGTGGGAGCAGGCATTATTTGTAGGTGGAAGGCGCGCGGGTATTAATCTAAGATTGTTCTTTGTAAGCAAATACTTTTGGAAAATCAGTTTCGGGAACAGCCAATGTAAAACTGGAGACAAAGTAATAAGCTCTGGATTCTTACTTTCCATTTGAAATATATGTTTGCCTTCCCAGAACCTAAAATCCAGCTGCGGGCAGCAACCATGTAAATTGCCCAGTAAATAAGAGTTCCTGCAGCACACGTGAGCATCACACATGCCAAATCATTCAATCCCGAGGCACATGTGCTCTATCACGCCAACCATGCCAGATCACGTATTCCAACATGTGTTCAGACTTCGCGCCCCTGGACCGGGAATATCCTTCACATTAGATTACTTTGTCTTGTTAATCATAGGGCCTGCTGCTGGATGCGCAGTCGCCCCTCTAAATGTTGGAATCTCAGAGATAACACGTTTCACCATGTGTCTTACTATGTTTACAGAGCTATCATTCGTTTGGAGAAAGTGTACAGGTTATTCCACGCCCCGGGCCCCACTTTCAGACGCTGCACGAGGGGCATGTCCCAGTGCGTGCAGGGGCCGTTCTCCAGTTGCCTGGTACATGCTTCTGCATTGGGTGCTCTCCCCCGGGGCGCATTTATACTTTAGGTGATCAGCTTTCAATCCCCTGGTATGCCATCCTTATCATTTACAAGTCCCACATTCACAATCCTCTTGGAACGTGAGGCCTTAATCTTGTTGTGGCTGACTGGCCTCCCTTCACTAGAGCTGGCTTCAATCTTCTTCCCTTAAGTTGGTTCTCTCCTTAAGGTGGGCTGGCCTTCCTTCACTAGAGCTCCATTTCCCTGGGCCACAGGCAACGTTCACAGAAACACATGGAGACAGGGAGCACTTCAACCACTCGCTCTACTAACCCCTCCTTCTCCTCCCCCTTGTCATTGGCTTCCCTCTTCTTCCCTTAAGGTGGTTCTCCCCTTAAGGTGGGCTGGCCATGTTTCATGTCACAACAAATCTTCCTTCTGATTGGTTTCTCATCAGGCGACTTGCCGGTCTCCCTATGGGGCAGCATGACCAGGCTCATGACCCATCACCCAGGTATACCAAGTTCTGCCATGGTATAGACGTGTACCTCCCCACAGGCAGCCAACCTCACAGCGCCGAACATTGACAGGCTGCAAGGCAGAATGAGTCTCTCTAGCTCACATCCAAGGCCCCTTCCTGGTCCACTTTGGTCTCATATGTCCGGTGCCTATATGCCCCGTTAATACAAAGATCAGGTTTTCATATAGCGTTTGATAATGGTTTCTACCCGCTTCTAAGCACTGTAATGTTAGCAGCTTTTGTTACCCAAAATTATGGTACTCATTCAGTTTACTGACCAAGAAAGATGAAAGGCAGAGTTAGCCATGCCGCATTAGAACCTTCAAAGTGCATGCCAGAGTCAGAAGCTTAAGCGTTGGGCTATCAACAGGTAACCAGGAAATGCAGCCAGCCTGTGAAGCAAAGAGACGCCTTGTTAGAGTGGGCCGGGGGCATCAGGGATGGACTGGGAACCAAAAGAGGCCCTGGAAATAATTGTCAAAGTGCCCCCATATTGTGCATTTTCAGCAAGCCCAACCCTTGTCCTATTTGAACATTTGGAAATACCACTCAAAAGAGGCCCAGGGTGCAGAGGCCTACCAGGACATCTCCAGAGTTTGCTATTGGCCAGTCCACCCCTGGGGGGCATAAGCTCGGTTCCACCCACAATGCACGGCACACACATGATGGGGTAAATAATGCAAGATAATAGTTCTTCTCCTGTCTGGGTTCCTTGCTGCGTATGTAATCCTTGGATTAAGCATGTCATGCCAGGTGCTTGTACAGGCCCTTTCTGACCCTGAGACTGATTCAAAGCACTAGAGTGGAAAAGAGCCGGGAAGAAGGGCACGGGAGAGAGTGAAGGGGAGCATGGGGGAATTGGGGATTTGTCACCTTGTTGTTCCGGGGAAAGCCTGTGAGATGGTGCGGTATGGTATTATCTCATGTTGTTCCGAGGGATAGCCTGTGAGCTGGTGTGGTATGGTATTATCTCGTGTTGTTCCGAGGGATAGCCCGTGAGCTGGTGTGGTATGGTATTATCTCATGTTGTTCCGAGGGATAGCCTGTGAGCTGGTGCGGTATGGTATTATCTCGTGTTGTTCCGAGGGATAGCCTGTGAGCTGGTGCGGTATGGTATTATCTCATGTTGTTCCGAGGGATAGCCTGTGAGCTGGTGCGGTGTGGTATTATCTCATGTTGTTCTGAGGGATAGTCTGTGAGCTGGTATGGTATGCTGTTTTGTCGTGTTGTTGTCCCGGCGATAGCCTGTGAGCTGGTGTGGTATGGTATTCTCTTGTGTTGTTCTGAGGGATAGACTGTGAGCTGGTGTGGTATGGTATTATCTCGTGTTGTTCCGAGGGATAGCCTATGAGCTGGTGTGGTATGGTATTATCTCGTGTTGTTCCGAGGGATAGCCTGTGAGCTGGTGTGGTATGGTATAATCTCGTGTTGTTCCGAGGGATAGCCTGTCAGCTGGTGTGGTATGGTATTATCTCGTGTTGTTCCGAGGGATAGCCTGTGGGTGGTGTGGTATGGTATTATCTCATGTTGTTCCGAGGGATAGCCTGTGAGCTGGTGTGGTATGATATTATCTCATGTTGTTCCGAGGGATAGCCTGTGAGCTGGTGTGGTATGGTATTATCTTGTGTTGTTCCGAGGGATAGCCTGTGGGTGGTGTGGTATGGTATTATCTCATGTTGTTCCGAGGGATAGCCTGTGAGCTGGTGTGGTATGGTATTATCTCATGTTGTTCCGAGGGATAGCCTGTGAGCTGGTGCGGTATGGTATTATCTCATGTTGTTCCGAGGGATAGGCTGTGAGATGGTGCGGTATGGTATGATCTCATGTTGTTCCGAGGGATAGGCTGTGAGATGGTGTGGTATGGTATTATCTCATGTTGTTCCGAGGGATAGCCTGTGAGCTGGTGTGGTATGGTATTATCTCATGTTGTTCCGAGGGATAGCCTGTGAGCTGGTGTGGTATGGTATTATCTCATGTTGTTCCGAGTGATAGCCTGTGGGCTGATGTGGTATGGTATTATCTCATGTTGTTCCGGGGGACGGCCTGTGAGCTGGTATGATATGCTGTTTTGTCGTGTTGTTGTTTCGGGCATAGCCTGTGAGCTGGTGTGGTATGGTATTATCTCATGTTGTTCCGAGGCATAGGCTGTGAGATGGTGTGGTATGGTATTATCTCATGTTGTTCCGAGGGATAGCCTGTGAGCTGGTGTGGTATGGTATTATCTCATGTTGTTCCGAGGGATAGCCTGTGAGCTGGTGTGGTATGGTATTATCTCATGTTGTTCCGAGGGATAGCCTGTCAGCTGGTGTGTTATGGTATTATCTCATGTTGTTCCGAGGGATAGCCTGTGAGCTGGTGTGGTATGGTATTATCTCATGTTGTTCCAAGGGATAGTCTGTGAGCTGATATGGTATGCTGTTTTGTTGTGTTGTTGTTCCGGGGATAGCCTGTGAGCTGGTGTGGTATGGTATTATCTCATGTTGTTACGAGGGATAGCCTGTGAGCTGGTGTGGTATGGTATTATCTCATGTTGTTCCGAGGGATAGCCTGTGAGCTGGTGTGGTATGGTATTATCTCATGTTGTTCCGAGGGATAGCCTGTGAGCTGGTGTGGTATGGTATTATCTCATGTTGTTCCGAGGGATAGCCTGTCAGCTGGTGTGTTATGGTATTATCTCATGTTGTTCCGAGGGATAGCCTGTGAGCTGGTGTGGTATGGTATTATCTCATGTTGTTCCGAGGGATAGTCTGTGAGCTGGTATGGTATGCTGTTTTGTCGTGTTGTTGTTCCGGGGATAACCTGTGAGCTGGTGTGGTATGGTATTATCTCATGTTGTTCTGAGGGATAGGCTGTGAGCTGGTGTGGTATGGTATTATCTTGTGTTGTTGTTCCGAGGGATAGTCTGTGAGCTGGTATGGTCTGCTGTTTTGTCATGTTGTTGTTCTGGGGGATAGCCTGTGAGATGGTTTGGTATGGTATTATCTCATATTGTTCCGGGGGATAGCCCGTGAGCTGTTATGATATTGTATTATCTCATGCTGTTCTGAGGGATAGCCTGGGTAGCTGGTATGGTATGCTATTTTGTCATTGTGTTGTTCCGGGGGATAGCCTGTGAGCTGGTTTGGTATGCTATTTTGTCATGTTGTTGTTCCAGGGGATAGCTCATGAGCTGGTGTGGTATTATCTCATGTTGTTGTTCCGGTGGATAGCCCATGAGCTGGTGTGCTATTGTGTGGATCATGTATTATGTGCGCTTTCACACAAAAAAACAGTATCCATCAATATCGACTTAGAGAAAGAATGGCATTTAAGGGATGATACTAATTGTAACACTGAGAATGTAGTGTACATGATCCCTTGCCCATGTGGACTTCATTATATCGGCAAAACAAACACAACATGTAAAACCAGGTTCAATGACCATCGCAGCTAAAATAGAACAAGCCCCTTTGGTGACAAATTATACTGACTGCTCAGATTCCTCTGTAGATCTAGAGTGGGTTATCCTTAAAAGGATCAAAGGTAGCAGCCAGGAGCTGATTAATAGGAGCCTGGGGACTTTGGAACAGAAGATAGTATTCAGAACTAGGAGCCGCATTCGTGGGTTGAACGACAATGTGGAATGGTATGATGTAATATGGGTTCTATTGCCAACTGCGATTATGTAACGGAGGACCTAATTTCAGCTGTTGCTGCTCAGTGATCCCGAGTTTGGGAATCTATAGATCTCCCATTGCCCACCTGCGATTAATCGGACAGGGAGATCGAGCATAATCAGGCTCGGACTGGCCTATAGGGCAATAGGACGATGCCCGAACCAAAAACACAAAATGCTAGTGTAGGCCAGTTTTTGGGTCAAAGTGGGGCACTTATTTGGCCGATGTGGGCCAGTTTGATGAGTTACTTCACTATGCGGCTAGTAGTTTTGACCATGGCTCCTGAATAAATATTCTTTAAATTTAAATTACACAATTTGCATCGCATTCTATCAGAAAACTACTCCTTATTGGGTACTATTCAAACAGTCTGTCACAAAAGGAATTAATTGTCATTTGCAATTGTGGGACACTTTTCATTGGTGCCCGAGACAATTATATGCACCAGTCCAACCCTGAGCATAATACTGTTCAAAGCTCCCACATGTTAGACTGAATGACTCCCGATTGTAAATATCCTTCCTGTTTAAGGTTAATATGTTGATTAATGTGGAACTAATCATTATCATGAGATGCTACGGATTGCTGAATAATTGACATCCAGTTTTTCCTGTTAATTTACTCATTCAGTGTTTTGTCAATGTGCGGGTGCCCGATACCGGCAATGAACCAGGAAGAAAGATTGACCATACTAAAGTTTAGGGCTCCTGCATGTGAGACTTAATAATTTTGAAGGTCAACATGTTTCTTGTTTAAGAAAATGGTTGGATTAATGTGGACAAACTATTATCATGAGATGTTAAGCCTTCTATCTTATATTGAAGGTGGGGGTTATACGATAATTGTTCATGATACCTTGATTGTTGAGTTACCTTCTACTTTGAAAGAACGGATCGGATATTCCAAGATGGCCGCCTCTATAGACACCTTTGATATTGGATGCGGCCATTAAGAACAGGTGACCAGGGCATCATATGACAGTGTCATATGATTTAGGGTGGCCATTTTGAACACACTCGAAAATACTGTTTCAAGTGGAGGTATTTGCTTGAGGTGTGCTCCAATGAGTAATGTGAGCTCGGGCTATGTTTTCCATTTGGCCCATTTGTGTGGGATTTATGCGTTATATAAGATAGTGATGCGAGTTATCCATCACTCCCCCAGAAATCAATCACCATGGAATATGTGCGGACTGCACGGGTATTATGGGTCTGTTGCGAATCTCATGTCCACCAAGAATCGTATATGTTTCCGGTTGATTAAAATATGAAATACATGGAGACATGTTACATATATCATCTTAAAGACGTTTTTTGACTTGAAGTGTACGCTATACGTGGGTGTCGGATTGGCGCTCCTTATGCGTTTCTTTGTGAAGATGTGTCATTAGTGGCTGGATACTGAAGAGCACGTCAGACTGTGAGTGACAGCAATATTGATTATTGGTGATCAGGAGCTACCATGAATTATTTGTCAGGTACATTTGTGGTATGTTACACAAGATGTTGTGGTATCGAGTGAGTGCATCATCTTGGATTAGTATGGTGGTATTGGGTTACCATTCTAGACTAAGCGCGTGTCTTTCTCTTTTAGGCGGTTAACAGAGTAGGATGTTTATGGTTCAATATTATAGGAAGAATAACCTTATGAAAATCCATTGAAGAGGATTAATATAATTATGTGAATAGGATTATTGAATCACGTGCCACATTTTATTTCATGCTCCTGAGGAACGTCCGGCATTTATCAGCAGTAGGGACAGAAACATGTTGAGCCATTTATTCTGAACTGTGTATATGTACATATCTTTGTGCATTTCATTGTGATGAAGTACTAATTGTGGCAACCTTGCACAAGAATTGGGGTGCAGTGGGTTTTGAGAAAGTAGGCATCCTTCTGTTTTTTTTTTACCTGGTATGTGTTTACATGTATTTATATCTGTGTATTAATAAATTGTCTTTATAAATATATATATTTGTGCAGCGCATCTGAGAACAGTGTATGCCTACCAGTTCAGGGCCTATTTCTCAATCTATTGGAGAGGACACACATTGTGGGTTTAGTTATGAGATATGCTGCCTTCCTTTGAATATATTATGTGTTGTAGTACCCAGACGATGGGGAGGTTGCCTAGGACAAAGTGTGAGATATACCATTTGTATGAGCTACAGTATTTTTAGCCGCATTTTTAAAATATTAATTTGGTTTTCTAAAGTAAAGTTGTGTGGTGTTTTTCTGCAATTAAACATCTTATTCTGTAACCTAAACCCAGCTGTCTGCGCTCTCTCTAGACTGTGCAGCCAGAGCACTCACCCTCACTAGCAACAAGCCTTGGTAAAGCCAACAGTGTTGTCTTTTGTGTAGGCATGGGATAGGCATTTGCCAGGCATGGCGATAATGGTACTACCTGGCTATAAGATTAGATTAGAACCTAATCTAAATATACCGGGTCATAAAATGGCAACAGCTGTAAAATTATGTGATTACATTGGCTTATATATCATAGTCATGATTGGCAAAAGCCTAATGCCCACCTCTACACAAGCCAACACTGTTAGCTTTCCCACTGCTTGTCTGTAAGAGGACTTCAGTGCAAGGAACATATATAAAGTGGCTGAAGGCACACTTGCTTAAGACATTTTTATTACACCAGTAGCACATTTACAGCCGCAGTTAAGCCATTAACTTTCAGAAGACTGCTTAGAAATAACACTAGCAAACCACAGTTTGACGTTGCTGCTTGATAATGTTAGCTGAACGAGATGCCCAGAGGATGTGTTTTGGACGGGGATTGTCAGGTAGTGGGTGAGAATGGCAAAGGGATTAGCAAGGCCATGCGCAATCAATGGGAGGGTAAATAACCAACCAACAAGCTGTTATCTCTCCTTTGAAGTTATGTTCCTTCCATCTGTGCTTCAGTGAAATAGTCCGGCTTATAGACGGAGCTTAAGCACTCCCTAATAATCGAAACTAAAAAGTGAACCAAAGTTTAAACCTCCTTGACTGAGTAAGGATTGTGTACTCAGGAACATCAGGAAGCTTAAGTTGGGCCAACGTGCGACCTTCCCGGATCCCGCTGGGGCTTGCACGCCACCGCCTGGTCTGGCGTCAATGCCTGCTCTACTGCAGGCTACTCATAAACTACACTACACTCGCCACACTTTTCCCCCTGCGTTAACCCCTCTCTTCCAATTCTGCATTGAAAAGAAGTGAAGTGGTTGTTTTCCACATCGCTTTGCAGAGCCAGGCCGGCACCCGCCATCTTGCCATCTGTTTCACAAAAGCCGCAGACTCATTGACATAGCATTTGCCTATGGGATTGCACCATTATAAAACACTTCTGTGAATCAGGCCTTCACTGTTTCCCCAGGAAAGTGGAACTGGTCCCATCGCCGGCACTGGTACATAACCTCCACCCCCAAGTGGTCTAAAGGCATCCCAGCGTGCCTGCCTCTTAATTAGAGCGCTCGGCGGCTGCAGAGCTCCTCCGGCCTTTCCCGTGGGCTTTGTTCCGTTCCCCTGACCTGTGAACACGGGGCTCTGAGCTCGGTGACAGCGCCGAGTGTAGGCCCGGCATCAAAGGCGCATAATGGGGCCTGCACAGAGAGACAAAGGCGCGGCATTAATCAGGGAATGCGCCAGAATCGCCAACCCATTCAAGCCCGGGAGACACTCCTATTCTTTGCTGACACGAGAATGGAAGCCCCAGCTTCCCTTTTCACGGAGGAAGACAGCAGCCCGCTGGGAAAAGCTGTCCTGCCCCGGGGAAAGAATGTACACACATTCCCCACCACTGGACACCCAGGGGATTTCCCGAAGTCTAGCAGTTCACCGTGACCCCCTTTCCCCTCTCTGTCTGGAGCGGCAGACGTAACTAGCCCCGCCCATTCTCATTCCTCGGGAGCGTGTTTCATACACTGGGGCAAAGCCAGGTGCATATCTCACCCAGTGGGTGCGAGTCAGACACCCTGGAGCAAAGTTTCACTTAGAAACATGAAGTTCAAACTGTACACGCACACACATCCACTACAGCGACCCCAACCACCGCCAAGAATACCACCTGAGCTATATAGCCTCACATATTCCGTTTTGTAACCTCTCCACAGCGCTGCCGTCTATAGTTTTATTGTATAAAAAGGCCAGTAATGTTGCCTTGTCAAGAGGAGATGGGACCCCTTTCAGCCAGGGGCGGGAGACCTACCAAAGAGAGGTCCAGAGTCAGTCCTACCCCCAAGGCGAGTAGTGGCATCATCGAGGGCCCCAATTACAGCACCCCCCTGTGACAGTGTGGTCGTTGAGAGACCCTTACCTCCAGCCTTGCCTCATGTTGCAAATACTGTCCAGTATCTCTTTTCGTTTGCAGAGACGACCAACCCGTTGCAGGAACCCGTCATTAAAAGCCAAGCCAGAAAAGCAGTATCAAGTTCAACACGTACTGGAGAGGGAAAACCAAAAGGAGAAGCCACAGTCCCGAGAGCGAACCCACAACACCTGAAGAGGGTCTGCTGCAGCTGCACACAGCACGGAGAACAGCGTCGTGGGGCTGGCGGAGCCTGGCGATGAGCTCAAGCAACAAGTCACAGGCCTGCTATACCACAAGGGACCAAGCGGGGCAAAGGACAAATCCTTTCCAAACATACCGGAGTACTGAAGGATGGGACCAGGCAGGCAGGTTTGTTCTATCTTCCTTTATTGATTAGTTATATATTCTCAAATGAACCCTGCGGAGACCACCCCACCTCCTTCCCAAGTAGTGCAACTGCTTCTCTCTCGAACCAACCGTCTACTTTGGAAGCTAACACTCCCAACACTCTAATTCTACTACTACCTCATCACTGCACATCCCCCTTCGCTAACAACAAATTGTACCAAACAAAACAATTGTGTGGAAATGGCAGTTTCTATGTTGCTTATAATTTGCAATGTAGTACATGACTTTTAATTTCCACAATGTATTCAGTGTACTGCATGACTTCATTTTCCAAAGTAGTGGGTGACTTTTATTTTCCCCAAATGTATTTTCCTCTGGTTCCCTGCACTGTGTGGGGAGGGTGGGGAGAAGGGTTGTGGGCCCAAGCCATGATCGCCCCAAGAACCAGTTCTACCTGTTGCTCAGCAGCAGCCTGGAGCCGCTTTCAACACTTTTTCCCAATTAATCTCCCCTTTGTCTTGGCATGAAGCCTCTCTGAACCCTGCAAAACAAATTCCACTTGTGTCCATCATGGGGGGTGGGCTCTGGAATGCCACTTCTCCCACACCCTGTAATCATCCTGCCCTCTGCCAAGTCACCAAGCTAGCCCCTGACCTCTTGCAACCTTTCTGAGAACCTCCTCCATTCCCAGTCCTGCAATTAATCCCAAATGCCCTGCACGCTATCATTTTAATCACACATAACTTAGTTTTCCCATTGTGGGAATGGGTGGAGGGGCTCTAGAAGTACACTTGTCTTTCACCTTATAAATACCTGAAAATGTGTGCCCATCTCCCCATCCCTGGGAGCGACACAACTTGTCCTGGCAACAGCCAACCAAATATCCTGGAGGGTGTGGAGCGACAAAACATGTCCTGGCGACAGCCAAACAAACACTTGCCCGGGTGAGAGGCCGGCCCTGGAGTGGGCGAGAGCAACAGCCTTATATAAGCCTGTGGAAAAAGCTCTCTCTTTCTTGGTTGCTGCAGTGGTGTGGTGATGGGAGGGAGCAGCAGAGCCCAGGAATCCCCTTCCACAGTTACCTTTGTCTTAGTCTCCATCCATCCCCTCTTTTCCTCCTCCACCTGCTCTATATTTACACCAGTAGGGCTCCTGGCCTGTCTGCCCCCACCCACTGTCTCTCACTCTCCCTGTGTCTCTGTGCCAGTCCCCCTCTCCCTGTGTCTCTCTTCCTGTGCCACTGTCTCTCTCTCTCCCTGTGTCTCTGTGCCTGTCCCCCCACTCCCTGAGTATCTGTCTGTCTTCCTGTGCCCCTTTCTCTGTCTCCCTGTGCCTCCTCTCTCTCTCTCTCTCTCCCTGTGTGTCTTTCTCTGTGCGTCACTGCACCTGCCCCTCTCTCTCTTTTTCCCCCTCACCATCTCCACCAGCCCCCTTCTCCCTTGGCGTCCCTTCCCCCCCTGCATCCAAGGGTACTCCACAAGCCATGGGTTCCATGCCAGTGGGTGTGCCTAGCTAGTCCAGTTCGTCTGATCTATCCTACTGGCAATGAGTTTACACCTCTCCCAGTAATACATCTTTTCCTGGTTTCTACAAAGATGTTTGTGCCTTCATTGTGTTCGCACTTTTCAGTACAGTCTACTTGTTATTGCCAGAGGGGGTACCCAGTTCATCTGAGTACACAATGCACCCCCACTGGGTTTGTTTATTTCCTGGTCCAAAATTGTGGCTCTGACGGTGGTCTCCCACAGGGTCTCCTCCATTTTGACCTACCTCCTACTTCCACAGTTGTAAAACAAATGATTATTATCATAGTCACTCTAAACACCCCAATATTATTTTTCATGAACAACATATCTCTGTAACTTATTCGGCAGTTTCTGAATCCTCACACTCCTTCTCATACCTTCCTCTACTCTTCCCTCATTGACCATCACTGGTTATCTCTCCACCCTAGGTTCTCTCTCTACCACACCATTGGCCCCACCAGTCTCATCAACACTGTTTCCCTTGATGCCCATTTCAGCCACAAAATCTGAATCTCTCTCTCTTCTGTCCTTCTTCCTTCCATATTCTCTGATCTAATTTTTACAATTCTATTCAAGTTCCATACCCTTCCATCATACACTCTCACTGCACTCTTAAAACACTCTAACACTCTCATCGGCCTTGCAAATTTTGACTCTCCCTTTCAACCTCTCCTTACCCATTTTATTTTCAACAACTCCCCCACAAGAATTTCATTTGTTCCTCTTTTTATACTTCCCATACACCTCTTGTCATGCTATTCCTTGTATTTCCTCTGAGTTTCCAACATTTTATAGGTAACAAATCCTTCACTTATCTTAATAAGTCCTAAACGTCCATTCATCCATGATGGGAAAAGCATACTGTTAGGCTCTCCATCCATCATCAATTGGAAAGGCAAAACCCCTGAAGCACTGTGGGGTGTCACTCTAATGCTCCATATCAACTCACGTAAGGCTCCCTTCCAGTCCATTGCCTTAGCTAAAACTAGTTGTACACATTCCCCAATCACCCTATTCAACATTTCCACCACACTATTGGTTTCTGGGTGATATACAGATGAAAACGTCCATCCAAAGCCTGATTTTTCACAAAATTCCTTAATTTCTTTTGATACAAATTGAAGGGATATTATAGAACTCAAGGAAGGTGTCAAGCCTATGTCGCATTTGCTGAGACATATACCCATAGCATTAAGAGACAATGTTAAGGAAGAACTTAATAGACTCAAGAGAGAGGGAGTAATAGAAGAGGTAGAAACCTCTGTTGTTTTTTTCCAATAGTAATAGCAAAACAACCTAATGGCAAGGTATGAATTTGTATGGTCCCGAGAGAGTTCAAAAAGGCAACTGTGGTAGAAAAATATCCCTTGCCAAAAACTGAATAACTGGACTGCCAATGCTGCCATCTTTCCTATGCAGAGAAAGTGGGCAAAGCTAAGATTCCTATAATTGATTTTCCCCTCTCACATTCATGCCCTGGGTGGCAAAGACCGGGCAATAATGGTCAGGGACAGTGGTCCAATCATCACAGGGAAGAGGGATTTAATTAAGCAGGGGTCAGGAAGCAGGCAGTGTGGGTTTTTGTGTGAGGTCAGAGGTGGAGGAGCACCAAGAGAACAGCTGGAGTAACAAGGGAGTAGAAACTGTGGAAGACATTCATGGAACAGGTGAGGTGTTGGCTTAGGAGTGGAGGTAGTTCTGCAGTGCGATTGTGTGTGTTTGTGTGGCGAGTGAGTAGAGCGGTTAGTGTAAGGAGTGAATGTGAATTAAATGATACAGTGTGAAAGGAACGTTTTTGAGTAGTTTGTGAGAGGAGAGTAATAGTGTGGTGGGTGGAGTAGTAGTGTGCTGGAGGGGAGAATTAGTGTGAAGGAGGGGAGTAGTATCAGAGAGGAGGAGTAGAGAAGTGGGAGGAGAAGCAATATCAAAGGGTGGAGGTAAAACCAGAAGGAGTGAAAGATTGAAAGAATATCATGAAGGAGGGAGGAGGCAGTGGGAAATAGTAGAGAGGGAGAGGCGAGTGTGGATGTGCAAGGAAGGCCTTAGTTCAACCAGAGCAAGTGCAAGGCACTGCCCAATATCATGTTAGACAGTTAGGAAGTCCGTAAGGGAGATTAGACAACAGCATTTTAGAGCGCCATCTGCAGCATATGTCAGCATTCACTAGCACCAACCAAGGGTTATGGACACCTGGGTTAGGGATGAGGGTCGAATTCAGATGAGAGATAGATGGCACTAAGCCCCACAAATAAAATAAAAAAACATTGAACTGTCTCTACGACGCTGACCGACTTCCGTGCCATCTGGGACAATTGCCAAACCTGCCGCTGTCCCAACTCCTCCAGGAGCCCTATAGTGGGATCCCAGTTCTCTTGATTTTTAGGGGGTTAATAGCTCCCCAGATCCATGGCCATGGGAACGGATCAACTGAGCCCCACTATCCACAGGACCATAACAAGGAAAATCCCTATAACCCATATAGTCCGGCCATCACAGATCTCCGGTCAGTGGAGCTGCAACCTGCCAGGATCACGCGTCACACCGATTGCATGCGTCTTTACATTTACAAAGGATCGACGTTGACCAACGGGTCAATGACTATTGATTTTTCTTGTGGCAAATGGCCCTAGAAAGTCGATTGCAGCTGTGCTCGCAAGTCCCTAATGAATGTATGGGCAATAAGAAATCATCATAAACTGATCATGTTCACTCTCCCCAGTTGACAGAGGTACTTCCCCGATCCCCAAGAATTATTACCATTGGTGCTCGGCGGCCCTGCACTGGGCTGGTGCACCACAGCTCCTAGGCCCAGCAGTAACAAACCTCTTTTCTTCTCATTTCCAATCCAGTGCCCACTACACAGATATTATTACTCGTATTCCCACCTCAAACACCCCTCGTTACCGCAAAATGATGAAATGATCTTTCCTCCTGTAACAAAAGCTGCATCTGCTTCAAACATAGATCAGTGATCAATAGATTTTTGTAGGCGACAGGGCCATGTGGGTTTTTCTGAGTGAAAGCAGCAGGGGTTAGGTGGAGGGGTGGGGGAGGCCTTCTGCTGAGGCCTGTCCGGGCATCTGACTACAAAGTTCTAGCAAAGATCTAGGCAGCGAACACCTCATTCATAGGCCTCAGAGAACCCTTTATTTGATGCTCCTCCAAGTCGCTTTGTCGACGGTGCACGGGCAGGTATAAGCAGTGCTGGTCAGCAGTGTAGCCTACCTTCGCACAGCACATGCACCACAGCTACACTTAGTGGGAGTTCCTCTGCCACTGCTTCAGTGACCTGCAGCATTATACATATCATTATCAAACAGTATATTATCATTGCTATCATCGCTATCATAATTGCCAGTGCTACTTTTATTACTGTACTGTACTGTATTTTAGCAGTCATTTATACAGCGCCTTGTCCCATTTGTATGGCTTCAGCACGCTTTGTGGTACGAACGCCCTCGGGGACAGAATCCCAGGAATGGGAAGGTTCTCAGAGGTGGCTTAAGATGCATGTGTGCATTTGGCCAAGATTAGGGTTTAGGAGGACTGGCTGGCCTCCAGTAAGCAACCCAAGAGGTCAGGCATGTGGACGGGTGCTGAGGGAGGTCACGACAAAGTGCTAGTGCAGGAGACTGCATATGCACCCAGCTAGACCAACATTTGTCGTAGGTTGTCGCTGTATTCTAATGGCAGAGGTGTTGAAGCCTGGTGTTTCAGTGGAAATACATTATGTTACCAGCTAGACTGAATTTATTGTAGTGCAACTGTTCACCCTGTGGTGTTATCATGTTAATTATTGAATGTGCGTGCAAGGATAGCCGTGCCTGCGGCAGATATCCACCAAAGTGGTGCGTTTATACATACCTTAAGTGCAGATGGAGCTTATCTTTGATGTTGCTGTGTCATTCGACAAGGCCCGCTACCTTCGTAGACTTTTCTAGTCACTATGGACAGGCTACCCTCAAGTCTACCAGGTGCACTGGACTTGCTTTCCTAGAGTATCTTGTAGGCGGGGCAGACAGGCTAGAAACTAGGATAACTGGATTCTCTAAGTGCAATAGACAGGTGCCCTTTATATTCTTATTAAATATCTTCCAATTTATATAAATGCTAACCAAGGAGTCTACTAAGTGCAATATCTAGGATACCTGTACATAACCACTGTGTGTTACAATGGCTAACCTAAGCACTTATACGTGCAATGGAGGGCTACCAACATATAGCCTTGAGCGTCATGAGCGAGCTAAACATTATAAGGCGTAAATGCTCTAAGTGTAACACCAGTGCTATCCTGCATGTGCTTTCTTCTAGCTGCAAAGCCAGACTAGCCACATATCTAGGTACGGCCGTGGCTGTCCTTACAGGAATTTTAAGCATATAAGAAGGCTTATGAGAAGAAATGGTCCGGTCCAGTACCAAGGTCCCAGAGCAGTGGTAAGCTGTCCCGACGGATCTTTAAGCACAGAAGGGCTAATCCTAATGCATCGTCTTGGTACTATTAACAGTCTGACCTCAAAGAACTTCTGGCGCATTGGGCTGGTTCCTCCTATGATCTTCAGAGTACTGGGAATATCATAAAACACCTGCGTAAATGGACAGGCTAGCGAGAGAGTGCTACACCATTCCTACGCCCCCTATAATCCATCAAATCTGTCACATTTCCTACTCCCCAAAGTCCATTTAAGTGCACCACATTTCATGCCCCAACAATCTAAGTGCACCACATTTCCTGCCCCAACAATCTATCTAAATGCACCACATTTCCTGCCCTAACAATCCATCTAAGTGCACCACATTTCCTGCCCCAACAATCTAAGTGCATCACATTTCTCGCCCCAACAATCCATCAAGTCCACCTACCAGCACTTATGTCTGCACTTCCTTGCACTTGCCACTAGCTGGCTGTTTATGTGTCATATTTATTCCACTTCCCATGTACTACACTTCTCTGCTCCCTTCCCCCGGCGCACTTTTCCTTTCCAACCTTCCCATACACTTGCGCGTTCTGAATGACACCTGGCCTAATAGGATCGTTGTCTGTCCTCCCTTTCTTCCCCCCGTCTTGCCTCGTTGCGGCTTGAAACACTTGTGTATAGGTGCGTTATAAATGCCATATCATATCATATCATATCATATATCTGAGTGCATCACATTTCCTACCCCCAAAATCCATCTAAGTGCACCACATTTCCTGCCCCAACAATCCATCTAAGTGCACCACATTTCCTGCCCTAACAATCTAAGTGAATCACATTTCCTGCCCCAACAATATAAGTGCATAACATTTCCCGCCCCCAACAATCCATCTTAGTCCATCACATTTCCCACCACAACAATCCATCTAAGTGCACCACATTTCCTGCCCAACAATCCATCTAAGTGCACCACATTTCCTGCCCCAAAAATCTAAGTGCATCACAATTCCTGCCCCAACAATCTAAGTGCATCACATTTCCCACCCCAACAATCCATCTAAGTGTACCACATTTCCTGCCCCAACAATCTATCTAAGTGCACCACATTTCCTGCCCCAACAATCCATCTAAGTGCACCACATTTCCTACCCCCTAAATCCATCTAAGTGCACCATATTTCCTGCCCCAACAATCCATTAAGTACACCACATTTCCTGCCCCAACAATCTAACTGCATCACATTTCCTGCCCCAACAATCCATCTAAGTGCACTGCATTTCCTGCCCCAACAATCCATCTAAGTGTACCACATTTCCTGCCCCAACAATCTAAGTGCACCACATTTCCTGCCCCAACAATCCATCTAAGTGCACCACATTTCCTACCCCCTAAAACCATCTAAATGCACCATATTTCCTGCCCCAACAATCCATTAAGTACACCATATTTCCTGCCCCAACAATCTAACTGCATCACATTTCCTGCCCCAACAATCCATCTAAGTGCATCACATTTCCCGCCCCAACAATCCATCTAAGTGCACTGCATTTCCTGCCCCAACAATCCATCTAAGTGCACCACATTTCCTACCGCTAAATCCATCTAAGTGCACCACATTTCCTGCCCCAACAATCCATTAAGTACACCACATTTCCTCCCCCAACAATCTAACTGCATCACATTTCCTGCCCCAACAATCCATCTAAGTGCATCACATTTCCCGCCCCAACAATCCATCTAAGTGCACTGCATTTCCTGCCCCAACAATCCATCTAAGTGCATCACATTTCCTGCCCCAACAATCCATCTAAGTGCACCACATTTCCTGCCCCAACAAGCTATATAAGTGCATCACATTTCCCACCCCAACAATCCATCTAAGTGCATCACAGTTCCCACCACAACAATCCATCTAAGTGTACCACATTTCCTGCCCCACCAATCTATCTAAGTGCACCACATTTCCTGCCCTAACAATCCATCTAAGTGCACCACATTTCCTACCCCCTAAATCCATCTAAGTGCACCATATTTCCTGGCCCAACAATCCATTAAGTACACCACATTTCCTGCCCCAACAATCTAACTGCATCACATTTCCTGCCCTAACAATCCATTTAAATGCATCACATTTCCCGCCCCAACAATCCATCTAAGTGCACTGCATTTCCTGCCCCAACAATCCATCTAAGTGCACTGCATTTCCTGCCCCAACAATCTAACTGCATCACATTTCCTGCCCTAACAATCCATTTAAGTGCATCACATTTCCCGCCCCAACAATCCATCTAAGTGCACCACATTTCCTGCCACATTTCCTGCCCCAACAATCCATCTAAGTGCACCACATTTCCTGCCCCAACAATCTATCTAAGTGCATCACAGTTCCCGCCCCAACAATCCATCTAAGTGCATCACATTTTCTACCCCCAAAATCCATCTAAGTGCGTCCCAATTTCTACCCCCAAAAATCCCTCTAGATGCACCAGTTTTCTTACCCCCAACAACCCATCTAATCGAACATTCTGAGTGCTTTTTGGCAATCCGCTTAGATATTTAACATGAGAAGGGCTACCAGTATGGGTCCTCTAGATGTACAGCCAAGGCGGGTGTAGGGACGGGGCCCCAGTGCATATTTCATGGCCCGATCATCTGTCCTGAAACTTTTCAATGGGACCTGTGAGGGGTCACTAATGTGAGACTCACAACTGTATTGAGTTTTCTCAGGAATTGCCAATTCAGTGCTGCCACAGCTATTCAGGGTTTGTCAGCACAAGACGAAGTCAGAGTTTGCAATTGAAAGTTGCCTCTCTACTCCGGAGTCCCTGTTGTGGTCACACGTCCTTGTGATCTGCTGCTAAGGGCTCTGCTGCTTCTTCAACCTCCGACCTTCCAGCTCCTGCCCCAGCTTCTTTCTACTGCTTCCCTCTTGGGCAGCCTTTTCTACCCCTCAGGTCGGATGATTAGGTTCAGGTGCAGGACCTTATGATTAATTGCCTGACCTTGTATGGAGTCATTAGGTTTCCCTGCCTGACCTGGACTCCTACATTCCTCTTTAGCCCTCTTCTTTTTCACAATCGCTGAGGGATTCTGGTACTTGTAGTTTGATTTAGAAAAATTTGATTTCTCTCATTTATCAAAGGATGTTAACAATTTATCTTCTTCCCCAGATTTTATCAAGAGAAGAATTATAAGGTTTAACCCTTTTAGAGACAGAAGGGACACAAAAGGTACATGTTCATCGCTCCTGTTGGAATACTTTTGATCTTGTGGAGGATATGGGACACTAGGTGTATAAACGATTGGTTTCTTGGGTACAACACAAAACAGAGTCATTCTTTCAGGTTTTACCTTTTTACCCTTAACAAAGGAATGAGATGTACCAAAATGGCAATAAGCCAATGTCTCCTTTAAGTTTGACTTAACAGGATTCCTCGTCAAGGAAAAAACTGTGCATCACTCCAGGCTATCTTCCCCATTTCCCTGGGCCTGGTCCCCACCCAGGTGTTCCTCCCGCAGTACACCAGTCCCAGGATTGGGATCAGGAATGGTCTGCCCTCTACTGGCCACCTGGGAGGATACTCTAGGCAGGATTTTGGTGAGGGATCTGCAGGATTCTCCACATACGAAGTTACCATTAGACTGGCAGGTGTTGTATACCGGTAGCATAAGCGCACCAGTCTTAGAAAGAAGGCCCAGGGGATGATGTGTGATCGTGTGTAAAGAGTGGTCTGGGGGTTGAGTTAGCAGGGCAGACCGCCACGACAACGGCCGGCATCTGCCTGTGAGTTTGTGTTTACCAGGTTGTCGGTGATTGATGTGTATAAGGGGGCTGCCGCGACATCGGCAGCATCTGCTGCAAACGCGACTCATTTGTGTTTCGATGAGTTAGGCTTGTGCAACAAGGCTATGGTGATGGAAATGAGGTGGGGAAGAGTATTTCAGGTTATAGTAGGGAAAAGCCAGGTTTTGAGGGCCTTTCTGAAGGAGAGGTATTTATTAATGCAGCAGATGTGGAGAGGAAGCGAGTTCTAGATGGTAGGGGCTTGGATGGAAAAGGAGGAGGATCCTCCCAATCTGGTGGAGTTATATTGGGGATAATAAGGAGAAGAGCAGAGCCAGATATGAGGTTCCTAGTGGGTTGATAGCGTATGAGCTATCCTGGAGGAATTCGGGTCTGGTGTTGTGGAGGGCACAGTGAGTGATGTGCATGGCTTTAAATGTAGTCCGCCAAACGATAGGGAGCCAGTGTGGGACACCAGGCTGATATGCTCTCTAGGTGAGAGGCCAATGAGGAGACTGGCAGCTGCATTTTGGATTCTTTGGAGTTTCCGGAGCTGGATCGCTGGGGCGCCCTGATAAAGACAGTTTGCATAGTCTACGTAGGAGAGGATGATGGCAAGGATAGCAGAGATTCAGAGTGGGCAGGTGAGGTACGGGAAGATTCGTCTGAGGATGCATAGGTTGAAGAAGCAGGTGCCGGACACAGAGTTGATGTGTTGAGAGAGGGATAGGTTCGAGTCCAGCGAGCATCCACGTTTTTTGACAGAAGTGGATGCTGCAGGGGTGGGGTCCTAGGAAGTGTGGCCAGGGGATTGGTTGGGGAGTGAGAGCGGTTTTGCCGAATACCAGGATTTCTATTTTCGCAGGGTTGTGGAGGAGGTGGTTGATTGTTATCCAGTGGTCGATATCACAAAGACAGGAGGAGAGGTCTGGGCGGAGGGGTCTGAAGCCTGTTTGGGCTGGGTCTAGAAGGTTGTTGGATTCTGTGACAAGGCAGAGCTATTTATTTCTGTGCGGTTCAGGAGTTTGGCAACGAAGCGGGCGTTGGAAATAGGCCGGTATTTCTGGGGCGTGAGTGGGTCAAGTGAGGGATTTTTGAGGAGGGCTTTTGGGTTGATTCCTGAGGAAAGGGAGTGGTTAAGGATTGACCGTGTAATGCTGCCTGAGCTGTTAGGATGTTATTGAGGAGGGGGAAGGGCAGAGGTCTGTGGGAGAGCCCGAGGGATGGCTTTGCACTAGGAGCGTGAGAAACTACTGGTGCGGGTTGGAGGCAAAAGAGGAGAAGGCTGTCATAGGGAGGCAGGTGGGTCTGGTTTGGGTGGAGAGCAGGGAGGAGTAGGGGGCAGCAGTGCTATTTTAGAAAGGATGGCACAGTGTCTATCAATAACGATATTGTGAAAGTGTTCGGACAGGGTGTCACATAGGGTATCACATAGAGATTAGGAGTTAGGGGGCAGGAGTTGAGCAACCTGGCGTCTTGAATTCTGCGACGATTCTGCAGTTCCAGGCTTTGGTTGCGGGAGTTCAGGATTCAGAACCGGTAGACTTTTTTGGGCTTTCCTAATTTCTGACCGGTAGGACCTTGTCAGTCTTGCGAGAGAGTATTTGTTTTGAGGAGTGGTGTTGGCTCTCCAAGTCTGCTCCAGTCGGTACTTGAGAGTTTTGATAGATTTGAGGTGGGTTGTGTACCATTTGAGGCTCGGCCCGGTCTCTAAGAGGTATGATTCATTGAAGCGAGAGTGTGAGGGCACTGGAGAGCCAGTGATCGGGACTAAGACTGCTGGGAGTGAGTGGAGGGTGGAATTGGCTAAATCTGGGTTACTGGTGACTTTATTCCAGAGAGGGTGTCAGGGAGTGGTTGGAGAGGGCGGGCTGGTGATCCGTGAGAGGGGGGCAGGGGAGGTCAGGATGAAGAAGAAGATTGCAGAGTGATCTGTCCAGATTAGGGGACAGGGCAAGGATGGATATAAGGTTTGTGGCGCTGAATACTGCAAGGGCGTGGCCTGCGTTGTGGGTGGGGAGGGATATAAATTGTGTCAAGTTGAGGGATACTAGGTTATCTGTGAGAGAGCGGGTCGTGGGGTTTGAGGGAGCGTCAAACCAGATGTTGAAGTCTCCTGCTATGGTGAGAGCAGGATGCTGATTTAAGGTGGTCGATAGTGCATCCCTGAGGGAGTCTGATAAATTTTTGTTGTAGCCACGGGGTCTGTATAGGAGTAGAAAGCTGTGGGTGATAGCAGGGTCTTTAATTATTGCTATTATCATTATGGTTTGTAATATTATTACCCTTTTATTTTATGTTACAAAGCTTTTACACTGTGCCAAATCACCACCGTAGTTGTATCAGAGGCCCTCGGTATCCCGCAGTTGCCCTGATTATCATCTCCATCGCCAACAGTATTGGAATCGTTAGTGATATTAAGATTATCATTTGTGTTCATAGCATTCTCCTAATTATGTTGTGGAACGGTAGATGGTTCCACATTCAGATGCTCCGACGGGAAAACCTTTGCCCTTGGATTGCTTGTTTGGAAAGCGGGCTCCTTGAGCTAGAGGGACTGTCCCGATCGGAGGGTTTGGTTCAGTCTGTATTGGGTCGGCTTGAGTTGGAAGGATGACCTACCTATGTCATGGTGTGCTCTGTGAATAATGTATGTGTGGTAATGAATGAAGAGGTCTCCGGGGTAATAATAACAGGTGCGTTTACCGGAAGTGCTGAGTGAAGACCGCTGAGTGACACGGGAAAATAACTGTCATCCCGCTTGGCGCGTGGTAACGTTCCAAATAGAACTCTAGGTATCTTCACGCGCACACTGAGTAAATACAACAGTATGGGATGAAGGACGCTCTAATTTGAGGAATAAGGATATTGAAAGTCACTGAGGAGCTCTGTGACGAGGAACGAGGCCGAAGCTAGACTTCCTACATAAGTAGGGTTGGGTATAGTTACTGCGGGCGAAGCGAACTAGGAGAATTTCGCCCTAGATTTTGCTTTGTCTGTTTTCCAGAATATGAGGAACTCTGCGCGCCAAAACCGCTGTGCGTGAAACCCGAACGTCACATTTCATTCACAAAATATTCAATTTTGCAGTGATTTTAGCTAGAAATGAATCACAACATTGCGAACATTTGGACGGGAAGTGGGTATTCTGGGCCAGGTGAAATTTGACAAAGAGGGGTAATTTCCATCAGCATTTCCATGGAATGAATTCAGAGGAATTTGCTCACTCCATTCAGAAGGGCATGGAACTCTGAGGTGATGTGCAACGGCCCTAGTGTCCAGCTAGGGAGGAATGGCATATGACGAGGGACACAAACTTTGTTGGTGTTGGTATTTACCCACCATTGACTGTCTATGGCCATGCTAATCCATATGGCCATTCCCACCCACCTCCCGCCCTGCCCCCCGAAAACGCATCCTCCTGGAATTTCTCATAAAACTTGCACGGAGTGCCTGGCAGTGTTTTTTTCAAGTAGTTTTCTCAGAGTTAATTTTAAAGGTTTTTATACCGTGCATAGGAGTTAATGATGTCATGATTTCCTTGGAGCTGTAAACGCGCTACTGGGGTAATAAAAATGTCTTAACCAGGTCAGCCTTCAGCCAATCGATTTATAAGCAATATGCGTGTCCTTCATTGAAGTCCTGTTAAAAACAAATATTGGCAAAGCCAACGGTTCTGGCTTGTGTGTAAGTATTAAGCATTTGTCGTACACGGGTACTCGCACCATTCTGCAACTGCTACCATCGATGGCCAGTTCATAGCAATAAGGCAGTGGCTGGCAAATGCCTTTCCTGTGCCTACACAAATGCCTAAACTGTTGGCATTGCCAATGCCTGTTACATGTAGCTAGTATTTTATTCATCATAGTACATGCTCAGACCGCCTTCTCCTCAGTACTCGGTCTCATACTCACACTGATTGAAGCTAACTTTCAATTGGCCCATTTATTAGCACGTCGGCTTAGCATAAAGGTCTCCTTATCAGCCAATAACTGTGAATTGTCACAGACCGATCAGAAGAAAAGCTGGCCTGCCTTCAACTAAAGGCACAAGAAACAGCTGGAATGTTGACCCGGTGCTGGCTCTGTGACGTCACAACTCAACTGTACTAATGTATTAAAGGTTGCTGGTATCATTTTCTTACTGCAGATGATTGGGGATGTCACAAGTAGACTGCAATAAGAACATTGTTTGCAGATAATGCAGGCGTCCGTGTACTATAACATGATTGCCGCAACTTAATGCGTGTTAATCTGGAACCTTCCAGAGGCATAGTAGCCAGGATTGTTTAACAAGTGGGGCCTGAAGGTAATGTAGCCGGGCCCACCACAGTGGCATTAACCTATGTAAATACCCACACAGCGCTGTACAGTGGGCATTGACAGATTTTGGGTGGGCGTTGCCCGCTCAGTCCCTACCCTGTTTACGCCACCGGCGTATGCCCAGTGAACCACTGCCAGTTATTATTTGTCCAATACAATGAACATTTCTCTTGCTGGATACCCACACACTAACTCACCACTGGAGGAGGAGTCACTAGATCTGTGTGGGTAAGCCACACCCCAACAATGCCATCTGATTGATGGGGAAGTGGGGTGATTGGTAGAAGTAGCTAGAATTGCAAGTCAGCTGTGAAATCCCCATTTAGGGGCTGCTGTGCTCACAACACAAATGAAACTTGACAGGTGTGTTGGTAAATAGCATGTTCACTTCAAGGGGTCACCTTGGTGCTGTTTTAGGCTGAGACCCCACAGGGGTAGTATTTCCCTGGCATTAGTTGCCTGGAAAGCCTGACTTTTTTGTTGGTTTAATAAAAAATAAAAAAGTAAACACATAGCCAGATGATGATGTGCGGTGCCGCGTTGTCATGGAGACTCAATGACGCCCACAAAGGAGGCAGCGGACATGCAAGTGGCACTGGTGCTAATGGATGTTAGGGAATGTTATTGGGAGTGCCCCGGCATTGGGCGGGGGATAGAGAGGGATATCAGAGGCGCAGAGAATGATGCCCCAACGTCGGGAAGACAGAGGTGCAGCAGCAGCAGAGGCCTTGCTAGCGGGAGTACTGGGGGTCTATAGCCCCAGGTCTTTTAGTTTCAGCCTCGGATAGAAGCTCAGGGGTTCCAACCAAAAGGCTAGCTAGCTCCGAGTCCGGACAGTCCCGACATTAGCATAGCCCCGGATCTTTGCCAGACCTAGCAACACCCTTAAGCGGGAAGCAGTATTTTTTGTATTTATTTGAAGAACAGGGATGTCAATTTCGATCACAAATGACTTATAATAACACAGATTGCAGAGACATTCCCTGGAATCCCACCTGCACGACAGCACAAAAAGCAGAAGAGGCGGTGAGCCAGCAGGAGGAAGCGAGCAAAGTCGGAAATAGACATGGGACAGAACGAAACAAACAACAACATAACAAACAAGTCATTAACCTAGGGACGCCGTGCTTCCGAGTAAACAAAGAGGCGCACTGTGTGTGGCACTGGAAGGAGTGACGGGGTCAGGTAGGGAGTACGGGAGACAGGTTGGGGTCAGGTATGGAGGTGGCGGATCAGCCACGGAATGTTGCAAAGTAGGGGATCTGGGTGGACCGCACAGTGATATCTGGGAGCAGAGGTGGTGCTAGGAGCGGATTTGAGGGGGCTATAGCCACTGGCATTTTGGTTGTAAACCCGGATAGAAGCTCAGGAGCTACAACCGAAAGGCTAGCTAGCCCCGAGTCCCGACAGTCCCGACATCAGCGTAGCCCCCGATCTTTTCCAGACCTTGCAACAATCTTGTCTGGGAGGAAGACGAGCAAGTAGAAGCCAGGAGGCTGCAGCAAGGAAGAGACACCAGATAGCGGTGAGAGATGAGGGGGAGGCGGGGGGATAGGGATCCGGTAGGAAGGGGCGGTGCTAATTCCCAGGGGTGTTCCACAAGGCCCAGCCCCTCAGGATTGTGAATTTCCAGATAACAACCGACTGAGAGTACCCAGAGTTTACCAAAATTCCACAATCCTGATTAGCTGCACCAATTAAAAAACCCTATTGGTGTTCTAATGACAGATAACAAATGTTTCTCGTTACCCAACCGAAGGATGCACATTTTATGGATTTCAGAAGGATAAAAGGTTGAGTGGGCCTGCCGGGTTGAGGGCCTGCCGGGTTGAAATCTATTGCCATGAGGTCACAGAGCCTCAAGTGCAGCTGTGTTTGCTTGAGGCTACATCCACTTCGGTTTGCTTATGCCAGCAAATGGCGCTCCAGTCTGGAACACATGGCCCCAGCAATGATTCCAAAGCTGAAAGATCATGAGTTACAAACATACCTAGTTATTCCTGTGGCATATTTCACAATCTTTCACCCATTATTTTCTATGTCTAAAAAGAAAACACGGCGTTCAATGGGTTGCAATAGCTGTTGGGATCAGCCTTTTTGGAAGGGCCTGCCTGCCAGAGTTGGACTGCTCCCTCCAGGGGTGTTGCTAGGTCTGGAGAAGACCTGGGGCTACGCTAATGTCGGAATCGGTGGGACTCGGGGCTAGCTAGGCTTTTGGTTGTAGCACCTGAGCTTCTATCCGGGGCTGCAATTATAGACCCCCAGGACCTCCACTAGCAACGCCTCTGGCTCCCTCGCTCATGATTGCTGGTTATAAGGGCTGCAGTTCTGGAGTCCTGAGACTGCTTCCAGCCCGTATGCAAGGCCGTCACTACATGGGAAAGAATTACATCATTGCATACTGTTTCTCCAAACTGGAGAAGAAACCCATTTTAGTCCTTCAAGCCATCCCCAGAGCCCTACAAAAAACCTGAAGCCATGATATCGCTGCTTTAGTCATGGGGTTTTAGGTCTGTAATCTGGAACTGTAGGGCATTGTTTTTAACCCAGCGGTATGGGGTTCCCTGCTCCAATTACCCAGAAGCATGAGCTGATCCCTTTAACCTAGGACAGCAGGGCCACAACGTTAACCTAGACTCACCAAGCCCCACCGTTAACCTAGACTCACCAAGCCCCACCGTTAACCTAGACTCACCAAGCCCCACCGTTAACCTAGACTCACCAAGCCCCACCGTTAACCTAGACTCACCAAGCCCCACCGTTAACCTAGACTCACCAAGCCCCACCGTTAACCTAGACTCACCGAGCCCCACCGTTAACCTAGACTCACCGAGCCCCACCGTTAACCTAGACTCACCGAGCCCCACCGTTAACCTAGACTCACCGAGCCCCACCGTTAACCTAGACTCACCAAGCCCCACTGTTAACCTAGACTCACCCAGCCCCACCGTTAACCTAGACTCACCGAGCCCCACCGTTAACCTAGACTCACCAAGCCCCACCGTTAACCTAGACTCACCGAGCCCCACCGTTAACCTAGACTCACCGAGCCAAACTGTTAACCTAGACTCACCGAGCCAAACCGTTAACCTAGACTCACCAAGCCCCACCGCTAACCTAGACTCACTGAGCCCCACCGTTAACCTAGACTCACCGAGGCCCACCGTTATGCCGAAACATGGGATCTTCTCATCCTCTTGATCCCCGCAACCCAAGAGTCGTGGGTTAACCCCTTTAACCAAGCACCTTGAGAGAGCCACCTTTGAATTCTGAATCCTCAGTGGTCATCCCTTGTGTTCAGAACCAACCCCATCATATTGGTGACCTCCACACCCCGACCTTAAGATTTGGGTTACAGGGTAATTCCTTAAATTCAGCACCATGTGACATCTCTTTGACACAGGATCATGAAAGTTTGGTCCTGAAACCCAAAATTGCAAGATTATTCCTTTAAAAGGTGAGGCTATGTGACTTTTGCTTAAACCTGGATCCAAGGGGTATTGCCGTTCAACGCAGAATCATGATGGGGCAGTGCTTTGCACCCAGGGCAGTGACATCCCTTGGCCCTGAACCCACACGGATCCTAATATTCACCTAGAGCCATCTGGCCACCCCTGCAAGTGGGGACTCTGGCCCCATTAGGTCCGCTCTTAAATCTGGACTTGTGGGTTAATCCCTTTGGTTAAATGTATGGTATCATTATTTTATTATATAGCCACAAGTCCATGTATTCAGCCTAGAGCTGTACACTCATCCTTTCAGTCTAGAGCCAAGTGGCCATCCCTTTATCTCCGTCATGACATTGCCTTGAGCCATGGGGTCATCCCTTTATCTTATAGTAATGACATTACCTTGAGCCATGAGGTCATCCCTTTATCTCCGTCATGACATTACCTTGAGCCATGGGGTCATCCCTTTATCTCATAGTCATGACAGTACCTTGAGCCAAGTGGCCATCCCTTTATCTCCGTCATGACAGTACCTTGAGCCATGGGGTCATCCCTTTATCTCCGTCATGACAGTACCTTGAGCCATGGGGTCACCCCTTTATCTTATAGTAATGACAGTACCTTGAGCCATGGGGTCACCCCTTTATCTTATAGTAATGACAGTACCTTGAGCCATGGGGTCACCCCTTTATCTTATAGTAATGACAGTACCTTGAGCCATGGGGTCACCCCTTTATCTCCGTCATGACAGTACCTTGAGCCATGGGGTCACCCCTTTATCTTATACTCATGACATTACCTTGAGCCATGGGGTCACCCCTTTATCTCATAGTCATGACATTACCTTGAGCCATGGGGTCACCCCTTTATCTCATAGTCATGACATTACCTTGAGCCATGGGGTCACCCCTTTATCTCATAGTCATGACATTACCTTGAGCCATGGGGTCACCCCTTTATCTCCGTCATGACAGTACCTTGAGCCATGGGGTCACCCCTTTATCTCATAGTCATGACAGTACCTTGAGCCATGGGGTCACCCCTTTATCTCATAGTCATGACATTACCTTGAGCCATGGGGTCACCCCTTTATCTTATAGTAATGACAGTACCTTGAGCCATGGGGTCACCCCTTTATCTTATAGTAATGACATTACCTTGAGCCATGGGGTCACCCCTTTATCCTATAGTCATGACATTACCTTGAGCCATGGGGTCACCCCTTTATCTCATAGTCATGACATTACCTTGAGCCATGGGGTCACCCCTTTATCTCCGTCATGACAGTACCTTGAGCCATGGGGTCACCCCTTTATCTCATAGTCATGACATTACCTTGAGCCATGGGGTCACCCCTTTATCTCATAGTCATGACATTACCATGAGCCATGGGGTCACCCCTTTATCTTATAGTAATGACATTACCTTGAGCCATGGGGTCACCCCTTTATCTCCGTCATGACATTACCTTGAGCCATGGGGTCACCCCTTTATCTCATAGTCATGACATTACCTTGAGCCATGGGGTCACCCCTTTATCTCATAGTCATGACATTACCTTGAGCCATGGGGTCACCCCTTTATCTTATACTCATGACATTACCTTGAGCCATGGGGTCACCCCTTTATCTCATAGTAATGACATTACCTTGAGCCATGGGGTCACCCCTTTATCTTATAGTCATGACATTACCTTGAGCCATGGGGTCATCCCTTTATCCTATAGTCATGACATTACCTTGAGCCATGGGGTCACCCCTTTATCTTATAGTAATGACAGTACCTTGAGCCATGGGGTCACCCCTTTATCTTATAGTAATGACATTACCTTGAGCCATGGGGTCACCCCTTTATCCTATAGTCATGACATTACCTTGAGCCATGGGGTCACCCCTTTATCTCATAGTCATGACATTACCTTGAGCCATGGGGTCACCCCTTTATCTCCGTCATGACAGTACCTTGAGCCATGGGGTCACCCCTTTATCTCATAGTCATGACAGTACCTTGAGCCATGGGGTCACCCCTTTATCTTATAGTAATTACATTACCTTGAGCCATGGGGTCACCCCTTTATCTCATAGTCATGACATTACCTTGAGCCATGGGGTCATCCCTTTATCTCATAGTCATGACATTACCTTGAGCCATGGGGTCATCCCTTTATCTCATAGTCATGACATTACCTTGAGCCATGGGGTCATCCCTTTATCTCATAGTCATGACATTACCTTGAGCCATGGGGTCACCCCTTTATCTCATAGTCATGACATTACCTTGAGCCATGGGGTCACCCCTTTATCTCCGTCATGACATTACCTTGAGCCATGGGGTCACCCCTTTATCTCATAGTCATGACATTACCTTGAGCCATGGGGTCATCCCTTTATCTTATAGTCATGACATTACCTTGAGCCATGGGGTCACCCCTTTATCTTATAGTAATTACATTACCTTGAGCCATGGGGTCACCCCTTTATCTTATAGTAATGACATTACCTTGAGCCATGGGGTCACCCCTTTATCTCCGTCATGACATTACCTTGAGCCATGGGGTCACCCCTTTATCTCATAGTCATGACATTACCTTGAGCCATGGGGTCATCCCTTTATCTCATAGTCATGACATTACCTTGAGCCATGGGGTCACCCCTTTATCTCCGTCATGACAGTACCTTGAGCCATGGGGTCACCCCTTTATCTCATAGTCATGACAGTACCTTGAGCCATGGGGTCACCCCTTTATCTCATAGTCATGACATTACCTTGAGCCATGGGGTCACCCCTTTATCTTATAGTAATGACAGTACCTTGAGCCATGGGGTCACCCCTTTATCTTATAGTCATGACATTACCTTGAGCCATGGGGTCACCCCTTTATCTCATAGTCATGACATTACCTTGAGCCATGGGGTCACCCCTTTATCTCCGTCATGACAGTACCTTGAGCCATGGGGTCACCCCTTTATCTCATAGTCATGACATTACCTTGAGCCATGGGGTCACCCCTTTATCTTATACTCATGACATTACCTTGAGCCATGGGGTCATCCCTTTATCCTATAGTCATGACATTACCTTGAGCCATGGGGTCACCCCTTTATCTCATAGTCATGACATTACCATGAGCCATGGGGTCACCCCTTTATCTTATAGTAATGACATTACCTTGAGCCATGGGGTCACCCCTTTATCTCCGTCATGACATTACCTTGAGCCATGGGGTCACCCCTTTATCTCATAGTCATGACATTACCTTGAGCCATGGGGTCATCCCTTTATCTTATAGTAATGACATTACCTTGAGCCATGGGGTCACCCCTTTATCTCATAGTCATGACATTACCTTGAGCCATGGGGTCACCCCTTTATCTTATACTCATGACATTACCTTGAGCCATGGGGTCACCCCTTTATCTCATAGTAATGACATTACCTTGAGCCATGGGGTCACCCCTTTATCTTATAGTCATGACATTACCTTGAGCCATGGGGTCATCCCTTTATCCTATAGTCATGACATTACCTTGAGCCATGGGGTCACCCCTTTATCTCATAGTCATGACATTACCATGAGCCATGGGGTCACCCCTTTATCTTATAGTAATGACATTACCTTGAGCCATGGGGTCACCCCTTTATCTCCGTCATGACATTACCTTGAGCCATGGGGTCACCCCTTTATCTCATAGTCATGACATTACCTTGAGCCATGGGGTCATCCCTTTATCTTATAGTAATGACATTACCTTGAGCCATGGGGTCACCCCTTTATCTCATAGTCATGACATTACCTTGAGCCATGGGGTCACCCCTTTATCTTATACTCATGACATTACCTTGAGCCATGGGGTCACCCCTTTATCTCATAGTAATGACATTACCTTGAGCCATGGGGTCACCCCTTTATCTTATAGTCATGACATTACCTTGAGCCATGGGGTCATCCCTTTATCCTATAGTCATGACATTACCTTGAGCCATGGGGTCACCCCTTTATCTTATAGTAATGACAGTACCTTGAGCCATGGGGTCACCCCTTTATCTTATAGTAATGACATTACCTTGAGCCATGGGGTCACCCCTTTATCCTATAGTCATGACATTACCTTGAGCCATGGGGTCACCCCTTTATCTTATACTCATGACATTACCTTGAGCCATGGGGTCATCCCTTTATCTCATAGTAATGACATTACCTTGAGCCATGGGGTCACCCCTTTATCTTATACTCATGACATTACCTTGAGCCATGGGGTCACCCCTTTATCTCATAGTAATGACATTACCTTGAGCCATGGGGTCACCCCTTTATCTTATAGTAATGACATTACCTTGAGCCATGGGGTCATCCCTTTATCTTATAGTAATGACATTACCTTGAGCCATGGGGTCATCCCTTTATCTTATAGTAATGACATTACCTTGAGCCATGGGGTCACCCCTTTATCTCATAGTCATGACATTACCTTGAGCCATGGGGTCACCCCTTTATCTTATACTCATGACATTACCTTGAGCCATGGGGTCACCCCTTTATCTCATAGTAATGACATTACCTTGAGCCATGGGGTCACCCCTTTATCTTATAGTCATGACATTACCTTGAGCCATGGGGTCATCCCTTTATCCTATAGTCATGACATTACCTTGAGCCATGGGGTCACCCCTTTATCTTATAGTAATGACAGTACCTTGAGCCATGGGGTCACCCCTTTATCTTATAGTAATGACATTACCTTGAGCCATGGGGTCACCCCTTTATCCTATAGTCATGACATTACCTTGAGCCATGGGGTCACCCCTTTATCTCATAGTCATGACATTACCTTGAGCCATGGGGTCACCCCTTTATCTCCGTCATGACAGTACCTTGAGCCATGGGGTCACCCCTTTATCTCATAGTCATGACATTACCATGAGCCATGGGGTCACCCCTTTATCTTATAGTAATGACATTACCTTGAGCCATGGGGTCACCCCTTTATCTCCGTCATGACATTACCTTGAGCCATGGGGTCATCCCTTTATCTTATAGTCATGACATTACCTTGAGCCATGGGGTCACCCCTTTATCTTATACTCATGACATTACCTTGAGCCATGGGGTCACCCCTTTATCTCATAGTAATGACATAGGCTTGAGCCATGGGGTCATCCCTTTAGCTTATGGTCTTGACATTACCTTGAGCCATGGGGTCACCCCTTTATCTTATACTCATGACAGTACCTTGAGCCATGGGGTCACCCCTTTATCTTATAGTAATGACAGTACCTTGAGCCATGGGGTCATCCCTTTATCTCATAGTAATGACATAGGCTTGAGCCATGGGGTCATCCCTTTAGCTTATGGTCTTGACATTACCTTGAGCCATGGGGTCACCCCTTTATCTTATACTCATGACAGTACCTTGAGCCATGGGGTCACCCCTTTATCTTATACTCATGACAGTACCTTGAGCCATGGGGTCACCCCTTTATCTTATACTCATGACAGTACCTTGAGCCATGGGGCCATCCCTTTATCTTATACTCATGACATTACCTTGAGCCATGGGGTCACCCCTTTATCTCATAGTAATGACATTACCTTGAGCCATGGGGTCACCCCTTTATCTCATAGTCATGACATTACCTTGAGCCATGGGGTCACCCCTTTATCTCCGTCATGACATTACCTTGAGCCATGGGGCCATCCCTTTATCTTATACTCATGACATTACCTTGAGCCATGGGGTCACCCCTTTATCTTATAGTAATGACATAGGCTTGAGCCATGGGGTCATCCCTTTAGCTTATGGTCTTGACATTACCTTGAGCCATGGGGTCACCCCTTTATCTTATACTCATGACAGTACCTTGAGCCATGGGGTCACCCCTTTATCTTATACTCATGACAGTACCTTGAGCCATGGGGTCATCCCTTTATCTTATACTCTTGACATTACCTTGAGCCATGGGGTCATCCCTTTAGCTTATGGTCTTGACATTACCTTGAGCCATGGGGTCACCCCTTTATCTTATACTCATGACATTACCTTGAGCCATGGGGTCACCCCTTTATCTTATAGTCATGACATTACCTTGAGCCATGGGGTCATCCCTTTATCTTATACTCTTGACATTACCTTGAGCCATGGGATCATCCCTTTATCTTATAGTAATTACATTACCTTGAGCCATGGGGTCACCCCTTTATCTTATAGTCATGACATTACCTTGAGCCATGGGGTCATCCCTTTATCTCCGTCATGACATTACCTTGAGCCATGGGGTCACCCCTTTATCTTATAGTCATGACATTACCTTGAGCCATGGGGTCATCCCTTTATCTTATAGTAATGACATTACCTTGAGCCATGGGGTCACCCCTTTATCTTATAGTAATGACATTACCTTGAGCCATGGGGTCATCCCTTTATCTTATAGTAATGACATTACCTTGAGCCATGGGGTCACCCCTTTATCTTATAGTCATGACATTACCTTGAGCCATGGGGTCACCCCTTTATCTCATAGTCATGACATTACCTTGAGCCATGGGGTCACCCCTTTATCTTATACTCATGACATTACCTTGAGCCATGGGGTCACCCCTTTATCTTATAGTAATTACATTACCTTGAGCCATGGGGTCATCCCTTTATCTTATAGTAATGACAGTACCTTGAGCCATGGGGTCATCCCTTTATCTTATAGTAATGACATTACCTTGAGTCATGGGGTCACCCCTTTATCTTATAGTAATGACATTACCTTGAGCCATGGGGTCATCCCTTTATCTTATAGTAATTACATTACCTTGAGCCATGGGGTCACCCCTTTATCTTATAGTCATGACATTACCTTGAGCCATGGGGTCACCCCTTTATCTTATAGTAATGACATTACCTTGAGCCATGGGGTCATCCCTTTACCTTATAGTAATGACATTACCTTGAGCCATGGGGTCATCCCTTTATCTTATAGTAATGACATTACCTTGAGCCATGGGGTCACCCCTTTATCTTATAGTCATGACATTACCTTGAGCCATGGGGTCATCCCTTTATCTTATAGTAATGACATTACCTTGAGCCATGGGGTCACCCCTTTATCTTATAGTCATGACATTACCTTGAGCCATGGGGTCACCCCTTTATCTCATAGTCATGACATTACCTTGAGCCATGGGGTCACCCCTTTATCTTATAGTAATGACATTACCTTGAGCCATGGGGTCATCCCTTTACCTTATAGTAATGACATTACCTTGAGCCATGGGGTCATCCCTTTATCTTATAGTAATGACATTACCTTGAGCCATGGGGTCACCCCTTTATCTCATAGTAATGACATTACCTTGAGCCATGGGGTCACCCCTTTATCTTATAGTAATGACATTACCTTGAGCCATGGGGTCATCCCTTTATCTTATAGTAATGACATTACCTTGAGCCATGGGGTCATCCCTTTATCTTATAGTCATGACATTACCTTGAGCCATGGGGTCACCCCTTTATCTCATAGTCATGACATTACCTTGAGCCATGGGGTCACCCCTTTATCTCCGTCATGACATTACCTTGAGCCATGGGGTCACCCCTTTATCTCATAGTCATGACATTACCTTGAGCCATGGGGTCATCCCTTTATCTTATAGTCATGACATTACCTTGAGCCATGGGGTCATCCCTTTATCTTATAGTAATGACATTACCTTGAGCCATGGGGTCATCCCTTTATCTCATAGTAATGACATTACCTTGAGCCATGGGGTCATCCCTTTATCTTATAGTAATGACATTACCTTGAGCCATGGGGTCATCCCTTTATCTCATAGTAATGACATTACCTTGAGCCATGGGGTCATCCCTTTATCTTATAGTAATGACATTACCTTGAGCCATGGGGTCATCCCTTTACCTTATAGTAATGACATTACCTTGAGCCATGGGGTCATCCCTTTATCTTATAGTAATGACATTACCTTGAGCCATGGGGTCATCCCTTTATCTCATAGTAATGACATTACCTTGAGCCATGGGGTCACCCCTTTATCTTATAGTCATGACATTACCTTGAGCCATGGGGTCACCCCTTTATCTCATAGTCATGACATTACCTTGAGCCATGGGGTCATCCCTTTATCTTATAGTAATGACATAGACTTGAGCCATGGGGTCATCCCTTTATCTCATAGTAATGACATTACCTTGAGCCATGGGGTCACCCCTTTATCTTATAGTAATGACATTACCTTGAGCCATGGGGTCATCCCTTTATCCTATAGTCATGACATTACCTTGAGCCATGGGGTCATCCCTTTATCTTATAGTAATGACATTACCTTGAGCCATGGGGTCACCCCTTTATCTCATAGTCATGACATTACCTTGAGCCATGGGGTCACCCCTTTATCTCATAGTCATGACATTACCTTGAGCCATGGGGTCATCCCTTTATCTTATAGTAATGACATTACCTTGAGCCGTGGGGTCATCCCTTTATCTTATACTCATGACATTACCTTGAGCCATGGGGTCATCCCTTTATCTTATAGTCATGACATTACCTTGAGCCATGGGGTCATCCCTTTATCCTATAGTCATGACATTACCTTGAGCCATGGGATCATCCCTTTATCTTATAGTCATGACATTACCTTGAGCCATGGGGTCACCCCTTTATCTTATAGTCATGACATTACCTTGAGCCATGGGGTCACCCCTTTATCCTATAGTCATGACATTACCTTGAGCCATGGGGTCATCCCTTTATCTTATAGTCATGACATTACCTTGAGCCATGGGGTCATCCCTTTATCTTATAGTCATGACATTACCTTGAGCCATGGGGTCATCCCTTTATCTTATAGTCATGACATTACCTTGAGCCATGGGGTCATCCCTTTATCTTATACTCATGACATTACCTTGAGCCATGGGGTCATCCCTTTATCTTATAGTAATGACATTACCTTGAGCCATGGGGTCATCCCTTTATCTTATAGTCATTACATTACCTTGAGCCATGGGGTCACCCCTTTATCTTATAGTCATGACATTACCTTGAGCCATGGGGTCACCCCTTTATCTTATAGTAATGACATTACCTTGAGCCATGGGGTCATCCCTTTATCTTATACTCATGACATTACCTTGAGCCATGGGGTCATCCCTTTATCCTATAGTCATGACATTACCTTGAGCCATGGGATCATCCCTTTATCTTATAGTCATGACATTACCTTGAGCCATGGGGTCACCCCTTTATCTTATAGTCATGACATTACCTTGAGCCATGGGGTCACCCCTTTATCTTATAGTCAAGACATTACCTTGAGCCATGGGGTCATCCCTTTATCTTATAGTCATGACATTACCTTGAGCCATGGGGTCATCCCTTTATCTTATAGTCATGACATTACCTTGAGCCATGGGGTCATCCCTTTATCTTATAGTAATGACATTACCTTGAGCCATGGGGTCATCCCTTTATCTTATAGTAATGACATTACCTTGAGTCATGGGGTCATCCCTTTATCTCATAGTAATGACATTACCTTGAGCCATGGGGTCATCCCTTTATCCTATAGTCATGACATTACCTTGAGCCATGGGATCATCCCTTTATCTTATAGTCATGACATTACCTTGAGCCATGGGGTCACCCCTTTATCTTATAGTCAAGACATTACCTTGAGCCATGGGGTCATCCCTTTATCTTATAGTCATGACATTACCTTGAGCCATGGGGTCATCCCTTTATCTTATAGTCATGACATTACCTTGAGCCATGGGGTCACCCCTTTATCTTATACTCATGACATTACCTTGAGCCATGGGGTCACCCCTTTATCTTATAGTCATGACATTACCTTGAGCCATGGGGTCACCCCTTTATCTTATACTCATGACATTACCTTGAGCCATGGGGTCATCCCTTTATCTTATAGTCATGACATTACCTTGAGCCATGGGGTCAGCCCTTTATCTTATACTCATGACATTACCTTGAGCCATGGGGTCATCCCTTTATCCTATAGTCATGACATTACCTTGAGCCATGGGGTCACCCCTTTATCTCATAGTAATGACATTACCTTGAGCCATGGGGTCATCCCTTTATCTTATAGTAATGACATTACCTTGAGCCATGGGGTCACCCCTTTATCTTATAGTAATGACATTACCTTGAGCCATGGGGTCATCCCTTTATTTTATACTCATGACATTACCTTGAGCCATGGGGTCATCCCTTTATCCTATAGTCATGACATTACCTTGAGCATGACATTACCTTGAGCCATGGGGTCATCCCTTTATCTTATAGTCATGACATTACCTTGAGCCATGGGGTCAGCCCTTTATCTTATACTCATGACATTACCTTGAGCCATGGGGTCATCCCTTTATCCTATAGTCATGACATTACCTTGAGCCATGGGGTCATCCCTTTATCTTATAGTAATGACATTACCTTGAGCCATGGGGTCACCCCTTTATCTCATAGTAATGACATTACCTTGAGCCATGGGGTCACCCCTTTATCTTATAGTAATTACATTACCTTGAGCCATGGGGTCATCCTTTTATCTTATAGTCATGACATTACCTTGAGCCATGGGGTCACCCCTTTATCTTATAGTCATGACATTACCTTGAGCCATGGGGTCACCCCTTTATCTTATAGTCATGACATTACCTTGAGCCATGGGGTCACCCCTTTATCTTATACTCATGACATTACCTTGAGCCATGGGGTCACCCCTTTATCTTATAGTAATTACATTACCTTGAGCCATGGGGTCATCCCTTTATCTTATAGTAATGACAGTACCTTGAGCCATGGGGTCATCCCTTTATCTTATAGTAATGACATTACCTTGAGTCATGGGGTCACCCCTTTATCTTATAGTAATGACATTACCTTGAGCCATGGGGTCATCCCTTTATCTTATAGTAATTACATTACCTTGAGCCATGGGGTCACCCCTTTATCTTATAGTCATGACATTACCTTGAGCCATGGGGTCACCCCTTTATCTTATAGTAATGACATTACCTTGAGCCATGGGGTCATCCCTTTATCTTATAGTCATTACATTACCTTGAGCCATGGGGTCACCCCTTTATCTTATAGTAATGACATTACCTTGAGCCATGGGGTCATCCATTTAGCTTATAGTCGTGTATCCTAGAGCATTGGTATTTAAACGTTTTCATACCCAGCCCCTCCTTGAGTAATAATATTGCTTCTGCCCCCCCCCCCCCACCTAGGGGTTGACCCACCATAGGGGCTCAAATGATGTCCAGGGGAGCCCCAGGCTCATTAATATTTAAGCAGTTTTTTGACTGCTTACATTTTCTATTTTTCTTAATCTTTTTTTAAAATAAAAAAACAATCCTCTTAATCCTTTTTTAAAGAGTCTGACCTTCCCCCCACCCCCCACAACCTGGACATCCTTCGGACTCCAGTTTGAAGAGCACTGCCCTAGAGTCATAGGGCACACCCTTTTACACCATAGAGCCATCGGGGTGTTCCCTTGTCCTAGAGCTGTGACGTTGTTCCTTTGCCCAAGAGCCATGGGGCCTTCACTTAACCACGGTGCTCTGAAGGGCAGTCTCTTAAGTTCCCCCCTTTAACCTAGAGTCTTGGGGAGCCCCCCTTTCCAAGCTACTGAGTGCCTTAATGTATGTGCATTCATTTCATGTATTTACAGACACCAGGCGTTTTACACGCTGTATCACCCAACAGGCACATGGCAAGTGTCCTCCTAGGTCTGCTGCCCAGTGCCCGTGGTTCCGCTGCCAGGCTTCCCCCGCTCCTGGAATCCCCCCCCCCTTTCAGCTATGCCGCTGCCAGTGACTTAAGGTCTCTAATTCTGTGGATGTGGTAAAGACCGCACACCTTAGCAATAGACCAGGCACTGATGTTACCCAACTGCACCCGGCTCATTTTATCAAATTCAGAAGGGTGAAAGGCGGAGTCTGTCTGTGCATGGGGGTTCCATCCGCATCTGAGCCATTACCCTGGCCTTCAAGAGCAGCAGAACGCACTTCATCTGCTCCAACATGTGGGGTTTCCCAGGAGACATAACCGCTCACCCCCTGGCTTCCTATTGGCTGGAGGAGACGACCAATCATACTGCAAGTTAGCGTCTCTCTGCTTGCAAAGGGAAAAGACATCCGCCACTGTCCTCTTCTGCAAAACCCAGTCCATTCTTCAGGAAAGGGGTGCATTACGTGGACGGGGCATCGCCCTTCAGGGCCTGGGGCAATGCCTGCCAGTGCCTGCAAAATGATAGTCGTTTTCTTAAGATGTGTCAGCCCCCTGCAGGTGGATAAAGTGCCACCCAGAATGGACAACCAGACCAGCCGTCTGATGAAGAAGGCTGGGCAGTGCTTCAACAGGACATTTTACCTCAGTCCTTGCACGTAGCTCAAGAAAAGCAATACTACCCCACATATCCTGAGGGGGGCCAGGGGGCTCGCTGTGTGTGCAGGAGGGGAAGTGGGACAAGGTCCTCTTTGCGCTGCCTGGGGGTGGATGCAGACAGTGGGTGCCCCGCTGACTCTGCTCTGCCCCTGATCCCAGTGAACACTAGGGCGGTTGTGTGGCAGCAAGGCGGGGTCCACTTTGCCAGTGGAACCGGAAGTCGCCAGATCCAGAAAAACGTGAAACCTCTTTGCGAGCCCAAGCTCCTGAACTTGTCCATGGCCTTATCCGGGAGGATAGCTCCGGGGCAACGCGCTCGCCTTGGAAGCAAGACGACACAGAGCAACACAGGTTTGATCCCCGGGTCCGCGCTTAGAAACCTCTGGGTGTTATGCGTGTTCTAAATGACCTATCACATCATATTGGCTTTGGCCACCATGGGGAAGCGGAGCGATGGTCATGTGTTTCTAGTTTCTACCCCTGCCTTCTTCTGCTTTCACAGGGACCTGCCAAGCACCAACTTGACAATGAGAGGGACCCCACAGAACATGCCACCCTGTAGTAATTACAAGCCTTTGTGCTGGTGGCCTACTTCCCAATATGGCGGCCCCAGCAATCATCAATCTGCTTTGTCTCGCCCTAATCCTTTTAGGCTCCCTTCTTGCCTTGCCGGCCCGCTAAATGCAGCCTTTATTCGGTCGTGGCGGCTCTTCACCGAAGCCTCCGCTCCGAAGGCCTTCCAGGTTAAACACACTCAATATGCCCTCGCCAAAGGGACCGAGAGGATGGAGAGGCGGGACACGAGAAGTTCTGTCGTTCACCCAGCGCTCCAGGGGGGTGGCATAGGATGGCACACCATCTAACAGAGTGTGCCGCCTGAATGGGCCAGGAGAACCGCACTCCAAAACCTGTGAGCCAGCCAATGAGTGAGATATCCCTGGAAACAGCATCCCAGAGTCTGCGGGCGGTCTGGCTAGGGGCTTCACCATGCAAGGATCCGCCCTCCAGACCACTCAACGACCGGAGTGGGGGATATGATTTGATAGGTTATTTATTTAATACCCAGAGGTTTCGAAGTGCGGACCCGGGATTCGCACCTGTGTTGCTCCGAGTCGTCTTGCTTCCAAGACGAGCACGTTGCTGCTGAGCTATCTTCCCAGGATGGAAGCCAGTCAGGAATCTGAGTGGACAAAGAAACCACACTCCAGAGAGACCATGCAGTGTCTGAGTGAGACTGTGAGCAGCATTAGAAAGGGCAACTGCCCTCCGATATCTGCGGACCACCCTCAAAATGTAACGATGGTCAGGATGGTGCCCCACAGTCTAGGCCGGCGGGAACGAAGAGCAGGCCACAGTTCTCAGACCACACTAGGATCTCAACTGCAGACAGGGGTCTGAGCTTTGGCGTATCAGGGACCATCAGGGATCCCTCACACGTCAGTCTGCAGAGGCCTTGCTAAGGGGGGACAGGGCTGGTTATTTTGGTTATAGCTCGGGATAGAAGCTCAGGGGCTACAACCAAAAGGCTAGCTAGCCCAGAGTCCCGACAGTGCTGACATTAGCACAGCCCCGCATCTTTTACAAACCTAGCAACACCCCTGTTGACAGTGCGTAAGCCAGCCAAGAGATTGCAGAGTGCAGGAAAACTGAACTCCGAAATCTGCAGACAAGAAAATGCGGCATGTAGACTAGACTTGATAAGCTGAACCGGCCTCCCCACCCCCCCCACCTGATCTGAGTAGGACTGTAGTCTATATAGAGCAGGGTTTTGTCTAACTCCAGGCATCGAGGGCTGCTGCATCCATGTCGGCTTTTCAGGATCCCCCTCATTAATATTCATGAGAAATTTGCATACGATTCTAAATGTATGCAAAAAGAATTCTCATGAATATTCATGAGGGTTATCCTGAAAACCTGTCAGGTTTCTGGCCGATGGCGTTTATGTCCACAGCAGTACCAGCTATTGCCCGCAGTGAGCGGGGCGGCTTGAGCACTGCCTCGAGGAGGCCTGCCACTTCCGGCGCTCCAGCCAATGGGGCACTTCGGGACCCGCCACGCGGCGGCTCCCTCGGGTGTGCACTCAAACATTATGCAAAAGCAAAGAACCAATAACACAAATGGGTATTGGCACAATTGATCTAAAAACATTTGACCTAAACATTTGATCGAATTTGTTGGACCTTTTTTTTTGGTCAAATGTAATTAAATATATATATGGGGTGGGTAAGGATATAGATTAGGTTGAGGGGAAGTGGAGAGGTTTGTGGGGGTCTCCCCCAGCATTTTAGACCGAAAAAAAGGTCAAATGAATTCAATCTAATGTCCCACACATGTGATGTGTGGTAATCAGGCATCCGACACAGGCCGCCCCCGAGAGGGCTTTGCCGCCGCCCTTGCCTGTGGTTAATCAAGGTTACGAGCAGAAGGAGCACATGAAACGAGGCGGAATCCATGACGTATGTATTGATTGGCTGGTCGCTAATCCTGGATATTGACCGTCTCTCCTCCCCTGGCCCAGCCTTTCTACCTCCCTCTCATGGTTTTCCATGCCCGACCAGCTTATAATTGTGCCTCCCACTCCCCTTTCCCCAGGGGGAGTCAGGCGGGGGATCAAACCTATGCTTAAGCATTTGGGAGCGCCAGGAGCTCAGAACAGGAAAGAGAACTGTATGCAAAAAGAAGCAGATATGTATGAGATCCATTTAAAATAGAACTTACTCCTAAATGCATAAATTAACCATTATCGAAATCATATAACCATGACTACACTATCATATCCAGTTATCACAATACATTCATTTCTATACGTTCAAAAACTTCCAAATAAATTAAATTATACTGGCAAATACATTACAATACAAGAGAGCTCTCCAGAAAACACTAACGCTTGACCAACAAGACATCACTCCACCTACTAAGTGCACTGCACTGGGGTTCCAAATCGCCAGGAGCTGGGAGGTATTTCGCTCTTGTTTGTAGCTTGGAAGAGCCTGGCTAGCTAGATACCAGGAGATGCTTCCCCCCTCCCCACCCCAGTCAAACTATCTATGTGGCATTAGCTCAAGGTGTTTGAGAAGGTCTGTGCATATCTAATAGGTCACATATTGTCCTGGGAAGATAACTCAGCGGCAACGCGCTCGCCTTGGAGACAAGGCGACACGAAGCTACACTGGTTCGATCCCCGGGTCTGCGCTTACCTCCAGGTATATAAGTGTGTTATAAATATGCAACTAAGACATATTCCTGTAACAGCGCCTTCAATGCCCCCGGCCTGTGTGAGCGCTTTAAAAATGCAAATAAAATAAATATATATCGTGGACAAAGGCGTATAGCATGCCTCGCAAATGGGGGGGTTCGACTTGAAACTCGTTATGTGCAAGACTTGTTCCCCAGAACGAGGCGTAGCCAGGATTGTCTAACAAGTGGGGCCTGAAGCTAATGCAGTTGGACCCACCGCAGTGGCATTAACATCTGTAAATGCCCAGAGAGCGCTGCAGAGTGGGCATTTAGAGATTTGGAGTGCCCCATGCCTGCTCAGACCCTGCCCTGTCTACCTCTGCAACGGCTCAGGAGTCACTGCTCCCAACGTTTACGTCTCTACGAGCCCAAGACATGCACGCAGCAGATAGTCCTTTTTTACACGTCGGGTGGATCGATACCCGGACCCCATGCACTTGCCCAGAGAATCAATAACCCCATGCACTTGCCCAGAGAATCAATAACCAGGGTTGCGTGCACTCATCCAGTGGATCAATGCCTGGGGTCGCAGGGTCCAGGTCCCAGCTGTGTCCTTTAGCAGGCCTGCGACCATGGTTCTAAAATGGCCGCCATTGACTTGGAGCGATGTGATTGGCCGACTGTGAGCAAGAGTGGCCCAATTCCGACCCTTCAGGATCGAGCCTGCGCAACTGAATTGTAGATTTCAGACTCGGAAACAGCTGTCGCAATTTAAAAGCAGGCACAGGCACATTCAGAGAGGCCTGGGTGCAAAAGAAGGAGCAAAAACAGATGGGGTAGTCACCCTCGGTTGCACGTGCAACACTCTCCTGAATGCTGCTTTTTTAAAACATGTTTTCTTTTGCCTGTTACATTATCAGTTTTTCCCTTCACACTCTCCTACCTCCTCTCTACCAGCGGTTTTCAACTTTACACACAGCCTACCCTAAGTCGGGCCATTAGGTACTACCTAAGTACTCAAGTTCGGCATCCCCAGAATGAGTACTCCGGCATTTAACTCCTGCGCTGCATTGATACGGCCGGACACATAAGCCACCAAGCTTCCCAGATTTCCCAAGCAAGCCCCTCATGCATACAACACTATACAGTGTTTCAACTTCCAATTCCTTTAGACAGAAGTGCAATCTTCTTACTGGCATAAAGACATTCTGCCACAACACATTCTTCCCCGGCTGCAGTCCTGCCCCTTTGTTGGTGGCATGTAGCTCCCACCTAACCATCCACGTATCTGCCCTGTTTTCGTTCTCCTCCAGTAGGCTATGGTCTGGATTCCCTGGGAAAGGACGCAAAGCACCACCTGATGGCCATGGCAAGGCACTCTGAAACGAATACAGTGGTGATTTTCCACACTATAAAAGCATATTAACATACCATAACAAAACACTTACCGATAAATCAGCACGATTTAGCTGGGAATTTGCTGCACTATTAAACCTCCATGGATTGATATTTATCCTAGCAAATTGCAAGGTGAGTAGCCATTTTTTAGGCTGGTGTGACAGCATGTGCCTTAAAACTTGTGTGAGGTTTGGATGTTTGTAATTTTCGTTTATGTTTTTTATATATTTTTCAGATGGTGACACTCATTTCTACTCAACAATCAAGCATGGCATTGCCCTGAAGAAGGCTGGGTTATTTCTATTCATAGACCTTTTAAGCCGAAACACCAGTTGGCAAAGATATTTGTAGGCTTTTGGACAAAAGTGTTAGCAACTCTAGGTTGCTCTGTTTGCCGTAGAGGTTGTCATTAACTAATCAACATGTATTCTTGATTATCGGCACATGAGTTTAATTGTTAGACGGTATTAGACACCAGCCAGATTGTTGTACGATACCTATTGCCTATTTTGCACCAATTGCTATGTCCACTTAACACGCTGTTTTGCGTATGGACAAATGTTTTGGTTTGCATGTTGATGACGTGGAATATTTGAGAATGATGTGCTGGTAGAATGAGAACAGACATTGTAGAATCCGTTTAGTGAAAGGAAATAATTCATACAATTTGCACATTGTTTTTGCACATGTTGAATCAAATTCTAAATGATAATATTTTTTCTTTGAGTAAAATTCAGCACATGGGATCTTTGTTGTATATGAAAATGGAGACTCCAGCAGAAAAAGAGTGAGACAAAAATACCTCGAGAGGAGAGAAGAGACAAGACTTGCCCCAGCTTCAGGCAGACCTGGAAAGCAACCCACATGAAAGGCAAGAATTCCCCCAGAAGAAGGGAGAGCTACAAACACCTCAAAAGAAAAAGAGAGAAAAGGAAACTCCCCCAGAAGGGAGAAAAGAAAACCCCACCAGAAGAAGGCGAGACAAAACAACCCCACAGGACAGCACGGAAGAGAACTTTCCCAGGGTCTGTGAGCGATGATAATCGGCCCACGGGGAGGGAAAGACGAGAATTCCCCCAGAAGAAGGGATAGCTACAAACACCCCAAAAGAAAAAGAGAGAAAAGGAAACTCCCCCAGAAGAAGGGAGAAAAGAAAACCCCACCAGAAGAAGGCAGAGACAAAACAGCCCCCACAGGACGACACGGACGAGAACTTTCCCAGGGTCTGTGAGCGATGATACTTAGCCCATGGAAAGGGAAAGCGAGAATTACCCCAGAAGAAGGGAGAGACAAAAACCTCTCCAGAGGGCAGGAGAGCTACAAACACACCAAAAGAAAAAGAGAGAAAAGTAAACTACCCAGAAGAAGGGAGAAAAGAAAACCTCACCAGAAGAAGGGAGAGACAAAACAACCCCCACAGGACGGCACGGACGAGAACTTCCCCAGGGTCTGTGAGCGATGATACTTAGCCCATGGAAAGGGAAAGCGAGAATTACCCCAGAAGAAGGGAGAGACAAAAACGTCTCCAGAGGGCAGGAGAGCTACAAACACACCAAAAGAAAAAGAGAGAAAAGTAAACTCCCCAGAAGAAGGGAGAAAAGAAAACCTCACCAGAAGAAGGGAGAGACAAAACAACCCCAACAGGACGGCACGGACGAGAACTTCCCCAGGGTCTGGGAGCGATGATAATTAGCCCACGGGAAAAGAAAGGCGGGAATTCCCACATAAGAAGTGAGAGACAAATAGTCACAAGAGGACAGGTGGAACGAAAAGTTTCACAATAGAAAACAATAGCTGTAATCTCCTCCAGAAAAAGGGAGACATTCAAATTCCACCAGAAGAAAGGAGAGATGAAAAAACTCCCTCAGATGAATGAAGATATGAAAACTGCCCTAGAACAAGGGAGAGACGGAAACTCCCTTAAAAGAATGTAGGAACAGAAACGGCCCCTGATCAAGGGAGAGACAGAAACTCCCTCAAAGTAATGTACAGAAGTAGGCTGCCCAGAACAAGTGAGAAACAAAAACTGGCTCAAGGGAATGTAGACACTAAAACTGCCCCAGAACAAGGTAAAGAAGAAGACTACCTCAAAGGAATGTATAAATGGCAGCTGCCCCAAAATAAGGAAAAGACGAGAACTGCCTCAAATGAATGTAGAGAAGGCAACAGCACCAAAAAAAGGCAAAGGCAAAAACTGCCCAAAGGAAAGTAGAGCTAGAAACTGCGCAGAAGGAGAGACATAAAAACGACCTCAAAGGAACATAGATATGGGAATTGCCCCAGGACAAGGGAGAGATAACAACTCCGTCAAATTAATGTAGAGAAGGCAGCTGCCCCAGGATGAGGGAAAGATGAAAACTGCCCCAGAGGAATGTACAGCTGGAAACTGCCCTAGAACAAGGGGGAGACGGAAACTCCCAAAAAGGAATGTAGTGACGTAAACTGGCCCAGAACCAGGGAGCGACGGACACTCCCTCAAAGTAATGTACAGAAGGAGGCTGCCACAGGACAAGTGACAAACAAAAACTGCCTTAAAGGAACGTAGAGACTAAAACTGCCACAGAATAAGGGAAAAACAAAAACTGCCTTAAGGGAATGCAGAGCTGGAAACTGCCCCAGAACAAGGGAGGGACGGAAACTCCCTCAAAGGAATGTAGAGAAGGAAGCAGCCCCAGAACAAGTGAGAAACAAAAACGGGCTCAAACGAATTTAGAGACTAAAACTGCCCCAGAACAAGGGAGAGGCGAAAACGACCGCAAAGAAATGTAGAAAAGGCAGCTGCCCCAGAATAAGGGAAAGACATAAACTCCCTGAAAGGAATGTAGAGAAGGAAGTTGGCCCAGAACAAGGCAGACACAAAAACTCCCTCAAAGGAATTTAGAGACTAAAATTGCCCCAGAGCAAGGGAAACAAGAAACTTACCTCAAAGGAATGTAGAAAAGGCAGCTGCCCCAGAATAAGGGAAAGACAAGAACTGCCTCAAAGGAATGTACACCCAGAAAGTGCCCCAGGAGACAAGAGGGACAAAAAGTCCCTTAAACAAAGGGACAACTCTTTCAGCGAGTGGGGAACGGTGAGAAGAGCACCAGACTCTGGGAGAGAGGGTAATTGCCCCAAATGATGGGTCACAACTCTCCATAGGAATGCTGATTCAATAATTCTCCCTGAAGAAGTTTAGAGACCTAAGAACCCCCAAAGGAATTGAGACAGGAGAACTCCCTCAGGGAACGGGAAGAGATGAAAACTCCAGAGGAAGGACAGACACAGAATATATCCCCATGGCCACCTCTGCCTCATTGCAGCACGAGACATGCAGACCTCCTTTCCCCTAAACTCTACCTGCATTATATCTGTTTATTTTCAAGGGGAGGTGATGCAACTGACACCCCCCAGTGTCCTGCTGAAGCGCAAAGTGAAACATGCTATTAACTGCCTGCAGAAAGCTGTGGCAGTCACAGCACTAGCGAGAGGCAACCGAAGTGCACATGTAGCCATTTGCATGATGCATGCGAAGCACAGGGCCGGGGTTGGCGTGACCTACTGCAGCCCCCATCTAAAGCACAGGCATTATTCATTTGCCACCAAAGCCTCATAACTCTTCCACAATCATTGCTGGGCATCAGGATTGCGACTGTGCCATACACATGAGTGCAGTGCCCTCAACACTCCTGCGATGCCAGATATCATTCCTGTGCCCTCAATGCTCCTGCGATGCCAGATATCATTCCTGTGCCCTCAACACTCCTGCAATGCCAGATATCATTCCTGTGCCCTCAATGCTCCTGTGATGCCAGATATCATTCCTGTGCCCTCAACGCTCCTGAGATGCCAGATATCATTTCTGCCCTCAACACTCCTGCGGGACCGGATATCATTCCTGTGCCCTCAACACTCCTGCAGGGCCGGATATCATTCCTGTGCCCTCAACACTCCTGCGCGGACGGATATAATTTCTGTGCCCGCAACACTCCTGCGATGCCAGATATCATTCCTGTGCCCTTAATGCTCCTGTGATGCCAGATATCATTCCTGCGCCTTCAACGCTCCTGCAATGCCAGATATCATTCCTGCACCCTCAACACTCCTGCGATGCCAGATATCATTCCTGCGCCCTCAACACTCCTGCGATGCCATATTTCATTCCTGTGCCCTCAACACTCCTGCAGGGCCAGATATCATTCCTGTGCCCTTAACACTCCTGTGATGCCAGATATCATTCCTGTGCAAGACACGCCCCGACTTTACTCAAAGAACATTAGTGGGCGGGCACATCAGCATTTCTGTCTTCCTCTCCCCTGCTGAACTCCTGGCTGAAACTGCACTGGTCACCTGGCTACCCTCTGATCTCGGGCCTAGGTCCCCTCCCCCCTAGTTGCACTCCTGCACTGCCTCCCAGGCAATCCCTGCACGTGGGGACTGTTTCTGCATCCCTACAGTCTCCTACCAGCACTTGACACCTGATGTCTGCACTTACCCTTGCACTTGCCACCAGATGGCCCCCTCCTGCCTCCCCTCCCCTCTGCACTTTTCCTCTTACCGCTTCCCCTGCACTTGTGCCATCTCAATGTCACCTGGCCTAGTAAGATTGTTGTCTGTCTTCCCTCTGTTCCCCCTCCCTCGCCTCGTCGCGCCTTGAAACACTTGTGTATAAACGCGTCACAAATGCCATATCATATTAACCATCACATGTAATGTTCACTGTCTCTCGTCAACCAGATGTGTAACTAAGAACTGCCAATGTTGGGAGCTGCCAACATAACCTTGAATGAAGCCTGCTTACAAACTGCATGTACCAGCGCCTCGATGCCCGAGGGCTGTAGCGCGCTCTACAAATCCAAATAAATAAATAAATGAAATAAATATCATATCACAGGCACCATTCACTTACTGTGGATGACATTACTGCACGCAGGTGATCATTACTCTGCCACAGTCATTGCTTGCATCTCACAAGGAACCCTGTGTAACAAGCCCCACTGCGGTTCCTCTGACATCCTTACTGTACAAATACACAATGGCTGTTTCCGAACATCAGGACTGTGCCACACACGTCATTATGTTTCGACAGAAGACACAACTGTCCAAGACAACAATATGGTTCCACAGACAATTGAGGCAACAAATGTATCACAAGTCCACCACCATAATTTCCTTCTCAAAACATAAAGAGTGTGTTAAGACATGAAGCCTGTGCCATGGAAACCATCTTGACGCCTCTTTCATTATTGGGCTTCAATCAAAATGATCGTGCCACCATCATTACTTTGGTACAACGTTGTTACATCGCCAGGCTTTTTTTCACTGAGTTTTTCGCTGAAAGTTTTCGGCCGAAAAAAAGAAATGAAAAATATGGGGGGAGGGAGGGTAAGGGGATAGAAGGAGTGTGGGGGATAGGGACTTGATAATAGGGAAGGGAGGACTTAGGGGAGCACCAAATAAAAAATAACAATTCGGCAAATACGCAGCGAAAGAAACTGCCGATCTAAGAACACAGAACCATTATTTTGTCACAGACATCCTTATTGGTCATGGATATTGTTAGTTTGCACACACATAATTGCTGTGCCAGTGACATCATCTGTGCCAGAATAGTTGTTATGTGCCAAGGACATCATTTCTCTCGAGAGGATAGCTCAGGGGCAACGCAACAGAGAGCAACACAGGTTCAATCCCCGGGTCCGCATTTAGAAACCTCTGCATACAAAGTGTGTTATAAATAACCAATTACAATTCTGATTCGTGTACCATGGTATAAAAATACTGTTCCAATGTATTCCCCTTTAAAATAAAAAAAGCCATGCTCAAACAGAAAGTCCAGCAGGAACAGGCTCTGACATACTCAGTTCACATGTATCATGCTGATATGTCAGAAATCACATTGAGCAAAAAACAGACATGGCCTCCCAGGGTCATACATGGACCGCCATCGAGGGACACAGACTGACAGAGGCGGGAGAAGAACTACCAGTACTCACAGCTATTCTTTACAATGAAAATATTCTGGTTCTTTACGATTCAGAAATGAGAGTATATGGTACTCACAGGCAGCTTGAACCTTGGCCCGGCGGCTCACCACAGATCCAAAGCGGTTCTGGGCCAGGCAGTCGTACTCGCCCTCGTCTGAGGATCCATCCATGTGCACCTTCTGGAAGCGGGCTACCTGTAGAGAGCCGTTGCCCAGTATGGCCGCGTATCCACCGTCCACCAGTGGCAATCCATTCCTCCGCCATGAGATTGCAACGGGCGGCGTGCCTTCGACGAGACAGTTCAAGAGTAGTGGTTGGTCCAGTACTGCCACATCATCGCTGGGCTCCACCGCAAACGCCAACTCCGCTGAACAGCCCCGCTCTATGGACAGAATAAAGAGTACAATATAACAGCAAGTAGGTATGAATGGCAAACAGCCGCTACCACCAGCAAGACTACTGCAAGACACCTTATTATATTGTCAGCAATTCACAAAACATCCCGCATGGTGACGAGGCAGAAAAAGCGATGGGGCAACCAGTCAGCTACTTGAGCAGTTGCATGTCAACATTTACAAGATAGCTATTGTTACCTCTTGGATAATCTGCTCTTTTGGACCGGGAAAGGCAGGGACGTCATTTGAGGGTCGGCAGGTGTCGCACTTGCGACCCATGAAGTTTCCCTTTCTATCCCCACAAAAAATATATATATTTTTTTTTTTTAAATTGAAGCTCCTGGGCTGTGGCCAGTGCCATGTGGCTCTTTGTTTCTGGAGTGGCTGGCTTTCTTATTCAGACTTCTTGAAAAAACAGTGGGTTCTACAAAAAGAAATAATAGGAATAACAAATAATTTGTCTTTCTGGAATTCTATACAATAATTGCTAGACTCATTAAAGGTTTATTCCAGGCACACTTCAGGGGGTGAGTCACTGATTTAGTCTGTTCTTAAACACCTCGAATTCACAATGCAGACAAAAACGTCCAAAAAGCATTTAGAGTAGACCAAGCATCCATTTCAGACTATGGCCCTCATTACGACCCTGGCGGAAAGTGACTGACCGGACCGCCACAGCGTAAATAGCGTTTCCGCCATTGCACGATGGAGCAAAGTGCGGCCCATTCCGACCCATCGGGCACGAGCACCACGCCATGGCGGAAGTGCAAAGTCCGCGATGGCGGAAATGACCCCAAAACGGCCCACACCGCCGCCGTACGGCGCCCTAGGTGCAATACCGCCACCCATCTTAGCGGACACCGCAGTGAGCGCCAACCGGAAAGTACGGTGACCGTAAATATATGGAAACGGAAGTAAAAACATGGTCCCGGAACGGGAAACATCACGCCGTACACCTATAAAACCACAAAATCCACACAACCACTAAAAACACTACCCTGAGACACATCCCAACCCGTCATCCACCCTAGTGAAACCAAGAAAAATGGGAAAAGTAGCGAAGAAAGCGTGCGACCGCAAGCGGCAGGTCCACTTCTCCCGCGAGGAACTCACCGTGCTCACAGAGACCCTCCAGGAGAATGCTGCCGCCGTCTTCTCCACGCAAATGACCAGGACGGCACTTGCGAACAAGAAGGCCATATGGGCCCTGGTGGCACAGCGGGTAAGTGCGGTGGGGACCGCACCCCGCAACCCAGAGCAATGCAGAAAGCGATGGGACGACCTGCGGATACGCGTCCGTAGCATACTTTCTGCCAACCGCAACATTGCCACAGCCACCGGGGGAGGATCGGAATCACCCATCAAGTTGACCCCCTGGGAAGAAATCTGTGCCTCCACCATTGGAATGGAGAGTATAGAGGGAGTCGGAGGGATGGAGAAAGGAGTGCAGACATCCGAAGAATCCGGTAGGTGGCCCAAATAAAACCATGCCAAATCCACAATGTCCAATCATGTGAATCACCATGTGTCCACATAGCGCAACAGTAACACATGTCCAGGAGAACGTCCACACACATTGGCCTGACAGCGCACTTTAAAACTCACAATAAATACATAAATAATTAAAAACCCCAAAAACACCCTCTACACGTGCAGCAGGCACACCCTAACTGCAGGCTGCCAAACAACTGCACCCTCACTCCACACACAAATGAAAGCACCTCCAAGGCCCCGACCCAAATCACCCTCAGGTACCACCCCAATGCATGTGATACATTGCCATTCCAATTCCCACAGACCCATTAATAACCCTCGCCCTCCTTTACTCCACCACAGGGTCCGATCCAAACGACGAGCTTCAGGACACCCCTACCAGCACACCTGCAAAGAGGGCCAAGACCAACGGCCAAAGACCCTCCACCTCAGCTGCACGCATCAAGACACGGCAGCAGCACAAATCAAGTGGCAGCACAGAGGAGGGAACTCCAACAGGCACCCCAGCAGCCAGCATGCCCACAACAGCACCACCACAGGTCCCCCCAATGGATGCCACAGAAGGCACTGCCTCTGGTGGCAGCAGCACCATAGGTGACACTCCATTAATGGCAGCATGCTCCGACACAGAAGACGGGGATGTCGAAGTCAGATCCATCCATGACCTGTCCCAATCCCCCTGTCTGTTCCATCCCGTACACCATGAGGATACCACGCAGGGGCACCCACAAGACGACGACTGGCCATCCCCCACAAGCCCTGTGGCAGGGCAACATGAGGCGAACAGCCACTCTGTGACACCACCGCAAATGGCCATGGCCCAGCAGAGGCAACAGTCCCTCGACCAGTTAATCGTGCAACAGCAGCAACTGGCCACGCTCCTCAAGGACCATGCCGATCAATGTGGGGGCACTAAGGCAGACATAGAAACATCAACTGAGACACTTAGGGCAGAACTGGAGAGAAGTACAGAGACACTAAGGGCACAAATGGAGAGTAGCACCGAGAGCCTGAGAGTCCAAATGGAGAGTAGCACCGAGAGCCTGAGAGTCCAAATGGAGAGAAGCACCGAGAGCCTGAGGGGGAACTGCATGCGACGTCCAAAGACGTATGTGCCGAACTTGCCGCAGTGCGCCATGTGCTCACTGAGCTCTCACAAACCCTTAGGGACATGCATGGACGTGAGCAGGCAGAGACATCATCCGTTGCAAGTTCCGTCCAGGGCAGCCCCCAACGTAGATCTGGGAGGAACCTGCGCTCCACAGGCAGGGGTGCCCCTGATACCCGCAGAGGGGGCTTGCAATAGCGACTGCCCACTGACAATGAGCATCTTTGGACACTGGTGTTCGGGGGGGAGGTAGGAGGGTGGAGGGGGTGTGTTGGGCTCACTTGGGTGGCGGGTCGATAGGGTGTTCAACATGATATCACAAATGCCATAAACAATGCACGATCAACCAATGAGATGTGTGGACATTGATCTTTGTGTACGAGGCCATCATAGGCGTACAGTCCATATTGTGCATGTACCAGACACACACAGTGCCACGAGTCCCGTGTCCATGTATCAGCCACCAGGCGTGAGTGCTAGAAGCATGCATCTATGAGATGCTGACGAATGTCACGGCCCTCCTGTGCCTCGCAGACTCCTTGAGGTGCTGCCACATCCCCACCCTCATCATGACCATCTTCAGGTGCTTGCAGTTCTGCGTCAGGGGGCATGGGCACATTTCTACGTACGCACATGTTGTGTAGCATGACACATGCCATCACCATCTTTGCAACCTTCACATGGCGGTACAGGAGTGCCCCGCCAGACCTGCTGAGGCACCGGAAACGAGTCTTCAGTAGGCCGAATGCCTGTTCAATGACTACACGGGTACGTGAGTGGGCATGGTTGTAGTCCTCCTCATGCTGGTCCCGTGGGTTCCGGACTGGTGTGAGGAGCCATCTCTTCAGTGGATATCCGGCATCACCTGTATGTGGACGATAAACGAATAATGTGGAATGCCATTGCTACGTACGCACCCCCCCCCCCTTCCTGCCAGGTCATTGCCGCATCACATACCCCACATCAGCATGCATGAAATGAGACTCACCGAGTAGCCAGGATCTGTTCCCTGCGTGTCGCTCCATGTAGCGTGGTATTGTTGAGTTCCTCAAGACCATAGAATCATGGGTTGATCCAGGGAATCGGGCACAACAATGTGTAATGATCCTGTTGGAGTCACACACCATTTGTACATTCAGTGAATGAAATTGTTTTCGGTTGCGGTACTGGGCCTCCATGGCATGTGGGACGACCAATTCCACATGGGTGCAGTCGATGGCACCAATGCAACCCGGTATGCCGGCAAGTGCATGGAATCCCACTTTTGTGTTGGTAACTTCCTGCTCCGAGCGTGGTAGAGAGATGTAGTCGTCTGCGTGCTGCAGGAGGGCATCGAGCACTTGCAATAGTGTCCGTGAGAACAGTGGCTGTGAGATGCCATGCAACTGTCCGACTGTGTGCTGGTAGGTGCCTGTGGCCAGGAAGTGGAGTACAGACACCACCTTCAGTAGGGGTGGGATGGCGGTTGGGCTATCTATCATGCTGACAAGGTCAGCCTGTGTCATGTCCACAATGGCGGCTATGGTGTCCCGGTCCAAACGGTAGAGGGTGTGGATCTGCTCATCAGTGAGGTTGAACGGATCTGCTCGGAGGCGTGGGATTGCGGGCTGCCTGCGTGGTGGTAGTGGCTGTGCTGGCGGCCCTTGCTGGCCCTGCCTTGCCCTCCTCCTCCTCCTGCGTCTCCTCCGTGCGGCCGGTTGTAGTTGGTGTTCGTCTTCTTCTTGGAGTTGGAGTACTTGCAGTGCTATCAGGTCCCCCAGGGCCAACATCGCGAGTCCTGCCGGTAGCATTTCGGAGTGGGTGTGGTTGTGGGAGGAGACTGGGTGTGCTATTTATGTGTTTTCAGGCTGTATGGCCTCCACCTGTGGTGATTCATTCCACCTGTGCAAGCTGCTCTCCCCTTTGGGCGAGCACGTCCCGCACACAACGCTGCAATTCGAGGAATGGCATCTTACTATTACAATCATGTATTTGTACCCGATGGCAGTGTAACATTGGTTGATATGTTCATTCGGCTATGGTCCCATTGTTTCACATACTATCTTAGCAGTCGCGAACAGACTTGTGAAGGGTCAGTGGAACGTAGTACTCGAGTAACGGTGGACCCTCATGCATCACTGTACCGAGTTTCAACGACGGGCGGGGCGTCCCATTTGTGAGTGAAGGCAGTTGCCATTTTCACACACAGCCGCACTAGATGGATTAATTTGTGATTTCAAGCGGCCACAGATGCCTTTTCGACGTGATGTTGCAAATGAGGAATTCGAAGGGCGGCGCTTTCGGTTTTCAGCTAGCGGCGAGGAGATGCCCACAGGTCTGACTGCAAATATAACGTTCTATTGTTCAATGTCCTTGGGACAGGGGCCATGGCGAGGATGCAATGATTGATATGAATAGTTTGGGATGCGCAATAGCGGAGTGGACGATGAGGCCGGACGTTCCCAAATACATGTTACTTCACAACACTGGAATTACGGGCTGGGGCACAGTGGATTATGCAGGCTGCATAACGCACAGACTCAATGGAATTTTCACATGTTATGTGAGTATGGAAACAGGCGTTATCATTACGGGATGAGGGAATGATGAATGGATGCATGGACAGATGATTTGATACAGAGTTTGCCATGTACAGGGCTTCTTGGAATCTGTCCGCCTCCCCTGCGCTATGTGATGCAGGGCTGCCATAGTGGGACCATCGTCTATCTGGCCTTGTTGAGCCCTCCCTGTCTCGACGCGCCTTCAGACACTTGTGTCCATGCACGTTACCAATCCCATCTGATGGATTCTGTTTTAACAGACGCATGCACAGGTACACTCGTTTGTGATGGTGTTTTCACCTCGATATAGATAGTTATGAGTCGCAAGTGGTTTTTGGGTGGTGATGATCCTTTGGAGTGGGCTAGCATGCATATGGCTGTGGATTTGGTGTGATCATTGAAGTGAGTTATTCTAATGTAGTTCTGATGGCCATTTTATTCTTTTTCTTTTCATTTGGTTGACAGGTATCTCCTCCCCTTTTGCCACTGCCATCTGTATGCCACTCCTGCAGATGGATTTTACTCCCGACACCTGCTGCTTCGTGTTAATCAGTGGAGCAGCATTACGATCTTATGGGACGATCGCCAATGGGCCACATGCCCTTACGCAGTACTAGTGGCTCGGAGCAACATTTCGGCCTTTCAGCTGGACTAGTGCCTCCCCATTGGGTCGGCCCTGCGGTTCTGGGCGCTTCCATGTTGCCTTTTCGTACGAGAATGTGGCCCTGTGTACCATGAAGGAACAGGGCATCACACAAGAAGTAGCTGGTCATTTATTGCGGATGCAGCCCACAATGGTGAAATGTGTTTTGGAGTTCATGGCCTAATGGCTGTATGGGCTTGGTGAATTTGTTGTGCATTAAATTTCTATTCTGATATGGGCCGTGTAGCGTTCTTCTTTGCAAGTGATGTGGCATATTCCTATTTGGGGAGCGATGTATTGTGAGGAGATCTGCATTGGGTTCCAGCTTCGGAGTATAGTTGCGTGGTACTGTGCTGGGCTCGTTTGCCTACGAAGCCCAGTGAGGTCAGGGATAAGGGCTGCCAATATGACTGTTTGAATGATGTCATGCTCAGGGGCGGGGGATTAGGTTTTGTGTAACAGATGCCGGTCAGCCAGGTGGATTGGTGGAATGATGTGATTTTCTGAATATTGCTGGTCACAGGTGCCTGTGTTTGCGTGCGTTTCTTGGTGGGAGACTAAGGTCATGTCCATTGGAATAGCTTCTGTATTCGTGCCATCTGTGCCCTGCAGCTCCCATTGGCCCCTCTTGAGATTCTTTTGTTCGTTGGCATGCATGGGTGACTTGTACATTTCACTGGTTGCATTGTGACTTCATTGCACCTACGGGGAGTTGTACAATGTGGCCAGGGAGCGGTGTACAGGCACTCAGTGGGGCCGTTTACGGTTGGTTCGCGATGCCGTACTTCTCACCATGGCGGAATGGTACTTTCCGCCGTGCTTGATGGCGTTAGGTGCATGTCCGCTAGGGTCAGAATTTGCGTACCGTTGCGCCATGGTGGTATTTACGGTTTGGCATGGCGCGCGTGCGCGTACTTGGTGCAGTTAGCGTTGGCGTTCACTACGGTGTCGCTAATGGCATCGTACTTTGCGGTGACGGGTCATAATCGCACCGAGCGCTATTCGATGGCGGTATTGCATTTCCGCCATCGTTTTTCGATTTCCGCCAGGGTCGTAATGAGGCCCATATGTCTTTTGCTTTTTGCAAGTTGCAGTTATAGCATGTTTTTTCCGCCGTTGTCTCTGTTCGGATCATCATAAAACATTGCATCTCGGTGTCATTCGTCACAAAATCCTATTGCCTAAAAGCTTGTGCACAGTGTAGGGATGTTTGACCATAGCATATAAAGTGGCCCTTGATTTCATTGTGCCACAATTAATGCTTTGTTGTAATGTGTCCATCTTTCCTATCTCGCTGGCATGCTGTTCAGGATGTTTGTTGGCCTCTATAATTCTGGTACGACGTCCTTTCGTCGCAGGATGTTTTTTTGCAGGGTTTTTGAACTGGCCTGCTGTCAAATCTCAGTTACCAGTTTAGTGGTATCCACTAGAGAGTGTAATTTGCTTTCTGATTTTGAGAACATTCAGACATGTAATTCTTCATTTTACTATAACTCGTGATATAGCTCTAGCTGGAAAATTAGCTCAGTGGCTTGAGCTCTCGCTGCAGCAATGTGTATGTGATCTGCAGGTTGTAGGTTCGAATGCCAGCAAGGCTAACTTAGCCTTTCATCCTTCTGAAGTTGATAAATGAGTACCCAACATAGGTTGGGTGATATAGTATGTGTATTTGTTCTATATAAAGCGCTTAAGCGTAAGTGCTATTTAATAGCACATCATTATCATTTGGCTTTGGACGTCTGCTTGCATTCACAGTAATTTGGTAATATGGGCCTATACACACTGATATTAGCGATACATATGGTGATCCATTCTTCTATGAAATGTATATCACATTGCAGTGATATCGTAACCATATATTTCGTAGTGTACTTGGGAACAATGCTATGTGATGCCACTTCCTGTTTTGTCAATGGGTTAAAGGTTGTGTTCCATTGTTTACTGTGATGTCACTTCCGGGTGGGTCAAATTACATCACTTCCTGTGATGTCATCAGAGGTCAAGGGTCGTGTGATGCTGGCTTAAATTCCAGCCTTTCATAGTAGCAACAATGATAATCTGATCACAGCTGATTTTGGAACCAATTACATCACTTATTACAGCAGAATGATCAATACTTTTTTCAATATATAGCTTTTGGTTTCACATCATTTATTTTTTTCGCCTGTATAACACTGTAAATAGCTGATTTTACTATCTGCCAACTCCATAGCACTCATGAAATCAGCCTTTGGCGGAGAAAATCAAATCCCACCTTGGGCCGACAGAAAATCTAACTTGTGAGTCGCAGGTTGAACACATTTCTGCAGCAGATGTGTTAAAGCCTCACATTTCCAACAATTATGACTAATGAGAGTTATACAAAAAGTACAAACCTTTTTACCCTCATTTCATATCCGCTGCAAGAATCTACGCCACCACAGGTAAAGTGTTTTAAGTGCTTCCCTAACCGAAAGTGGCGTCTGCCTTATACGTTGCAGGCCGCGTCCCTGTAGCCAAGATGGCGGCTGACCTCAGGAGACTTGAATGTAGAATGTGCCTTCTCTGTGCAGTGTACGGAGAGAGCAAGCTTTGTCGCAGAAGGGAGACGCGGTAGAGAGGAGACCCATCAGGAGCCGCAGGGGACGCACGCAAGCCGTGATTCTGTCACGTGACCTGAGCAGAGTCTCAAACAGATTGGCACACTGAAGCAGTCTTGAGTTTGGCAAAATATTAAGGCAAGGCATGGAACAGTTTGGCGGCTGGGTGTCAAGAGAGGGCCCAATGGAGTGGACTGAAGCTAGAACTGGTGTTGGGGACCTGTGAGGGCGCACCGCTGCTAAATCGAGGCATGCAGAGGATGTCATTAGCAGCAGCCATGATGAGGAGTGCAGTAGGTGAGTGGTAGACATTGAAAGGCTCTATCAGCAACAAGCGTGCGGAAGCCATCTTGGAGTCAGGCATGGTTCATGTGTCCTTGTGACAGCAAATGTGAAGGAGACTTCATAATAAAATTGACTTTTTTCTCAAACAACCCATTTGACTAGGTGAATTTAGGACACCCTATTTTGGGGGAGTAAAATATCTCAGGTTAAAGGAATGGAAAGTCAGACTAGCTCCTTCCCAGCTGCGGCAGCGCACTGATTATTCCCGTACTATAGCTGCTTCTTCCACACGTGACCCAGTTATGGGCGCATTATATAATATTGAACAATAATTGCATGGCTTGTTGGAAGGCACATTTCGCACGCTAAATGATGGTTACACAGCTAGAAGGGGAAACGAACACCCTTGAGGGAGAAGTAACAGGTCGTCGCTGCTACAAGGTCAACAAAGTTGGAAGACTGCGGCAAAAAAAAAGAAAGCATTCCATTTTTAGTTTGGGCCATTCGGTGGCAGAGCCTCCTAGAAGCCGAAACTATTGAGTACAGATAGGGAGAAATGGCATATGAGGAGAAACAGAAAAGCTAGAAGCTGATGTTTGCCCACCCATTGACTGCCCATGGCCATTCTAATCCGAATGGCAATTCCCACCCAGTTCCTGCCCCTCCCCACCCAAAACACCTCTTCATGGGAACTCTTTCAGTTCACTTTATTCAAGCCTTGCCATCAAACTTTGCACCCAAGTGTCTGCCACTGTTTTTTCACAGCAGTCCTCTGAGTGTTAATGACTAAATTGGAACTGCAAAGAGGCTACCAGTGTAATAAAAGCGTCTTAACGAGGGCTGCCTTTGGCCACTGTATTTATAAGCACTGTGATGCCCTTCACTGAAATCCTGTTAACAAAAGCACTGGCAAAGCCAACAGTTTTTGCTTGTGTATAAGTAATAAGCATTTGCCAGGCATTGCTATTAAATGACCAGATACTCGCACCATTTTGCAGCTACTACCATCGATGGCCAGTTTATACCACTACGGCAGTGTCGGAAAACGCCTTTCCCATGCCCACACAAAAGCACAAACTGTTGGCATTGCCAATGCTTGTTTTAAATTGGAGCTGACAGGACCAAAACATAGGGCTGGTAAAGACATGAGAAAGCAGATGGGAACCTTTTCATTGATAGCTGGATTGCATTTTCGTTCTTGGGGCTAGACCCGCTATGTATACGTTTGTAAGTGTTTATAGGTATTCATACAGGGCAAAGCTAGCCAGCGAGGAACATAGTCCTGTATAGAGCAGTTTCAAAGAGGGGGAGAGTAGGCAGGCTGAGAAATATATCACTCGTCCAGGGAGGGTGAAATAGAATTGGGGAGAAGGGGGTTCAAGTTCGGTGATGAGTTCTTTGGAGAGTCGAATTTTCAGTTGTTTCCCGGTGTGTAGGATGGAGTGGTCTCACCGGGATTACCATGAAATGATCGGGGAAAAAATACCTAATGAGAAATGACTAAATATCTTTGGGTCACATTTTTTTATAATGTGGGGGGAGATCCCCTGAGACTCCCCCCCACACTTCCCCCTACGTTCACCTATTCCCTAACCCCAGCCCCAATCTATATATTAATACAAATGTACAAAAATCCCTAACAAATTCGATCTAAACACGAGACCTGAAATCCACGGTATTGGGATTTATCTGTGGGGGGGGGGGAACAGGCCGGAATATCGTGGGAAAAGTTGGTTATGCCTTTGAATGTGGGCGGTCTAGCACTGCCAGATTCTGAAACCTATTATGATGCGGCTCAGGCAAGCTTCCTCCTTTACTGGTTTTGGGGCCAGGCGGACAGGAGGCATGTCGATGTGGAGTTGGCGTTGGCGGCACCACTCCTTGTGCGCTCAGTTATCCTGACAGCCTCTGGTAGATCCTCCAGGGCAAAAAACATGGTGGAGCTGACCTGCAGGGCGTGGTCTCGAATTGAGCGCAAACACAAAGGGGAGGTCATTTGCACCCCGGACTTGCTGGTTATTTATATTCCCGGAATATCACTAACCAGGGAAACAAGTTATGTTGCCTTCATGGGATGAGTGGGAGTGACCTGCTCTTGGGATCTTTTCCCAAAAAGGCCAATTCATCACACTGGAAGCAATGCAGAATAGAGGAGAACTCACATCTCTGGACGTGTTTTTATACTTCAGGCTGAGAAATTCAACAAAACAGGCGTTCTCGACCTTCCCCAGAGAACCGCCAGTAGCCCTGATCCTTGATAAAATGCTCAACAGAGATTGCAATGTGAGAGTGGTCTCCGCCATATACGGCATGAGTCTTAATACCAAGGTAAAAGTAGGCACCTCCTCTCGAATGAAATGGGAGATCTCGTTGGGGCAGGAAATATCCAAAGAAACTTGGAAATACTGCTGCGCAGAGACCAAGAGAGTGGCTTTCAATGCCAGACTCTAATTAATTAACTTTAAATGCCTACACCAATTCTACTACACGCCGGCCCAGCTACATAGGTTCTTTCCAGACACCCCACAGACCTGCACAAGATGCAGTGGTATGACCGCTGATTTCCTACATCTTGCATGGAAATACCCATAAGTCTTGGTTTTATGGGAGGGGTCTTTGAGGTACTCAGCACAATAATAGGAGAGACTAGACCCGAACCCGATAACCGCGTTGTTGGGTCACACCAGGTCTATCCCCAGAGGCAGGAGGAAGCTACTGGGACTGCTCCTACTCTTGGCCAAGAGGAGGGTAGCGATGTCATGGGGAGGAGCTACGCTCGATCAATGGCAAAATGATGCCCTGTATTGTAAAGACATGGAGACAGGATATGGCAGACTACTGTACAACCAAACCATTGGGGCCCGTACATCCCCTATCTGATCACACAGTCCCATAACACGACGGGAGGCCCTGACACAGATCCAAAATAAGGCGAATGCTGACATTATTGTGTAAACTATCAACCAATGGGATGTATACAATAATTCAATGCAAGAAACCTACCGGAATACTTGTACACCCAACTCATTGCAACTCAACACATTGGGATACGGACTGAGGCTGGAAATTATCCAATGAACTGTACTAGGAACAATTTACTCAGACTTACTGTGCTGTCTTGGTATTGTTTTTGTTTTTATGCTTGTGTTATGCCAGCACCTTCTGCTGGTTATGTTGAAAAATGACCAATAAATATAATTTCAAAAATATGTGATCAAGAAATTCGGTAATTTCTCATTAGGTAATGTTGCATTCGATTATTTCTTTGGATACCGTCTCGCCGTATATGTTCCAGTGGGTGGTTAAATAGTCGTGGCAGCAAGAGGCTTGTTCGCAGGTGATCTCTTTGGCGCATTTCTTGGTTTCCAGCCTGCCGGTCATAGCGCCGTCTGTTGCGTCAACTTCCCAACACCTTGGGTTCCTCTCTCAGGCCTGGTGCTTAGATAGTTGGCCTTTCTTTGGAGCTGATTTAGGCAGAATTGTGGGTGGTGCTGGCAGATAGGGGACCTGGTGTAGCTTCCTGAAGATCACTTTCGATCTGGCTGAATTTCTTTGCACCAGTGATGAGCCGAACTGTCACTAGAAAGATGGCTTTCTGGGGTGCCTGGATGGAGGCTGTGAAGCTTGTGGGGGGGTGAGGGGGTTCAAGGGGAGGGCTGCAAAAGCTGGACTTTGTGGAGAAGGCAAGTTGATAGAGGGCAGTTTGTGTCGTCGTGATGACTTGGGTCTTGAATGTGTGATTGCTCTAGAGCACCAAACCTAGGCACTGTGCAAGGGGTGTTAACTGTTGTGAGACCGAACTGGAGGCTCTCAATAACTTTAACAGGGTGGGGTGATTGGAACATGCGTTAGGTAAACGGACCGGAAAACCTAACCTACAAAAAGGTATTAGAACCCATGTCAGCTTACCGAATCTGCCATTCTCGAAAAGCAAGTTCACGAAGGAAACTTGGCAAGCTGATCCCTAGTTCTGTTTCACTGCATTGCATTAGCTGTGTGCTGTTGTGTGGCTGTGGGCCTTCATAGGCACGAAGGGCTGCTTTTCGATGCAGCTGTTTTTTACCTGGAGACACCTTAAGCCTGCACACCTCACTAGTCTGCAGAACCCCCAGAAACCCTCCTATGCCCCTAACTCCTTGCTCAACTTCCCCCTCGAGCCTGTCGTAATCACCTGTCCATATGCCTTACTTGTGATTGCCGCAACAGCATCTTACCCATTCCTGCTTCTACCATTAATTTCCAATATGGCTCACGTTTCGTGAGCAGGAAGTTGAAGAGCGTTCCTCCGGAACTGACAGAGTATTTGGGTGAGGAAGCCCTTTTTTTCTCCAATAGCTTGGACTTACCTTTTCATTTGGACCGAAAGAATGTTTTCGGAGATGTTTTGAACTTCAGAAGCTGGTTCTCCAGTGACAATGTTTTATTGTGGTCATTTCCTGAATTAGTTTTAAGAAGAACGAGATTAAATGTTAAATGTTAAAGGTGTATAAACCACGCACCGTCACCAACGGAATTGGTCCCAAGGCGGTCTGGCAGATCTGTAAAACAAGAAGGCGGGTGGGTTTGGCTAGTCGGTTGAAAAGGGAGCAGGAAAGCGAGAGGTGTTGTGTGCTGTTGGCGGCTCCAGTTCAGTTTTCACCGTTCGTGGAGCTTTGGTGCGAGTATTTGGACGATGCGAGACCTTGTGTGCTGTTGGTGTGGTTTATGGGTTGTTTGTTTGTTGTTGCAGTGTGGTGAAGTGCGTGTGGTTTGCTGGGTGAGAAATTGTTGTGTGGATTTTCGGGTGAAGTAGGTATGCAGAGATTTGAGCTTGGGACAGTGGGCTGTATTTCCGAGTCCTTGCAGGTCTTGTTCAGTTTATCGAGCATTCCTGTAGGCAGCTTAATTGCCACTTTCCTTTCTTGTCCATCTACTTGTTGTGATTGATGGCGTGGTGGGTTCCCGGCTGTATTGTATTTGAACCTAGTGTAATGGAACGGGGTGCGTCTAATTCCCCCCCCCCACTTTGGTATTGATGTTGTAGTTTATCAGTACCCTACTCCCTTGCTATCTATTGCCATCGATTAATCCTAGATATTGTGTGACTTTGAGCATGGAGGGTCGGGGGGGGGTGGGGGAGCTTTGAACCGTAGTAGCCTTCCTCCCATTGAGGCAGAGGAAGAAACACAATCCAAACAAAGGCCTCCGCAGTGTAGGGCAGGGCTGTGGCTATCAACTGGTGTGGACTGAGGAGCTCAGGTTGCGACATGCGACAATCTTCAGGGGTACACATGTGCTATCTCGACTTAGGTACTCCGGTGAGTAATTTTACCATCTCTATGCATCCCGAATAGAAAGTACCTGTCCGAACCTTTCGACAATGTCAGCAGGACAAGCTCCCAAATATCATTTGTAAGGTTGCTGATTAAAAGCAGCTGGACTATTACTTTAAAGGTTCCAGCTGAGAAGCAGTCCATGTGCTTTTCATTTCAAGCCCTGGCAGGAAGTTACCTGCCCCGTACTTCCAAGGGTTCTATTTATTTATTTATGTAGTCATTGTTTGCTTGTTGGGCACTTATATAATAACTGTTTCAAAGTGCCCACAGGGCAGGGAGGGAGCGAGGGTGGGAAGTACAATTACAACACAATAATAAGAGCAGAGGGGGGGAGATGGGAGGGACAAACCGACTATGCCTTGTGAATATTCAGAATGTGCAAGTGCAGAAAAAGAGGAGGGGGTAAGTGCTGGGGATTCTGAGCACAGGGTGAGCCATGGACCAAGTGCTCGGAATGTTGAGTGCTACACGGCCAGAGCCACGGGAGGTGTAAGTGCGATTCTCCAGAGCGGAGGGTGTGCAGATGCAAAGTGCTGTGGATAGACAGGAGCTGGTAGGAATTGGTGTGGGAGGTCAAGGCCCTGAAGATGCATAAGGGCCAAGGACGCAGATTTAGCACCTGTGAGATTAGTAGAGGAGAGAAGGAGGGAAGGAGGAAGAAAAGAGGAGAGTTTTAAGAAGCTTCCGGAATTTGAGAAGCTCCTGCTCAATGCGGAGGGGGAGGCTATTCCAAAGGAGAGAGCCTGCAGGGGATAGTGAGCGACCGCTGCCCCTCTGTTTAGCAAAGCCCTTTACACCCATATAGAGTTGGTGTCAGAGGAGTGTAGAGGTCTAGAAGGAGAGTATTTGGTGAGAGAGAGTTACAGGTAGTGTGGTCCCCGGCCCAGACAGCCTTGTGGAAGATGCAGAGGGATTTGAATTTACCCAAGCTGTTCCCCAATATTCCTTGCAGAGAACAACTCAGGGGGCATCAAAAGGCGGTGTGGCTTTTAGGGAAATTGGGACAGCTCCAGGTCGGCCACTGCCTTTAAAAATCTGTTGGGCTGGAGCAGAACCAGTCAATTGCCATGACGTGCCTTTTCAGAGTCACTTGCCTCTCCAAGAATGTCCACGCTTTCCTGTGGACAGCCTGCATCTGGCAGCATTCCTTGCCACCCGGGATGTTGCTGGGTCTGGAAAAGATCCGGGGCTATGCTAATGTCGGGACTGTCGGGACTCAGGGCTAGCTAGCCTTTTAGTTGTAGGCCCTGAGCTTCTGGGGCTATTGCCCCCTCAACTCCCTCTCCCCAGAAACACTGCTGCTTGCCACTTCTCATTTACCACCAGCTAACACAAACCTTGGCTCTCCAGATGCAAATGTGCACAGTTGGATCACAACTCGCATCATCACCAGTGAGCACAATCAATGGTGAGGTTGGAGTCCAAAACATCTGACGAGCCACATGTGACAGACCCCTGAGCTAAGGCGTGAATTCTGTGTTATGAATGTATGCTCATACTACCCACTACCAGGAGTGGCAGAGGCCCACTTCTTGACTGGAAGAGGGCCAGACTACAGGAGTGTCAGGGGCACACTTCCTGACTGGAAGAGGGCTAACTACAGGAGCGGTAGGGGCACACTCCCTGATTGGAAGAGAGCCAGACTACAGGAGTGCCAGGGGCCCCACTTCCTGACTGAAAGAGGGCCAGACTACAGGAGTGACAGGGGCCCTGCTTCCTAACTGGAAGAAGGCCAGACTATAGGAGTGGCAGGGGCCCACTTCCTGACTGGAAGAGGGCCAGACTACAGGAGCGGCAGGGGCCCCACTTCCTGACTGGAAGAAGGCCAGACTACAGAAGCGGAAGGAGCCCACTTCCTGACTGGAAGAGGGCCAGACTACAAGAGTGGCAGGGGCCCACTTCTGACTGAAAGAGGGCCAGACTAGAGGAGCGGCAGGGGCCCCACTCCCTGACTGGAAGCGGGCCAGACTACAAGAGTGGCAGGGGCCCACTTCCTGAATGGAAGAGGGCCAGACTACAGGAGCGGCAGGGGCCCGCCTCCTCAATGAAAGAAGGCCAGACTACAGGAGTGGCAGAGCCAGACTAAAGGAGTGGCAGGGGCCCTGCTTCCTGACTGGAAGAGGGCCAGACTAGAGGAGTGGCAGGAGCCCCGCTTCCTGACTGGAAGAGGGCTAACTACAGGAGCAGCAGGGGACCGCTTCCTGACTGGAAGAAGGCCAGACTACAGGAGTGGCAGGGGCCCACTTCCTGACTGGAAGAGGGCCAGACTACAGGAGCGGCAGGGGCCTGCATCCTGACTGGAAGAGGGCCGGACTACAGGAGTGGGAGGGGCCCACTTCCTGACTGGAAGAGGACCAGACTACAGGAGTGGCATGGGCCCACTTCCTGACTGGAAGAGGACCAGACTACAGGAGTGGCAGGGGCCCACTTCCTGACTGGAAGAGGGCCACACTACAGGAGCGGCAGGGGCCGGCATCCTGACTGGAAGAGGGCCAGACTACAGGAGCGGCAGGGGCCCGCCTCCTGAATGAAAGCAGGCCAGACTACACGAGTGGCAGGGCCAGACTAGAGGAGTGACAGGGGCCCCGCTACCTGACTGGAAGAGGGCCAGACTAGAGGAGTGGCAGGGGCCCCGCTTCCTGACTGGAAGAGGGCCAGACTACAGGAGTGGCAGGGGCACACTTTAAAGAAACCAGTCAAAAATGCACCCTGCACTTCCACTGGGGTTTTTAAGCCTGTGACAGAGAATTGATCAACATCACTTCCCATAGAGCAGAGGTTGGACCACAACTCCCATCAGACCCAGCCAGCATAGGCAAGGGTGAGGCATGTTGGGAATCATGGTAACACATTTAGCGAGTCTTAGGTTGCAGACCCCTGCCAAAGACACAGCCAGATAGGACGCCCATCTATTCATACCCAATAGAGGCTAAAGAGGGAGCAGAAAAGGTCAGTGTGCAGGTGAGGCAACACTAGAGGCATTCCGCACCCAGCCAATCAGAGGTCGAAGGGGGCGGGAGCGGTTTGGAGCGCCTGTCCTCTACTTTTTTTTTTTAAATTAGGTTTTGCCGTTCCTATACTTTTATTTAAAGAAGAAACCCGTTTTGTTTTAAAACAAAAGTGTAGGAAGAAGTTGAAACGCGCACTTCAGTGCACTGCACTGAACATTCCCTTAAACAGCAGGTGTGTTTGTTTGGGGGTTTGGCTTGCGCGTAGGAGGGGGTGCAGCGATGGGGTTTGTGAACAGCGGGGGCAGGCCAGCAGGGAACATGGTTCCACTACTTCTTTAGGTGAACTTGGACCACTGCAGCAGAAGTTTAATCCACAAACATCCACTATAGGGAAAACAGTAATGCTAGACCCCCCCCCCCCACGCCCTCACCCCACAAATATAAAGTAGTGCAAGCATCCCTGGCACACAGAACAGGACAACACAATACTAGCACAGAGCAATCAGAAAAGACAGCATGTTAGAGCGTTAATATACAAGCAGGTTAAAGAGAGACAACACTAGTCCTGACCAAAGTGAAAGTCATGTCGGAAGAATTAACCTAGCAAGCAGACCGATTCCAAACTGCCTTATTCAAGCATTTACTAAGCCCTACCCAGTGTAGTGTGTCACCCCTCCTGGGAGCATGGTATTTCCCAGGGTTCGTGCTCATGTCACATGTCAGTGACCATGTGACCACATTAATAAAAGGGATGAGCGTATCCTGCTCGTCAGTCTTGACCAACTGCCTCCTGCCTGCTGTGTCGTTCTTGGCAGCGCGATGCTGGCGCTGCGTAGCAGGCAGATGGCCAACCCTGCAATATCCTGCACTTGGACGGTGTCCCTGCTGGGCAACGCTGTGCCTGTGTCCATCTGCAGCGGCAGAGCCCCTGCAAGGCCACTCTGCATGTGTGGGCCAGTGCCCCTGTTGGGCAACACCGGCTGTGTGGCCGTGGTGGCCTGGGTACCCCCAGGCATTTAAAGTGCCCGTGTGAGCATGGGCAGACAGGGTGCCCCCTGTCCCTGGATGTCGGCTGGGTGCCCCCAGCAAGTCCTCGGTCATGCCTGTGAGCCTGCGAGCCAGTCCGCAACTGTTCAGGCCAACGTGTGTGCTGGGTGCCCCCAGCGATGGTCGGACTGGCCGGCTTGACCGCAGCACTAGACATAACACGTGTTGTGGGTGGCCTGCCCTAGACATCCGGCAGGCCCCCTAGTGCTATATGGCATCAGTACCATCGGGGTGGGGGCACAGCCAGCCATGCCCTTGACCGTGCGGACCTCTGCCACTGTTCTGGCACGAGGGTCCCAGGGCATCAGGGCATGCAGGCCAGTGCCTCCACGTGTAGGCCTGCATCCTACATGAAATAAGACACAGACTCAGGAGTTCCTCTTCTGGAGTCTGCAGCCGCTCTGCTTCATGTGCCTCCAGGGGCTCCTTTAATAGCTTGGGCCATAACACAGTCATGGCCCATCTTAAAAGGGCAATGCACATGGGAGGGAGACATCACAGTGGAAGGGTCCCACAACAACACTCCTCCTTTTCCATAACAAAATAACGACAGTTGCGGTTCAGTCCTTCCTGAACCAGAGATGATTCACCCACCCCCGCACCATCACAGAACGACAATACTTCTCACGTGGGAATTATGGTGTAGACAGATAATAGGATATGCCACTGGCACATAGATGGCTACTCAGATAGTTACAGATATAACACATACTAACACATTGTACATATACCCAGCGGGTGACAGTCGTGGTTGGTGACCCGCTGGTGGAACGGTGGCCGTACCACCACCTTTTACAAGACCCTTTATTAACCTGGCGTGTGGAACCTCAACCACTGAATGACGCCGTTGTAAGCTGCTGTCACCATATAGAGCACCCTTACAAGCTGCAGGATCTCAGCCTCCCATCACTGTTCTTTAAGGTAATGCAGGGCTGCTGGAGACCAGCTCACTTCCATCAGTGTCCTTTCCGGATATAAACTTCCACAGGTCACGGGCAGTCCATGGCACACTCCACAGGCCGGTAAAGCCGCACCTGGGGACACCAGGGGCCACATCGGCCTAGTCCCTTGATGTTGGGGTAGGCAGCATGGCACGGGTGTTAGGGCATCCAGGCCGCACCACATTGATGTTGACCGTGCATGGGGTGAGCGGACACCAGCTTTCTTGGTCATGCTCCCTTGTAGGAGTGTCACTTTGCCACATGGGCACAGGAGGGCGCACAAGCACTCACTCAGAGCTGCAACCCATACCTTGCCCATTGCCCCGCTTCTCGGCAGCGGGCGTCTGGGCCACATCTTCCTCTCCCCCAGGCAGGGTTTGTCAACGGGACGCTGCCATTGGTAGAAGGAGCACAGCACTCCACGTCGACAGGACTCTGCCAATGGTAGAAGAGGCATAAGCACTCCACTTTGAGTTGCAACCCTCATCTCTATCTGCCTTGGCCAGTTACCAGTTCAGTTCCTCTGTGGCTGTCCTGTGCTCGTCACTGATAGTATAGGGGCCATGGAGTGCAGTATTGCCATCTTCCTTTCTAGTGCACATATCGCAGGACTCCTCTACTTCAGCGCCCCCGCTCTGTGTCATAGCATGGCACGTTGCCAGAGCTTATTCAGCTGTCGATTGGCAGCCATGGGTTTGTGGCTTGGTTTGACTGGACTAAGTCCTGTGTACCCTTTGAGGCGGCAGGATGGCAGGAACTGGGTTATGAGTGAAAGTATGAAAGAGTAGAGACTGATCAGAAGAAATGATGATGTTGAATGAGTTGGATTGATATTATTTTGAAAAGTATTCTTATGAAAATGAAATTATTTTCTGTTTTGAAATTATAAAATGTGTACATTTGTGCACATTTGTTTCTCTAGCTTCATCTGTACCTAGGTTCATTGTTTATTATTGTGCCATAAAAGTTACCTGGAGAGCCTAGGTATTTACAGGTACCGCTTTATTATTTATTATTTTTATTGTAACTCCTGAAACAGAGCCGCGCATAATGTCACCACCGGACAGCCCACATTTTCTGAGGGCCCTGCTTTTGTTGTTTCATGCACTGACGTGGAGAAGCTGACTATGGTACCACCATCGATTCGGCTCATGGATAGAGCTCGCCGGCACAGCAAGATGCCCTACAGGTCATTGTGCAGTTACCACGCGTTCATGGAGCGCTTCCCAATTATCGCAATCGGGCACCCCAAGATTAAAGTGGGGAGTGCCGGCATGTTGTATCCATGGCCGCTCTTATTTACAAGCCTGATGCCCAGGGATCACTGACACCAAAGCAGTGTGCATCTACCTTGGAGCGGGTTTCCTCTTACCAGGATCTTTACCTTTTCGCCACAGGGCGGCCCAGGATTCGGTCACTGTAGCGGGCCTCTATTCTCACCACCATTGGGCCCCGGGATCTCTTTACACTTGACTCTTTTATACCGGGAGGGTGATCGGGCCGTCCCACTTGCCGGCAGGGCCTCTCCTTCTTGCCCAACAATCATTATTGACTTGCAACCTTTGAGTGCGCTTTGCGGAAGCAAAGGACACGCACCGATTCAGCATGTCCCCCTTCTGAGTGCAGAAACGCGAGTAGGATTAGTGGCCCGATAGCGTCCCCATTCTTCCCTTTGAATGACAGGGGATGCAGGACTGGATATGGAATAATATTTCCACTTCTTTTATTACATTGCATTCTCGACATGTCCTGTGTAGGCGGGCGGACCGGTGGCACCCTGATGCATCTTGGCAAACTGGTTCTTCCAGCACCGTCTTATACGGGACGGTCAGGACCGTGTGGGTGCTCATTAGAGGGGAAGGATTTTACTCTCGGGTCATTGACCTAGTGCCATGGTGGAAACATGAGTGGTGCGGGTGGTGAAAGGGAGACCCATGAGTTCTGGTATAATGCGACATGTGAGATTCATACACTTATTTATGTTATTCAGGTGACTTTTTGAATTGTGAATTTGAGAGCCAGTTGAAGTGTGAGCCGGGTGCAAATGAGGACGTCCGTAAGAGCCCCTGCATCGCGTCCATCTTCACGTTGGTTTGTTCCGGCATTCCTCGCCATTCTCTTTGTGGTGGGTACTGCATATTACAGCGCGGACAGCCCGCTTAAACAAGGCTGCCTCCAGAGGGGGGGCGAGCATTCCAAACTGCCCTGGCTCTGCACCGGAGCAAACATTGACTGTCCTCCTTTAGAAGTGAATACCGCAAGAGGCTACGGGTGAAAGCTCCCCACCCCACAACTTCTTCTTTCTCGTTTCCTCTGGATGCCACGCCGGTGCGGGCACGGCCAAACCTCGCAGTCACTGCTGCTTCTGGTAGGGCGGGGTGGGTATTCACCTAATTTGCCCCACCGAAGCACATCTTATCCGTCGGATGCCGCGGGGGGGGGGGCTGCGAGCGAAACTCCCACCCGGCCGCACAAGCACCCTCCTTCGAGGGCCGCGGCCCGGGAGGACTCGCCGGCAGGGCTCCCACATCGTCCTTTGTTGCCGGTCCCCCTCCTCCATTTGCGGCGATGGATGCTGCATGCTGGTCTTTCTCTCCTCCAGCGGGGACAAAGAACAAACAAGACAAACACAAACCCACGAACGAACGGGAATATAGACCTCCACGGGGTTCCGTCTTCGTAGCCAATATTTTGGGTGGCCTGCCATCGACATCCAGCAGGCCCCCATAGTGCCATAAACATAAGCATGCGACAGGCCCAGTGCCTGTGGGGGTTGGGGCCTGCCCTAGACATCCGGCAGGCCCCATGGTACTTTGGGACACCAGCACCATCGGGTGTGGGGGCACAGCCAGCCATGCCCCTGACCATGCGGACCTCTGCCACCGTGCTGGCACCGCCACAGCATCAGGGCATGCAGGCCTGTGCCTCCACGTGTAGGCCTGCAGCCTGCATGAAATAAGACACAAACTCAGGAGTTCCTCTTCTGAAGTCTGCAGCCGTTAAGCTTCACGTGCCTGCAGTCATGGCCCACCTTAAAAGGGCAATACACATGGGAGGGAGACATCACAGTTAAAGGGGCAACACACTTGCGAGGGTCCCACCACAACAACACGCAGGCATGTACAAGGCGCGTGAAAAGTACACTGGCTTAATAGTCAGTGAACATTTCCTAAGAGGTTTACTCAATGCTTAGAGAATATATGAACTGCCTGCAGGAGAGACACATGCTACCACTCCTTGAGAACTTTATTTAAACGTTCCAGTTGCCTGCTAAGTACTTGAGAAATGCTAATTAAGCATTTCTCTTTGTCTATGTAGCACAAGCGTCATTCACAAAGAACACTCTGTTTGTGTGTTCGTTAACCAATCGTGTGTTAGACACACTTCTGAACAGCCATGTCTGCTTGCATGCGCAGAAATAGAAAGGGGAGCATTCTGCAATAGGAAGTGTGCCTATGTGCGTGTGTGTAAACAGGACCATGTGTGTACAGTAACGTGAGAGGCAGCCTTAATCCCACAAGTTACCAAATAATTAACATCTAAACATCACCACCTGGGTGATGCAAGAGCAAGCAAGCGTTGGGAGGAACGTGGGCACACCCCCATGTTTCACTGGGACAGAAAGGTCTGTGGCACAAGGGCATTCAGGCAGCACTTCCTCCTACCCGCTTCCTGCCTCAGGGGAAGGCGGAAGTGGCCTTGTGTCCAGACGGACTTTTGTGACGTCATCCCGTTGGACTCCCCTTCAAAGCAAACCAAAAGCAGGATTAACAAAAAAAAAAAGCAAAATGAAACAAACATCAAACGCGCGCAATATATTTTCTAGTACATCCAACAACAGGAATAGTAAGATTTAAGACGCCCGCTAGCTACAGAAAATGATATTGTCAAACCAATGTCCCCCCCCTTTAAAAAAAGCTCAGCGAAGCCAGTCGTCATTTGTCCTAGTTGCTCGTTACCCATGAAAATATACGTGATGAAGCAGACCACAGTTGGTTATTTACAACTGTCCATCGTGTAGTTGGCATTGGGGCGCGCTTTCTGGCGCGCAGGCCTGCATTGGGGCAGTGGCTCTGTGGCTCCCCTAGACAAAGAAATGCTTGCTTAACATTTCTGAAGCACTGAATGAATGTTTAAATAACAGTTCCCAAGCAGTTCTAAGCATATCCCTTCTACTGACACTCCATGCATCCTAGAAAAGGTTCACAAGGGCTCAGTTCCTAAAATAAAGAGTGGGAGGGCTCTGGCATACACAATGGGCACATATGTCACAGGAAGTGAACATACCCTAAAGTGTCATTACATGTGTGTTTCCCAACTGAAGAAAGCGCACAGGACACATGAGCATGGGCAAGAGAACAGATTTTCAAATAGCATTGCTGGCTAAGTATAAAAGGTGTGCACCTTTTATACCTAAGAAGCTGTAGCAAAACATTTCCTTGATGGCAGAATATTAATGTGGCACAGGGTTCTGATAAGAAATTCATGTGGTCTTGCGACTAAGTGTATGGCTGTCCATCTCCATACCGGGGGTACTAGACGTGTTTCTTTCAAGTGGGTGCAGAACCTTTTTTTAATTCCTTGAAAACACACAGAGGAAACGTCGTCCACCCATGTGTTCCGTCGGTTTCATGTAATAATGTCCCCGCAAAAATGTCTCCTGACAAAAAAGACGCAGTTTTTTGCATTGACATTATTACATTGAACCGGTGGGAGACACCCCCGCAACCCCTGAATTTCTTTTTTTTTACAAGGGGATCAGGGGTCATCCCCACAACCCGCCCACATAGATAATGTCACCATATATAATGTCGCCTATGGCTTTTCCTGGCAACATTATGCATGGGGACATTATGCATGGCAATATTATGCATGGGCAGATTATGCATGGGGACATTATGCATGGGGACATTATGTATGGGGACATTATGCATGGGGACATTATGCATGGCAACATTATGCATGGGCACATTATGCATGGGGACATTATGCATGGGGACATTACGCATGGGGACATTATGTAAGGGGACATTATGCATGGGGACATTATGCATGGGGACATTACGCATGGGGACATTATGTATGGGGACATTATGTATGGGGACATTACGCATGGGGACATTATGCATGGGGACATTACGCATGGGGACATTACGCATGGGGACATTATGTAAGGGGACATTATGCATGGCAACATTATGCATGGGGACATTATGCATGGCGACATTATGCATGGGGACATTATGCATGGCAACATTATGCATGGGGACATTATGCATGGGGACATTATGCATGGCGACATTATGCATGGCGACATTATTACCTGATACCCTTCCCTCGTGTTCTGATGCTCACTGATTGTTTATTTAGCTAATTGTTTGGGTTTTAGAAAATGTTTAGATTAAGGAACTTTGGAAGCAGTTTGTTGGCTTAGTCAATGCTTACAGAGTGCATTTTCATTTGGGGTAGCATCTGATCGTCAAAGTGGTTATGGGGGTCTTAACAGTGACAGGCTGGCTTTGCAGTAGAGCGATGTGACAGGACATGTCACACGTGACACCTTTGCATATGCAGGTCTTTCAGCCAAGATAACTTTGCATTCTGTGATTGACAAGCCAATGCTAATAGCGGGAAAGGCCAGCCTAGAAATCCCAGCATGCAGCACAGCCTGGGCTGGCTCTTGCTTTCATACAGAGCATGAAGCCACTTGGCAGTCTGTGTTCATCTTCACCAGAGGCGCAAGCTTGAGCCCCCCCTCCTAAAAACTGAGTATGTTGACTCGACCTGGCGGACCTACAGAGCCGTGGAGGACAGAACAGGACACAGATGTTAAACGGCGCCTGGGCTTCACTATTAACAAAGGCTCAGCAATTACTAATGTAAAGCATTTAATTGTTAGCACCTGCATTCAAATGAGTAATTTTTTGGGCAATTGAAATCGTGATGGGGGTTTAGTACTTTCATGCCAGGCGAGTGATTGGAAGGGTAGAGAGGGGACAGGAGACTGCTCATTCTCACAGCAGTCCTTAAGTGGGTGCTTTTAGACTCAAAGGACAGAGTTAACTGCTTGTAACATGGAAGCTGCACTAGAATAGTCTCATTAGCATGCAGAAAGAAGTGATATGCCCCCACATGAATACGTTTGACCGTCCCCCGCCGTCTCTGAAGTTAGCGCCACACCCAACATTTTAAGGGTTAGCCATCCCCTCTCCCACCCCGAAATGTAGGTTTCGTGGAGCCCCTGATTTAACCGAGTAGGAAACTCATTACTTTGTGTCTAAACATGGATGCCGCGCGGGTGCTAAACATTGCTAGTAGGTTGAGCGGCAACTCACATGCTTTGCTGATGTTCCGGGTCCTTAACCATCATGAGACAATCAGCGGCATTGGACTGGGTGACTCAGGGTGTTGCACTTCGAAGACTTTCAACGTGGGCCCCCCGCCGTCATTGATATGTACCCCAATATCAGAAGTCTATTGTGCTGTAGATTTCTGTGCACACATGGATGGAGTTTAAATTAGACGGGCATTACCCAGCGCAAGGGTACTCATTTCATTGAGTCGCTGCAGGAGAAAATCTGAGTCTGCCCTGCCTGGCGTGAAACATGTGGCTGGTCATTTATATGCTGGGATCAATGGGGCTCACGCTGAACCGTCTCGGGAGGATAGCTCAGGGGCAGTGCGCTCGTCTTGTAAGCAAGATGACGCAAAGCATCACAGGTTCGATCCCTTAGAGACCTCTGGGTGTTAAGCACGTTATAAATAGCCCATTACAATTACAACCCTCTGAGCTATCTTACTCTCAGCTGGGAGGCATGGCAAGCACGTGTGCCCTCTCTATTAAACAACGCACCAAGCACACATGGCACTTTATCAGAAAATCAGTGTGCAGGTGGACAATCTCCTGTCCCCATGGGCTGTGACACATGTGAAAGCCAAGAATTCCCACTCAGACAATGTAAGGTGTGTACATTCACACCCCAAATGCGCTCCTTGGAGAACAGCCACCCTGCTGTGTGATTGACAGCTAGGCTGGAATGACCAATGGACGAAGGAACCCAAAGAAGAACTTGGAAGAGACGCCTGCTGCAACTCCTGGACCGTTGGGTTGCCCGATGAAGCCCTGCTACTGTACTGAATCTCCGAATTCGTTTCAACTAGAGAAGCCCTGCAAGGATGACTTCTCCCATTGGGTTGGTGGTACCAATCAACCCCAAAGTGAACTCATCTGGACATCCTCTTGGAGCTGGTTGTACTTCCACTGCTGCTGCTGCGACCGAATTGCCAGGGAGAGGAACACCAAACCGAGTGCATCGCTTTTAAGTCAGACCCGTGTTTCAGGAAGAACGCCCGGACCCTCCAGAAGCAGAACTGACCAAGCCTGAGCCACCTCAACAGAGTGCTGGACCCCAGATGCGAGGAAAGTCCAGAGTGGTATCCGTGAGACAGCGGTGGTGCTGTTTGCTGTCAGACGTGAGGACCTGAAACCGCAAAGTGCTGCTGAATTGAAGTTTGCCCATTGTTGCCGCTGATCTTCCCACTGCAGTGCATGAGTCCCCAGACGTCCTCCCTCTTGTCCCTACGACTGAGGCCCAGGAACACCAGGATCTGCAGAGCTGCACAGGAACAGAAGCGAGCGGGAACCATTTTTTCTAGCCAAAGGTACTGTAATGTTTAAGAGTACTTACCTCTCGTGGTGTAACCTCACTTGCTCTCAGTTGAGACTTGTTTTGGTTAACCTTGCAGAGTTGCTTACAGCTTTTCCCCTCACAAGCCTCCCAGCTGGTGGCCCTTCACGTGATCTTATTTCTACAAACTTTTCTAAAACCATTGTGCAAGACTTTTACTTACCTGCAAAGAAGATCTTCAACTCCCCTAGACTTTTCTCAACTAACATTGTCTGTCCTGGCTCCCTGAGAGACTCTTCTCACTTCTGACTTTGTGTCTTTACCTTTGCCCCAGAAAAGGGTTAATTTAGTTTGCATTGGAGGGTTGAAAAAGTACTTACCAGTTAATGAATTGTGTTAACCTTAGCTGTATTCCCCAATCTAACCTTTGCACCAAACTCAGCATTGCTCTAAACCTATCAGTGATAAATCAATGTCCACAGTGCCCTAGCTATTTAAGTCACCTGAGGGTGTTGGAAGTGTCTGTGTGCCATCCCCAATGGGAATCATCTCATTAGAGAATCTAGGAGTGTGATTTGAAGTATATTTTAATTGTTACATGTTTGCTCCCTTCTGAAGAAGGCTTATATAACTGACTGTTAACATTCATAATTGTTTAATCAAGAAACCTTGAGTGTAAGAGTTTATTTGAATAATTGTCACTGTGAATTCCTGTGTAACTACTCCACTGCTCACATTGACCCTTCTTGAGATAAGCCTGGCTGCTCAGCCACACTACCAACCTGTGTAGTACACACTTATACCAAAGGTTGGGGTCCTATTGCCAGGAGGTCAAGGTTGCTGTCATCTCCCAGAGGGTACTGTACACAATCTTGCCTAACAGTCACACACCAGCCACGTGGTGTACACGAGACTCCATTCGAGGTCACACACCAGCCCTCATGGTGTACACAAGACTCAATTTGCGGTCACACACCAGCCCTCACGATGTACACGAGACACCATTCAAGGTCACACCAGTCCAAAAGGACTCCATGGGAATCGGGACACTGAAGCACTGGCACTGTTTTTAACAGTGCCAGTGCTTCTGTGAAAAACCTTCCAGTAGGGGCCCGAACTCTTGGCTGGTCAGGCCTGCCGGTAGTACAGTGCTCCTACCGGCAGACTCGCAATGAGCCCGCCCGGAAAAGGTGCCGGTAACTTTATTTCCGGACCGGGTCACTCATAATGAGGCCCAATGTGTTTCACCTTCGATTACAAAGATGTGGCACATACATTTTAAATGTGGTACCATATTTTACAATAAGTCATCTTCCATTTCTGAAGGAGATAGGTAAATGTTTCAGACGCCTGTCCATATGCTTACACTATACATGGACGTGCCGCCCAAATCACTCAGTCATGTGACTATCAAATATATTTAAGACACCTCCCACACCCCCATTGCCAGCTCATGGGCACCTCCAAAAGTCTAGAATGTACATGACTAATAGCATAAATGTTGGTTTCTGGCTCCTGGTCATGCACTGAACAGAACAATGTCATTTTTCGTTAGACTGTTCCTTCTCGTTGATGGTGTTTGCATCTTAATCTTTATGATAAAGATCAACGGTTTGGCACCAAAACATTAAAAACATTACACTAAGCATATAGTCCACTAGTTCCAGTGGTCTCTGGTAGTTATCGCTTTCTGTGCTCCTACTAACACCTTTTCACCCCACACAGTAAAAGAGATAGCAATGCCAACTGACACCCAACTCCCTCCTCCTCCGATTCACTTTCCTCTAGTATCTTCCCAGCCTGTGCCATGGTGGCCACAGCTGTTCCAATTTGAAAACGCTCACTGCTGTCCCCAGCAATGCAGCCATCAACTAACCTGTCCCCCTATTTCCTCACCATTCCAAAGATCTTGAAAGTGCAGTCATCATCTGCATCACTGATTTCCGGGAGCGCAACCTGCAGCAGACACACCACGGGGGCAGTTATTTCCCATGTCTAGATACCCTATCGCTCACTCTCTCTCTTCTGCTCAACACTTCCATCTACCCTCATTTACATTCACCTTTCTGCTGCATTTGGCCATCAGGGCAGTCTTCTTGCTTGGATGGCAACTTACCTGGCTTATTTCTCCCGCCTAATCTCTTGGAACTTCCCATCCTGTTAAACTGCGCGTCCCTGGAGCGCTGCGTACCTGAGGTTTCAGTTGCTGGTCTCGCCGGTGACGCCAGACTGGAAGACCTTCAAAAGGAGTGCAGAGATTGTGACGCTAGGAAGCGACCCCGACCCAACCCTAATGGAACAGGGATGGATAGGAATCACCTCCCGACGCCACTGGCTCACCTCCCTGCGGATTAAAGTGACGTCGGGACAGTGCAAGCACTGACAGGGAGGTGATGAAGTGTTAGGCTGGTATGGTCCGGTAGAGTGGTTCACAAGATGGAGGGTGGAGAAGATCTTCAGAGAAGTCCAAGCACAATCCACCAAGGCAGTCGATAATCAGGAGGGCTGGCACCCAGAGCCAGGCAGGCACGGAAGATCCCGAAAAGCAAGGAGATCTGGAAGAGGGTGGAACCCAGAGAAACTGGAAGGCCCAAGGGAAGGGGAGAATGCCAAGAGGAGGGACCCACAACCTCCCAGGGCCACGGGGCCTTGGAAAAAGCTATTCCCTACAGGAATGAAACCAAGAGGAAAGAAAGAAAAACAGGAAGGCAGGAACCACAAGGAAGGGACCCAACGGGAACTAATGCAGCCCAGGAGGCCAGGGAACCGGACAAGGCAAGCGGGAAGCAAGGAGCAGGGAAACAGATACAAGGCACCAAGCGACGGTAAGTGGGGAACAAACCACGTTAAGACGCGATCTGTTAGAGGGCCGGACGCTATTTACAGCATCCGGCACGAAAACGAGGCTTGGAACGCTAGCTGGGCTGCGCATGCGTAGCGGTCGAGCGGGCACCAGGACGAGGCTTGGAACACAAGCTTGTCTTCCCGTTCCTGGTTACCCGCGAGGTCCGCGCATGCAAGCGAAGGTGTCGGGCGCCGGCCCGCTGCAGAGAGCCACGCTTCCCAAGCCGGTAACATGGGTACAACTGCCACGTCCGGGGACGGAAGCGACGAGAAGGCCAGGTAAGTGTCCTAACACCATACCCCCCCGGAAAGACCGGAAGAACCCGGCTTCAAAGGGAAACGGGAATAAAATTCCCTAACCAAACGGGGGGCATGAACATTCTCAACAGGTTCCCAAGTGCGATCACAGGCAGGATAGCCCTTCCAGTCAACCAAATACTGCAATTTATCCCTAAAGAGACGGGAATCACATATTTCCTACACCTCAAATTCAGGGGAACCCCCAACGTCAATGGCAGCGGGTCAGGGGCAGGCACGATGGAAGGGATCCGGATGATATGCCTTCAAAAGGGATACATGAAAAACAGGGTGGACCCTCCAAGATTCTGGCAATATAAGTTCAAAAGCTACAGAAGACACCCTCTTGGCAATCGGGAAGGGACCCAAAAATTTGGGAGCTAATTGCAAGGGTACATTCCGTGCAGGCAAATATCTGGAAGATAACCACACAAGATCTCCTACCCGAAATGGTGTCTCAGGGCTCCGATGCTTATCGGCCTGCCTCTTCATGGTCTCACGTGCCCTGGCCAGGGTACCAGCCGCTCGACGCTGTAGATTCTGGATATCGGTGACAAGGCGATCAGCTGAAGGAACATTACTTGATCGTACTGGCGTGAAAGGCAGCAGTCTGGGATGAAGGCCATACGTACAGAAAAAGGGGCTTAGTCCGGTTGCAGAATGAACTGAATTGTTATATGCAACTTCAGCCAAATCGAGATGTGACATCCAGTTGGTTTGGGAGGCATTGGCAAAACAACAGAGGTACTGCTCCAACGTTTGGTTAGTCCTTTCCGTCTGTCCGTTGGTTTGTGGATGATGGCCTGAACTGAGTGCCCTATGGATGCCCAAATGCTGGCATACTTGACCCCAAAAGGAAGAGACGAACTGAGAACCACGGTCAGATATTATCTTGACAGGTAATCCATGGAGACGAAATATGTTGTGCAAAAAGGCACGCGCTACTAGGGCAGCTATGGGAATTCCTGGGAAGGGAACAAAGTGGGCCATCTTGGTGAAACAATCGACACTAACCATGATACAGGTATGACCTTCGGAGGGCGGAAGATCGACAATGAAGTCAGTGGCGATGGTATGCCAAGGACAAGGCAGTGTTTCCGTGGGATGTAAAAGGCCTACGGATTTCATTCGTGGAACCTTGACCTGGACACAGATGGGACAGCATTCCACATAACGTCTGACTTGCAAAGTCCATTTAGGCCACCAAAAATGTCGAGAAATAAGTTCTTGCATAGACCGAATACCACGGTGACCCCCTATCTTGGAGTCGTGAAAGCTTTGTAGGATCGTCTTGCGAAGCTCATCCGTGGGTAAGTATAGCCTATTCTGGAAAAAAAAGCAATCCGTCCTTCTCCTTCAACTGGTGACGTCTCATCAAGGTGTCCCATGAAGAGTCCGATAAGGTAGCTTGTGCCACCCTATGCAAGAACGATGGCAGAGCCAGTAGAAAATGCTTGGGAGCAATCACAGGCTGGTCTCGACCTTCATGTTGTACATCATCAGCCAAAGAACGGGAAAGAGCATCCGCCTTCACATTACTGCTACTGGGTACATAGGTGATATGAAAATCATACTGTGAAAAAAAGAAGGCCCATCGAGCTTGGCGGGAGGTCCGACACTGCAGAGAGCGTAGAAATTGCAAGTTTCGATGGTCAGTGCGTACCTCCACCGGAAAACATCCTCCGAGAAGATGATGGCGCCATTCTTCAAAGGCGGTCTTGATGGCCAGTAGTTCCTTTTCGATAATGGGATAGTTCCGTTCACTAGCCGTAAGTTTTCTGGAGTAGTAGGCTACAGGGAACTCTATTCTGATGCTCGGATCCATCTGAAGTAGAACGGCTCCCACAGCAAAATCCGAAGAATCGGCTTCCACGATAAACGGCTGGTCGTCTTGGGGATGATGTAATATAGGTGCGGAACTAAAGGCCTTCTTTAATTGCTCAAAAGAAGCGGCAGCATCTTGTCCCCGGACAAAGATTCTCTTAATACTGGTCAAACAGGTTAAGGGCACAGATAATTGCGAAAAAGATGGAATGAATCTTCGGTAGAAATTAATGAATCCAAGAAACCGTTGAAGAGAATTTCGGTAGCTGGGAGCTTTCCATTCTAAGATTGCACGAACCTTGGCAGGATCCATGTGTATGCCCGACGCACTGATTACATACCCAAGAAATTCAATGTGGTCTTGGTGAAAAAGACATTTCTCAAGCTTGGCGTAAAGGTTATTCACATGTAGCCGCCGAAGTACCTCTTTCACATGTACTATGTGCTCTTCGGGATCTCTTGAAAACACCAATATGTCATCCAAATAAACCCAGACCGAAGTCCCGATTAAATCAAAAAATATATGATCCATTAGACGTCGAAAGACGGCTGGGGCATTGCATAACCCAAAAGGCATAACTCTGTATTCATAGTGCCCGCTTGAAGTCTTGAAGGCCGTCTTCCATTCATCTCCAGCCTTTATCCGTACCAGATGGTAGGCCCCACGGAGATCAAACTTGGAAAATATTCGTGACTCATATAAAGATTCCAAAATGGACCGAATCAAGGGAAGTGGGTATCTATCCTGTCTTGTGATGTTGTTTAGTTGTCGATAATCAACACACAGACGCAGGGTACCCTCCTTCTTCTTTACAAAAAACAGGGGGAATCCTGCCGGTGAGTTAGAAGGAGCAACATACCCTTGCTGAAGACATTCTTTAAGATACTCCTGCAAAACCTCCTTTTCTAGAGCAGTCAGGGAGTATACCTTGCCATGCGGAATCACAGCGTCGGGTAACAGGTCGATAGCACAATCAAAAGGTCTATGAGGAGGTAAGGGAATGTCCTTAGGTTCTGAGAAAACCTCATGAAATTCAGCGTACGCAGAGGGAACTGAAGAAACAGAGAGTAAGCGTGGCACACCAACCCCTTCAGTCTGGGTGGCAATCGATGATTGCGTTGAAGAAGAACCGATATTACAACAGTCCTGCACACAATGATCAGAGCTGAAAACCAAGGTCCGAGTCTGCCAGTTGATGTTGGTGTTATGGTGTAACAACCAAGGCAGTCCCAAAATGATCGGATAAGAGGGAGTCTTAATGACATCCAGAGAGATCTGTTTGTGGTGTTCTTCAATCCACAAACTCAGTGTCTCAGAATGTTGATGGACCGGACCCGAAGACAACGGGGTACCGTCAATAACTTCCACCACCGAAGCACAATTCTTTTCAATCAAGGCAATACCATTCCTGATGGCAAAATCAGTATCCATATAATTTCCAGAGGCTCCACAATCCAATAATCCCAGTACTTTAATGGGTTCTTTTCCTGACCAAGAGACCTTGAGTGTTAAGGCCATAAGCACGACTGGTTGCATGGGTTGTCGGACTTGTACTGAATCAGGAAGGACTGTAGAAGAAGAGAGGCGCACCGTCGCCTTTCCCATAAACGATAGGCCATTAAGTTTTCCGACTTCCGAAGTGGTCTTGATGGACAAGTACTGAGATAATGGCCAGAGGCCCCACAATACAGGCACAACCGTAGGTCACGTCTACGTTTCTTCTCGGCATCAGATAGGGGACCTCTGACCGCTCCCAGTTGCATAGGTTCAGGAGTTGGTTCAGCCGAGGTAGATGCTTTGACTGGCACTGGCACGAATCTTGGAATTGTTTTTTCCAAACGGCGCCTCTCACCCCTTCTCTCAGACAACCTGTGATCGATCCGCATCACTTGCTCTTGCAATGCTTGCAGGGTTTCTGGTTCTGGAATATGGAGAGGTTCATCCTTATATTCCTCGCTCAACCCCCTACGAAAAAGGGTTTTCTGAGTAATCTCAGTTCATTGTGAATCGGTGGCCAGCTGACGAAAACGGCTGATATAGGTGATTATATCAGTGGATCCTTACTTCAGGTCCATAAGTTGATTTTGCGCAGCAGCAGCGAGGTTGGGAGACTGGAACACCTCCAGAAAAGCCTTCTCAAAGGCCAAAATATCCTCCAGAACAGGACTTTTGGCAGCTACCAATGGAGTGGCCCAGGGCAATGCGTTTCCGGTTAGATTTCCCAAAATGTACCCAATCTTGGCCTTATCCTGGTTGAAATGCATAGGGCGAAACAAAAAATGTATTCTACAATGGTTGCAAAATTCAGCCACCCGTCTAGGATCACCATCAAATTTTATTGGGCTGGTCTGAGCCATCACAGTCTCTGCAGAGGTACTGGGGGTAGCCCCTTGAGCTACCAGCTGACGTAAGGCCAAATTCTCCTGATGCAATACTGTCATCTCGGCGCGTAGGGCCCTGATCTCATTCCTCAATTCCTCAGAATCCTCCATCTCTAAATCGGAACTGGTTGTTAGGCGTCTTAATCTGTTAAGCTGCGTGTCCCTGGAGCGCTGCGTACCTGAGGTTTCAGTTGCTGGTCTCGCCGGTGATGCCAGACTGGAAGACCTTCAAAAGGAGTGCAGAGATTGTGACGCTAGGAAGCGACCCCGACCCAACCCTAATGGAACAGGGATGGATAGGAATCACCTCCCGACGCCACTGGCTCACCTCCTGCGGATTAAAGTGACGTCGGGACAGTGCAAGCACTGACAGGGAGGTGATGAAGTGTTAGGCTGGTATGGTCCGGTAGAGTGGTTCACAAGATGGAGGGTGGAGAAGATCTTCAGAGAAGTCCAAGCACAATCCACCAAGGCAGTCGATAATCAGGAGGGCTGGCACCCAGAGCCAGGCAGGCACGGAAGATCCCGAAAAGCAAGGAGATCGGGAAGAGGGTGGAACCCAGAGAAACTGGAAGGCCCAAGGGAAGGGGAGAATGCCAAGAGGAGGGACCCACAACCTCCCAGGGCCACGGGGCCTTGGAAAAAGCTATTCCCTACAGGAATGAAACCAAGAGGAAAGAAAGAAAAACAGGGAGGCAGGAACCACAAGGAAGGGACCCAACAGGAACTAATGCAGCCCAGGAGGCCAGGGAACCGGACAAGGCAAGCGGGAACCAAGGAGCAGGGAAACAGGTACAAGGCACCAAGCGACGGTAAGTGGGGAACAAACCGCGTTAAGACGCGATCTGTTAGAGGGCCGGACGCTACTTACAGTGTCCGGCATGAAAACGAGGCTTGGAACGCTAGCGGGGCTGCGCATGCATAGCGGTCGAGCGGCCACCAGGACGAGGCTTGGAACACAAGCTTGTCTTCCCGTTCCTGGTTACCCGCGAGGTCCGCGCATACAAGCGAAGGTGTCGGGCGCTGGCCCGCTGCAGAGAGCCACGCTTCCCAAGCCGGTAACATGGGTACAACTGCCACGTCCGGGGACGGAAGCGACGAGAAGGCCAGGTAAGTGTCCTAACACAGCCATCTGTTGCCCGATGAGGTCACTCAAGGGTCTGTCTTTGGTTCCTTCCTTTTCACACTGTGCTTCCTCTCTCTGCAAACTCATCTCCTCTCTTTGAGTCTCATGACACTCAAATCTTCTCCTCCTTTCCCCCTGAGCTCTCCTCTCGAAACTGCCTTTCTACTATCCTTCACTGGTTGGTTCTGCTCAGTTTGATGCTCAACACCTCTAAAACAAATGTGATCTTATAAACCGGGGTTCTCTTTGACAGTCACCTGAAACTTTAGCACTTCCTCATTCCCATTGTTACAGTGGCCATGCTTAACATCCTGGTCTTCATAAACTCTGTCCCCATCTAACCTGGCACCCTACCAAACACTCATCCGCACCCTGGTCCACAGCAGGCTGGAGTACTGCACCTTGCACTCTACCAAGCACTCGGCTGCACCCTCTTCCTCAGTAGGCTGGATTACTGCACCTTGCACTCTACCAAACACTCATCCCCACCCTGGTCCTCAGTAGGCTGGATTACTGCACCTTGCACTCTACCAAACACTCATCTGCACCCTGGTCCTCAGTAGGCTGGATTACTGCACCTTGCACTCTACCAAACACTCATCCACACCCTGGTCCTCAGCAGGATCATTTACTGCTCGTCTTCTCATGGGTCTTCCCCTCCACTCCTTTGACACTTCTCAACGATATATTCAATTTTGTCACCCTGACCATCTAAAACCTTGCAGGATCCTAGCCCAACTCATGTCAATCACTCCGTATTAAAATTACTTTTCATTGTGTTTGAATCCATCTGTGGGCTAGCGTCCTCCATGGATGAATTTCAACACAAGAAGAAGGAATTATAAGGGCAAGCGATTTTGAATGAAATCCATCTCCCAATACTCTACTCCTTGCTCTTTATGCTGCAAAGCTCTCCTCAACATACCCGTCCCGCCCCCTCTATTGTCTTCCATTTTGCTCTTTTACCCTCCTCGCTCCCCATCACTGGAAGTCCAGACACTTTCGACTTTCCAACAGCTACTTGCTTCAAGATCCCCATTAAAGAGTTTATTTTTATTTTTTATTTTATTGTTTAAAGCGCAGGCTTAGCTTGAGAGTGGCAGAGCGCTGTACAGAGTGTGGGTAGTCGGCATTTGAGCTCCCATATTTTAACAGTAGGGCAGTACTATTAGGTCTGCGCATTGGTATATGCGTCCATTGGAGTTAGTCCTTGGTGAAGTGTTTTTGAAAGAGTCATGTTTTGAGAGATTTGCAAATTTGGACAATTGTGGGGGCATTCCAAGACGACCCCTGGATCGAGTTCCAGAGCGTAGGTGCATGACAAGAGAAGGATTGTTTGCAGTTCCTCTCTTTGCGGATGAGTTGTGATTCAAGCCGGTTGGTCGATTTGTGCGCGAGGAGTGCGTGCCGCCAGATATGTGGAGTTTAGCCGACAGGTACATTGGTGTTCTACTCATGATTGCTTTGTACAGTATCACCTGCTCGCCTTTCCACTCTCAGCCGCTACCGTCAATAATGCCCAAGAGGCGTCACCACTGCATTGAACACCTGTAAATATTGTCATTACTGAAGATGCATTTAATATCTACCTTGTGTCTGCATTTGCTGTTTTCCCACCATAATCCAGTGTAACGCATTGACCACTACCTCATGTCTACGTAAAGCCGCGAGCAGTGGGACCAAGATGTCTTTCGTACAGTAGTCCTTGGTGAGTCATTTAATGAATCTTTGCTATATTTTATATATTTGTATGCACAAAATGCAAATCCACAGTACACAATAACGTTCAATTTGAATGCAGTGCAAAGGCATGGAAGATAGTAAAGATACAGTAAGGCTGAGTATGACAAGGGCTGAGCATGTGGGTCAGATGAAGCCAGACCACTCAACCATCAACCTACCGCCATCCAAACACCTTTCTTACTCTACATTTAGTGCAAACATGCCGCAGGCCAACAAAAGTGGAATGAAGGGTGTGCTAGAGGCTGTGTTGTGTTTTGCACGGCCAATATAGTGCGGCACAGCCCTTACAAGTATTAATGTATTGGTAGTTTTATAGAGTGCCTCAGTGTCACCTACCAGTCACTTCAGAGCATAAAGCGAATCTATATATATTTATTTTATTTCTTGTGCATTTTTAAGGCGCTTAGACAGCAAGTCAATTGTGTTTCAAAGCACCCACAGGGCAACTGGGAGGGAGAATGGGTCCTATTAGGCCTTGCGAGCATTCAGAACGTGCAAGTGCAGAGAGAAGGGGCGGGGGAGGGGCACGGGTAGAGGAATGATGACCATTGCAAGGAGGTAACTGTAGACCTATGGAAAATGATGAACACCGACAGCATTAAGAGCAGTGACGCAAAGTGAGTTTAACTTTAGTGGTCGTGGATGGGTACAGGGGAATGGGGTATGAAAAACGATGTTGAAAGGAGAGGCAGAATGGAAGGGGTGCCAATCCTTTTCTATCTGTTCCCTGTGACTAGAGTATGGCGGGGTCGACTCTACTCACTTATTCAACGCAAGAGTAAAGAAGTGTTTCTTCCACCTACGAACAATCAAATGGATCCAACCTTTGCTCACCTGCCCGTCATCTCCCGCGTCATGTCCAGAATAGACTATGCCAACAGCAAATACCTGGAAATGCCGGAGTACCTCACCAAAAAACAACAGTGAGCACAGAACGCAGCGGCAAGACTGTTCCTTAGACTCAACAAGAGAAAACACTTTACACCGGCACTAAAAACCCTACATAAAAATTCAGAAAACGACTTCAACTCACCCACCTACACAGGAAATTCTATCGAAGACAAACACTGAACCACAACGCAAGGTGGGAAACTACAACCCAAACCATACAAGCCAAATCTGGGCTGGCACAGTGAAGGGAAAGCACATCAACGCTGATGACCACACAAGGACTTGAGCCCAATCAAATCAAAGTAGCCCACAAGAAGGCACAGACCTCTCTCACCACTAACCCTAGTACAACCTTCCATTTTCCCACACACTCACCCTCAACCATCAATCGAATCCCATGCACCCCTCCGGAACAGCACAATCTTGAAATCACACAGCAAAATGCACACTCCTCCAACACCCGACTCCAACCCAAAACACCAAACCGCCACAAAGAATTACACCACAGAGTCACAAAACAATCCCATGCGGACTCACACACTGAAACAACAACAAGCCCATGATAACCTGACGCAAACCTAACACATCCCGACTGGTTTTTCCAAAACGAAACTACAAACAGCGCAGCAAATGCTCTCTTGCGCTCTCCTTCTCCGTCCCACTACCCCGTTCCTTTTCAGTTCCGCCTGGGCGCCTGGAAACCATGAAAGTGGCAGTGATGTACGGTACCAATCTCAATAGCATAACATAACATATCAACGATTTAGAAATACTCAAGTGCAAGCTACACTCCCCATTGAATATCCTATGTCCAAATGTGTTTTATATCAATCTTACTTTTAATGATAAAATATCTTGAATCCAATTGTTCGGACAAAAAACAAGAGGATAGAGAAAGTCTAATATCCTGCAACGAAGGATAACCGCAGAGTGCAAAGAATCACAAGACTTGGTTAGAATACAAATAGTGCTCACCCCCACCCCCTGCAACTCCCACTGTTTCCATGGGAGTAAACAGATTTTTCCATCTGTTCAATTTACATGACCATTGTTGTCCTCCAGTGAAGGCCGAATGATAGGGACACTCGGAGGGCTTCCACCTGAGCAAGCTGGGCTTCTTTGCTCGAGGCACCCTCCAACCCCCCAGACCTCCCATTGTTACTGCTTCGTTATTTGGCTATTTCATTTTGCGGAAAATCTACTCAGAGTAATGAAAAGACAAGGCGGGGCTGAAAAGGAGAAGGATAACGACGAGCAGGCACTCCGGTCTTGCTGGCGGGATCCGCGCGCAGCCCGTCTTCCCTAGCCCATCACTGCACGCATTCCTGGGAATTAATCAGGTGGAAAATTGCAATCAATCCTGTCCTGAGGCAGCCAGCTTCCCAGCTGGAAGCCGGCAGCAATAAAGGGACCAGAACAGGGCCTGCAGCGGGTCAATACCAGGCATGCAGCCAGTCAATATCCGGCCTGCAGCGGGTCAACATCCTGCCTGCAGCGCGTCACTGTCAGGCATTATCGCTGGCCAGGAGGCGGGAGGCCACTAGCGCGGTCTTCAGGCCTTCTCACCTCTGCAAGGGTTCAAGGCCAGACATCCAGAGCTGCACGCATGTGGCCGACAGCAGGTGCACATGAAGCGCGCCGCAAGTCACTATCGGGCCTGCAGCGGGTCAATGTGATGCAGGGTGCAAAATCAGCACTCAGCACTGGCTAGTGATATTTGACTCTTGGCGAGTAAGAAATGGTGTGCTCTTTGTATGCATAGAATTGAGGTGGCAGGTGACTTTTTCATAGCTGGCTGGTGGCTTGCCCAATGTCTGGCCTGCGATCGATTAATTTGTCTTTTTTGTTCCAATATGTAATGGGCCAGGTGCCTCTGGTCACATCCCAACCACGGCATTGTCACTTGAACCCCTGCAGTAGGTCAGGCCTGGTTCATCTTTCGCCGACGGCCTGCTCTTTGACCTGACACATCACGTACCATGTGCCCGTTGCCCGCCCTTCTCAGGGACTTTGGGATAAGTGGCTTCTCCTGGCTCCTATTTGATACTTTACTTCCTAGCAATGGTGGTCATTTTCCAGCTCTCCGGAGTGTTAGAACAGGTGTAAAAAAACACCATAAACGTTTTACGACTGGTTTGCCACCTGTTTTAACACTCAAAGACATATCGTCTTTTTGGCAGTTTCCGCCTGTCCAAATAAAGGGAACTAATGCCAGCATCGCGATTTCACGATTGCGTCAATGCCTGGTATTCCGATGGCAGCCGCCTGTTTTTAGCCCCTACTAACAGCAGGCGTATTCCATAGGAATCTACTGTAAAGGCCCCCTGCAAGAGTGTCCACCGGAAGTCAGTTACGCTTCTTTGCGCTACACAGTGCAAAAGAGGAGTCTTGACCTATTTTCCGCCTGGGTTTAGCACACATTTTTTGCCACGTATGAAAACTGCCTGGAAGAGACCAAACACGAAAGTGAGACGTTAGTGGCCCCCTTCGTCAGTCGTGGAGGCAGAGTGGGGGCAGGGGAGGTGGACGCCCCCCCAGGTCACCCCTGGTGCCCAATGTACCCCCAGTCTCCCGATGGCCCCCTATTATCCGCGCCCTTGTCACCAAAAGCTGCCTGCACTACTGCCCTCCGTGCAATTAAGACAATGACCCCAGAACTAGATTGGTGATTTTACCACCCCAGCTTTTCCTTTGGTGCCACCTCGTGCTACTTCCGTTGACACCCGTTGCTTGGATTCTGCAACACCACCAACAGGGAGTTACACCCCTGCACCACCGACACAATGGCACCCACAGTCTTCTTCCGCAGCATTGGATCCATGTTGACGTTTGAACTTTCCACCACTCGGTTTGTCCTCGGATTACATGACCCTGGAATGAGTTGTCTGGCATCAGTGGGTGAAGTGACACAAATCTGGTAGAAGTTAGCATCAAGTTGCAGCTTTATGCCACCCTCCCGTTTCTAATCGCCCACCTTGGACACCCCTTAAGGGACAGAATGATGCATGTCACACTCTTTCTGCAGCCTTCTAACTTTAATCTGACTTTATTACGCTTAAATGCTGAAAAAAACAAAAAAACATCACCAGGGAGCAGAGTTCTTCTGCCCTATGCATGGCTGTGAGCCCGAGGAACAGTTGATCACAAGGTGAAACACTTGCCATATCATATCACAGTGGGTGCAGTGTGTGGCACCTCAAGCATGGACTTTTTCTTTTCCTAGAGCCCAAATACAAAGAAATCTGGCCCAATTCTGGCTTTCGCTATGGCACAGAAACCGCTCTTTTAGACCTCAAGACCCAAATTGAAGACCTCAAAGACAAGGGAAAACTGGCCCTCTTACTCTTATTAGAGCTCTCCGCAGCATTCGATTTAGTTAATCATCAAATCCTTTGCCGTCATCTTAAAAGCAAAGCTTTTTGGACAAAGCTACAGCTTGGATCACATCCTTCCTGGACAATAGATCCATGAGGGTCTTCTCCCCCTCTGCCACGGCTGAACCCTCCCCTGTCACTTGTGGAGTCCCCCAAAGATCTTGCATGTCCCCAACACTCTACAATGTCTTCACTAAACCACTTTTCGACATCTTCGATCTCTTGGGCGTCACGTATACCAACTACACTGATGATACCCAAATACTTATCCCCATCACTGGTGACCACAAAACCGACTCTCTAGCCATTAACGCCATTTACCAAGTCATCCAGGCTTGGATGGCTCAACATGAACTTTGTTTAAACGACGAGAAGACTGAGCTCCTCATCCTTGGCTCACCCCAAAACCTCAGCAAGCTTGACCCATTGTTCCAATCCTTCACCACTGATGGCAACTCTATCAAAGTGGCCAAGGACACTAAGACGTTAGGCATATACCTTGACTCCACCCTCTCCTTATCTAGACAAACCAACGCAGTTTCCTCTGCTGCATCTTATACATGCAAGCTCATCACAGCCTGCCGCCCCTTCCTGTCCACTGACAATTGTACAACACTAGCCAGGACACTTGTCCTTTCCAAAATCGATTATTGCAATGCCCTTTATCTGAGTACCAACCAATGCAATATTAAAAAACTTCAAATCATTCAAAACAATGCAATTAGAGCGGCCCTGAACATTCCCAGAAACTCACACATCACGGAACACAGACAGAACCTCCGTTGGCTTTCAGTCTCTCAAAGAATTTCTCTTAAAGCTCTTGCACTCACCCACAAAAGTATCGCCAACCAAGCCCTCGGCTCCCTTACCAACAGGTTCTCATCCCACACGGCTACGAGACCACTCAGAAGCGTCCCATCTAACTGCCTCATCATCCCGCGCTTCAACCTCCAAAGATCAGGAGGCCGCAGCTTCCCTGTCCTGGCAGACAAGCTGTGGAATGCCCTACCCAACCCGCTCAGAGCTGAACCCTCCTACCCAGCCTTTAAGCGCAAAGCCAAAGCCTGGTTGCCCACCCACGACTCTGCATGACACTGATTCCAACGTCTACCCATAGTAGTGCAGACCTTCTGTATCATATCTTCTACCTATGTCCATGTAATTCTGTTCCATATCCTGCCCTGCAATTTGTAGTACAACCTTTTTTAACATTCCCACTCTGGTTATGTAATGTCTATATCCTGTATATTTAATGTAAATACTCCTGCCTGTAACTTAATGTAAAATACTCTTGCCTGTAACCAAGTAATGCGCCCGGTTGCCCTCGGGCCTGGTGTGCTATACAAATAAATAAAATACAAAATACAAATACAAATTCCAGCATTGGTAGTATGCTAAAGCCAGATGCTTCAGATTACAGCGCCTAGATGGCTCTGAGTTAAACGTGTGTGAACTGGGAGGCCTATTTCGTGTGTACTGGGGGTGTTTGCTTGTGAGTCAGACTGCAGTCTTCACCATGTACTTAAAGATAACATAACAAAGAAAATCTGTGGGGTGAGTACATTCCAGACAGAGACCCTGGCGCAGCACACACCTCTCCCCAGCTCTCCATTCGGGGAACACCTCTCCCCAGCTATCTCTCCATTCGGGGAACACCTCTCCCCAGCTATCTCTACATTCGTCTCTGCGCCGCATAGAATACAGTTGTACCCCATGATAAATTAGGTCCAATTTTAGACATTGGGAGGATAGCTCACGGGCAACGTGCTCGCATTGGAAACAAGACGAAGTGGAGCCACGCAGGTTCGATCCCCGGGTCCGCGCTTAGAAACCTATGGGTATTAAGCGCGTTATAAATAACCAATTATAATGACATAGCTCCGCCACCTTTTCCCTCCCAGTCCTTTCGAGCATCTCATGCATCTCGGGAGGATAGCTCAGGGGCAACCCAGAAACCTCTGGGTATTAAGCGTGTCATAAATAAACTATGATATCATATCTTCCACCCTCCTCCCAACTATCTAGCCGACTTTGCTCCTCACTACCACTTCTGCATGTTCTATCATACTCCTTTGCTCGTCTGACTGGCAAAGCGCTTTGACACCATAACCTATGGCAGGAGGCGCTATACAAATGCAAGATAAAATAACGTAGCATGCATTCACAAAAATGGGACCAGTGGTGTCTGCTGGTCAGTTGGAGGTGGTAGTCAGTGAATGGCAAGGCTCGAGGGCCAACAGTGGAGCAGATATATCATTGGGCATCAGGGGCAGTGAGTGGCCCGTCAGAGTGTGGCACTGCCCGGTGCCCAAGGACACTGATCTCTGCCTACCAGATACAGCAGGTCATTGAATAGTGTACATATGGCATGATAAGGCTGCCAGGCATTGCGGACCCCCAATGTGCCCAACAGCTGCAAAAACCTGGCAGAACCTACATGGTCTCTGGCTTTTCCCATGGCTCTGCCAGGGCCACTTGCCTCTGTAAGGGAATCCACGTGAGCTTGGCTCTGCAAGGGTCTCTTGCCTCTGTGAGGGAAACCACGTGAGCTTGGCTCTGCAAGGGCCACTTGCCTCTGTGAGGGAATCCGCGTGAGCTTGGCTCTGCAAGGGTCTCTTGCCTCTGTGAGGGAAACCACGTGAGCTTGGCTCTGCAAGGGCCACTTGCCTCTGTGAGGGAAACCACGTGAGCTTGGCTCTGCAAGGGCCTCTTGCCTCTGTGAGGGAAACCACGAGAGCTTGGCTCTGCAAGGGCCTCTTGCCTCTGTGAGGGAAACCACGTGAGCTTGGCTCTGCAAGGGCCACTTGCCTCTGTGAGGGAAACCACGTGAGCTTTGCCCCGGGTTTTTTGGTTGTAGCCCCAGATGGAAGCTCAGGAGCGAGCCCCAGTCACGATAGTCCCGGCATTAGCGCAGCCCCGGATCTTTTCCAACCCTAGTAACACCCCTGCTGCCATTACTCACTCTCTCTATCCTCTCACACTCCCTCCCGCCTGTAGCCTATCACCCTGCCTCTATGCCCCGCTTCCTCGTCCCAGCCCTGCCTGGCTCCCTCTTTCTCTTTCACTCTCTGCGCATTGCTCTCACCCTGTCTCTAGCTCTCTCTCTCTCTCTCTCTCTCTCTCTTGCTATCCCTCCCTCTTGCGCTCTCTACCCCTCTCTCTTCCCTTCTTTCTCTCTGATCCCCCTACCCCCTGTCTCCTTCTCTCTTTCACTCTGTGCCCATTGCTCTCACCCTGTCTCTAGCACTCTCTCTCTCGTGCCATCCCTCCCTCTCACACTCGCTTGCCCTCTCTGCCCCCTCTCTCCCCCACCCTCTGTTTCTCTCTCTCTCTTCTCGTGCTATCCCTCCCTCTCACACTCTCTTGTTCTCTCTACCCCTCTCTCTCTCTCCTCTGTGTCTCTTTCCCCCACCCCCTGTTTCTCTCTCTCTCCCCTTTCTTCCCCCTCTCATCGCCATCCCGTTACTCGGGCAGACAGCTTCTGTACTCTCTGCCCCCCTTTCATTCACAGGTAGAGTTGTGATCTGCACCTCTCAAGGGTCAGAGTGACAGCCGTGATGAGTGAGGGGGGTCCTGGGGCTGCCAGGAACTTCCCTGCATGCCCGAAGTTCCGGGAGCCTTTGGGGGTTGGGGTTCGGGAGACTGGGTGGCATTGCCTATGCGGACGGTGTATATTAGACCGTGACGTGGATCCTCTCGTCACAGTGACAGTTTCTAAACCCAGGTGTTGTACACCAGTGGAAAGTGGGGCTGAATCGCAACTTGTGGCTGGCCACAAAATAAATCGGCCAAGTCTGACGTCCTTTCGCTATCGGGGAGGTTTAGTAAAAAAGAACTTCTCTTAATGGGGAGAGTGGGGGGAGGCTACGTGTTCTGACGAAGGGGTGCAATAGCTGGGTTTAAGGAAAGTTACCGTTTTGCACATGGTAGTTACCTTAAATGTAACTATGGTGACGGACCTATGGACCTCGCGGAAAGTTCTCTCTCTTTGGATACAAGCTCTCCATAATAAATAAATAAATAAATAAATATGGATAAATATCTTTAATGCTAATAATATATCGCTAAATCTAGCTATGTTTAGATTTTTTAGCAAGGCTACAGATCTGACGAAAACCTGTAATTTTAACTAGCGCCCTGATGAACTCTTTTCGAAACACGCCTCTATAATTATCACCCGAGTCATCTCTCCTCATGATTGCATATGACTGTCTTTTCTGTTGTCTGTATATGTTATCCTTGCAAACATTGTATTCTTGTAAACATTCTTTTCATGTCAATGGGATCTATGTATATATTTGTAAAGTTGCTTGTTCAACTAAAACAAATAATAAATAAATAAATACATAATCGGTCAGTACACGAGCAAGGATTAATGCTAACAAAAAGTGCCTCCTTCCAAAATGTATGTATAATCTCCAGTTACTCGGACTTCTGCTTGAAATGTTGCTTTTAGAACCCTTAAGTATGTCTAGGAGAAATTCTCCGAGGGGGGGTGGCGCCGCAAGGAAACGCCACGCGTTTTACGGAGAAGCGCCTATGGGTGTGATCAGATCTTAGCTGCGGAGATAGCCAAGCAGCCGGCACAGAGCCTCAGCAACACGTACTGACTTCTTTCCATTGGACAGCCAGGTCGGGGCCCCTCCCAGGGTGGAGGCCCAAACCACGTGCCCTTTTTGGACTCCCATTAAGTCGCCTCTTCCGGCACCTTGCTGGGTCCCTCGTTTCAGCCCAGGTAGTCTGAGCCCTCTCGCTCCACTAGGTTTCCCACATGGGATCCTACTCCCCGCCCACCTGCACCACCTGTCCTGACTCAAGATTACTGATGCATGCGCAATCAACATCGCCGGAGGGAGTCTATATCCGCGCACCACAGATGGAGCAGAAAATGCATCTTCAAAATGGTTGCATTGATTGTTCGCTATGTGACCGCACTCCATTCAGCCACTTAGAACTCGCCTTCATCTGTTTGATTTCCATTTATTCTATGAAGGTTCTGAAGAATCCTGCGCAAAGATTATGACAATTCTGGACGCCATTTTGTTAGCTGCCGTAAGACAAGTTCTGCATAAAACACTGAAGCATTCTTTAGGAAATGCACTTTTAGAGACTTTTCCGAGTGGAAAATCAGTGCATATTATTCCTCTTGTGATTTCAGGGATAAACTGAACAACATCTTAGCCCAGTAGTACACGTTAGTGTAGTAAACATCGAAGGACTAAGCTTCCAGGATTCGCAGAGCCTCCAGTCTGCTTATACGCCGTGCACTTGCATTCCAGTGTTGTTCTACTGAACTACAATACCCAGCAGCAACTGGGCTTTTAAAACTACGCTGGCAGCGCGTTAGCGCCGGCACATTTGGAAGGCCGGTTAACGCCAGTTTTCGCAAAGTTCGCGCAATTGAGAACGGAACTTTCTCCATTGCACCGTTAACGAAATAGCAGGATTCTGACACCCACCCCCAGTGTCTTGCGAGTTAGGCCCCTTTTACCTGCTTGCTGTACACGGAGTAACTGTGCTAGCACATAACTATGTCTACGACACCAAAAAGCAGCCATCAAACTAGACAAGCAGAGATTCTTGCCAAATACCAGTCCCTTGAATCTCTCACTCAACCCACCAAAAATGGATGATAAGGGTCCCACATATCAATCCCCCATTAGTTATCTTGACCGAGGAGAAAAAAAACATAGTTAACTCTGAAAACACTACAGTTACGCTCCAAAATAATCTCATCCAAACTAATCATTCAGCTATTCTAGATCGTTACCAATCCCCAGAACTGGTCCCCATATCTAATGAATTGGACCTCAGGGAACAAATCTCACAACCCCAAACGGCTAATCACGACCTCCGTATGACACCCTCTCTTTGCCCAGGGAACAACAAAGAGCCTGCGGCTTTCTCAGACGTGGATCCACCTCGATTTGATAACTAGAAATCACTGCTTAAACACTGACCTCTACTGACAGAATTGCCTCAGAGGGCAAAATCCATTGAAGACACTAGGATTCTCTGTCACAACATAGTCCCAATGCTCCCTCTGAAAACACCACAGGCAAATGGGGTACCTCTAGACACCATGCTCAAGTGAGGGAACTGACAACTTGTAATGACATCTCACATGGTCCTTTACTCAATCACAACAAACCATAGCCCACAGACTCAGAAGCTAAAGGCAACACTAAGGACCCTCATTGTAACCAGCATTGAATATTTCTCTGCTCAATAGACGTTCAGTGTCCAGCATGGGATTGAGGTTGCTGACCATCTCACCATGTATGACCTTGATATGATTGCGGTCACAGAGACATGGCTCCACGAGACTGCACAGGTATCATCTTTGCACTCCCTGCCGTCGGGGTATTGAGGGATGTGAAAGTCTGCTTACAAAGATGAAAATGTATCCCAACTCCTCGTTGACTATACTTATTCTTTATAAACCACCACAAAAGCTACTTCTGTTTGAACAGCAAGTGCTTGCCGTGCTGAACAGTGTCCCTAAGCCTACATCCCTGTGGTTGTAGTCGGATACTTCAACCTATGGGCAGAAGACTCATCAGACATACAAGCAGCATCAGCACTATTGGCTCTTGATGCCACAGGCTTCATCCAATTGGTTAAAGATCAAACCCCAAAGGAGGTCCTATTCAAGACTGGATATTGACCCACAATCTGCATAGCATATCCAGTACTACACAGGCCTGCCCCTGCTCAGACTACTTTATGGTCAACACGACAATACTGCTACCTCCAACACCAACTAGGCTAGACAATAATCCAAGAATGGATATGATATGATGTGATATGATATGGCATTTATAATGCGCCTATACACAAGTGTTTCAAGGCGCAACGAGGCAAGGCAGGGGGCCAGAGGGAGGACAGAGAGAACGATCTTACAAGGCCCAGTGACATTGAGATTGCACAAGTGCAGGGGGAGGGGAAAAGTGCGAGGGGAAAGAGGACGGTGGAAGTGCTGTACATGGGATGAGAGGAAAGAGAGGAAATGTAGGAACTTTCAAAATGTCTCCACCTCCAATTTTGCGGCATCCTTCATCTCTAACTTGCACCCACTGGAATCGTTTGATGATGATACAGACTTCCATCTCCCACACCATGGTCTCCACCATTGACACACTGGCCCCAGAAAAAGGAAAGAAATTCAAATGTGAGAACATAAAAAACGTGTGGTTTAACGACAGAATTATACAAGCCAGGAAAGGGAAAAGAGCCCGAGAACGGGAGTGGCACAAGAAGCCTGGTCCTCTCACACTGAGCAAATGCAAAGAATCAATTGAAACATTTAAACAAACCACCACAGAAACCAAAACTAAAAACTACAACTTAAGAATTAACAACGCAAGATCCAGTTCAAATGAGCTCTTTAAAATTCTTAAGGAATTGGAGAGTAAAACGTCCCCTTTTCCTCCCATCACCAGAGGCGCGGCCTGGAGCCAGAGAGTACTAAATTAATTTGTTAATAAAACCACAGGCCACCAGCAGGCCACTGTCAATCAGCAATCATCCTTAAAAAACTCCCATGTGGATATAAAGGTACTGCACACCCCGACTACGGCCAACCCCAACCTTACGTCACCTAAGTTTGAATTCCAAACTTGTACCAAAGCCGAAATTCGTGCTATAGTACAGAAACTCAAACCCACCTCATGTTTAGGGGATATCTGTTCTACTAACATGCTTAAGGACTCCATGGACATTCTCATCCAATGGATTACAACCATTGTCAACATGTTATTCAGGGATGGCACAGTTCCGCCCTCCCTGAAAGAAGCTTGGATTACTCCATTACTTCACACACCCATTTCCTCCCCTTTCCTAAGTCATCGTTAAGATAGAGCCCATGTTGTGCCATCCATGCCTGAATGAAAAGGTAAATGTAATTTAGTGTTTTGGAATCACAGAACACTATGCAGCAAAAAGTTGTATGTTTGGTGAGCCATTCTTTTTATTGCCGCTCAGAGAGGCTTTCAGCAAGTGGAGCAAGGCAATTTTACTGATTTATACTTCTGGCCTGCAAAGAGATATTTGTGTCATAATTCTCACCTCTTCTCTTTGGTATCACGTCTGAGATGAAGAGGATGACAGACGCCTTTACCTGGGCCCTTGGAAGGCCAATATAGGGTGACAAGATAGACATAGACATAGAAGTAGGACTAAAGTTAGCATGAATACAACGGTAGTCCTACTTCTATGTCGCTGCCCTGTTGCGGGGGCGGGAGGGGGTGTGCTCACAGGTACACTCCTCTCATTGGAGGAGAGTGGCCGGGAAGGAGAAAGGGGAGAAAATGGGTCTGTCTTAACGATGATAATACAGAGCTAATTCTCCTTGGATCACAACAGAGACTCAGCAAGCGAGATGCCAGCTTCGACTCCTTCATTATTGACGGCAATCCCATCAAGATCTCCAAAGATGTCAAAACTCTTGGTATATACCTAGACTCCACTCTAAACCTAGATAGACAAACCAATGCAATAACGTACTGAACGGCCTAGACGTGTAAATTAAAAACTGCATGTAGACCTTCTCTTACCACCAACAACTGCACAACCATAGCCAGAGCATTAGTCCTGTCGAAACTCGACAACGTGCTCTAGGGACTATCTGACGAAACACCAACTAGCTACAAGTACTACAAAACAACGCCATCAGAGCGGCACTGAATAGCCCAAGAGCCCAACATATCTCTGAATTCAGACGCAATCGGAAATGGCTATCTGTCAATCAAAGAATTGCTTATGAATCACTATCGCTCACGCACAAATTCCTCGCAAACCGTGCACCCAGCTACTTGTCCAAACTATTCTCGCGCAACACATCAGACCGCCCTGTTAGGAGTTGCCAAAGCTTACTGCCTCAAAATCCCAAGGTTCAAGTGACAGAACGTGGGGGAAGCAGCTTCCCTGTGCTCACAACCAAATTGTAGAACACATTACCCACTGCACTCAGATCTGAGCCCTACTATCACACCTTCAGAAGCAAAATCAAAATGTGGCTTCTAGCGCAAGAACACTAACTCACACTCTCCAGGCCCTGTTGCTCAGTACTAGCGGGTACACCTTGCAACCTGTTACTTTGAGGCAGGCTCATGGTTAATCTGCTTATTGCTGACTGTTCATATTTGTAGAACGAAAATCATATTCAATCTGCAATCAACGATATGTGTATATCACGTATGTCCATATTTATTATGTTCACTGGTATTCCATTGTATTCTGTAACTTATACCCTATGTACACCTGTAATTTCGTAATGTAAATAAGTAACACTGTAACTTTGTAAACCTAAGAAAGGCGCCCAGTTGCCCAAGGGCTCGGTGCGCTCTACAAATAAAGAAAATACAAATACAAAATAACTGGGATTGTTTGGATGGCACCTGCACAGAAAGCAAAGCCGCGGAGGCTTTGGATGGATACATGGCTCTCCGTCCTGCAGTCGAACGAAAGACCACTAATGACACTCAGGTGTGACTTCACCCCTCCCCTCCAAAACAACCACTGCGTGGAAACCCCCAAGCCCAGGGCCTCCTCCCCATCCAATTACTGGAATTGGCTATATTTGGGGCTGCAAGAATGACATTCAAAAATGACAAAAACTGTATGCAAGTAGCCAGTGTCAGCGATAAACCTGAGGAAAATGGATTAGATAAGGCCGGAGCCTCCACTCACATGAACCCCACTCTCCAACAGAGGCATGGCCAGGATGGTCTGACAAGTGGGGCCTGAAGCTAAGCTGATAAAGTTGGGCCCACTGCAGTGACATTATGACATTAACAACTGTAAATGCTCACATGGTGCTGCAGAGTGCCATTTACATACGTTAGGGGAGCTTTGCCCGCTCTGGCCCTACTCTGTCTACGGCTCTGCTCTCCAATCACATAACGTCCCCTTTGACACCACTCCACTCACTCCAAGAGGTGGCTCAGCCCCTGAGAACAAGCCCATTTTCAAATCAAATCCAAGAAAAGCAAACACAGAGGAAAATTGGTCGAGAAACAAGACGGCCGCCCAAGCGACTCCCTGGATCCCAGCGTGAGAGCTATGAAACGGTCCTGATCCTCAAAAGAACTGATCGGGTCAACTCGGGAGCAACCCTTCCTAAACCCGAGGGATTGAACCATGAACCCATGGGTTTTTGCAAGCATGGTCCTTTTCTGATCCTACAACCCCCAGAAGACCCCCCTCCCCGATGATCATCCATACATAAGCCCCTTTGCTGTACTTCCTTCAAGTGGTGTACCCAGTGGTGCTAAGTGGCTGGAGGGCAGTGGTCTTGAAAACCATGGAGCTTGCCCACCAATGGGGTTGATCAGGGGGCACAAGACAATTTTAAAAAGGAGAACTTCACAAGACTACAATCTATTGTGTTTCTGAAGGCGTTGCCAACAGAACGCCGAGATTACCCGTTTAGGCCACGTAGCCTAAATGGTATGTATTCCTCATCCATATGTTCAAAAAGCTACTTTTTATACAATTTTAATTCCCATTGGTTGAAATCAACCAATTGCAGGCAAGATGCAGGTCTTGTGAATTACAGGAAATAATTCACATTATGAAATTATTCTCATGAATTAAGGATTGTAAACCCTTTATGGGTCTGCACAAAGAATAGCCATCTATGCAAGAAGAGGAGTTCTCACGTTGTTGCATCATTTTCCATTACTTGAGGTTTAAACCTGAGGAGGAGGGCAGTCCAGACATGGAACCCCTGCCCTGTGTCCTGGAGAGGCAGCTGCAGCTCAGCCATGCCCCAATGCTGAGGCCCAATGCATGGATGATGCAACGTTATCTGGGAATGCTGAACTTCTGCAGCAGGTGGAAACAAGTGGTATTTCTCTTGCTGAAATGAGAGTCGTCTTCCATTTTAGACGGGACTGCCAGCATGGGTGGGTTCAGACTGTCAGCATGGGCAGTGTCAGACTGCCGCATGGGGGGTGTCAGACTGCCAGCATGGGTGGGTTCAGACTGCCAGCATGGGCGGGATCAGACTGCCAGCATGGGGGGTGTCAGACTGCCAGCATGGGTGGGTTCAGACTGTCAGCATGGGCGGGATCAGACTGCCAGCATGGGCAGTGTCAGACAGTAGGAAGTGCAACGTTATCTGGGAATGCTGAACTTCTGCAGCAGGTGGAAACAAGTGGTATTTCTCTTGCTGAAATGAGAGTCGTCTTCCATTTTAGACGGGACTGCCAGCATGGGCGCGATCAGACTGCCAGCATGGGGGGTGTCAGACTGCCAGCATGGGTGGGTTCAGACTGTCAGCATGGGCGGGATCAGACTGCCAGCAGGGGCAGTGTCAGACAGTAGGAAGTGCAACGTTATCTGGGAATGGTGAACTTCTGCAGCAGGTTGAAACAAGTGGTATTTCTCTTGCTGAAATGAGAGTCGTCTTCCATTTTAGACGGGACTGCCAGCATGGGCGGGATCAGACTGCCAGCATGGGCAGTGTCAGACTGCCAGCATGGGTGGGTTCAGACTGTCAGCATGGGCGGGATCAGACTGTCAGCATGGGCGGAATCAGACTGTCAGCATGGGCAGGATCAGACTGCCAGCATGGGCGGGATCAGACGGCCATCGTGGGCGGGATCAGACGGCCAGCATGGACAGGTTCAGACTGCCAGCATGGGCGGGATCAGACGGCCAGCATGGGCGGGATCAGACGGCCAGCATGGACAGGATTAGACTGCCAGTATCACTTCCGGGTTTTCCCTTTTCCGACACGCCAGTCGTAGGTAAATTCACGGCGTCCAGAATTACTCGCGAGGCCCTGCTGTTTCCTTGCTCCTCGCACATCATATGGAGAGCACGACATTCATTTGGATTCCAAGGCACCCATTCACAGCATGCTGAGCCATATATGAGCCCAGGGGGCACGATTTCACACTGCTCCACCAGCATGTACCAATCACTTCATGCCGCATGAACATCTGTCCATTTTCCCTTCTCCTACGTGATTTGAAGGGGACTCCGGTGGGCCAGTACAGGGGTTGGAATCGTCCATCCTTTGTTTTTTGAATCCTTTGGAAAGCCGCAGACTGGTACCTTTATGTGGACCCGCAGATAGATTTTTGTTTATCTTGGACTGGCAAATAGTGGTCTTTAGTCCCACTCTTTGGTACAGTTCCAACCTAATCATACTGAGTTCTTTACTTATGAAACTTATGTTTTGTACTTATGACACTTTATAATTATTTGATGTTGACTTGTTTTCACACAATTGAGTTCTTTGGTTGTTTGGTTCGATTTATTTCAATATGTATGTAAGGTTTTTCCTAATTTTTCTCCTTTTTCCTTTATTTTTTCATGTATAATTGAGGTTTCAGTATTCAAAAACTGATTATATGCACAAGTGTATGAACAATGTTTAAATGATTAATAACATGTTTATGCGTGTAAAAATATTTGGATTAAATCTGAAAACTGTTGATTTGTAAGAGTGAAGATTGATTTTGATTTTCAGTTATAGCCACTTGGTGGTTTAGACAATTGATACATTTATGTAAAGTCTGTTACATGACCTAATCTAAATATAGGTCTTAGTCTGTCCTGTTTTCCCTTGAAGGCTCAGGATGGAGGATTTGCCCACCTCAACCGTACCTTTTGGTTTGATGTTTTCAAATTTTGTTGTAACTTGCAGATAGATGTTGGGGACCCCCCTTTGGTACATATACGGGATCAGACTGCAAGCATAGGCAGGATCAGACCACTAGCATGGACGGGATCAGGCTGCCAGCATGGGCGAAATCAGACTGTCAGCATGGGCGGTGTCAGACTGCCAGCATGGGCGAAATCAGATTGCCAGAACGAGCGAGATCAGACTGCCAGAACGGGTGGG